>NW_026607612.1:350891-701782 GCF_029499605.1 Hyla sarda
TGGCTTTAACCAAAAAAAATGCCAATCCCAAGTCTTGGCCTCCTCAAGCGGAAGACGCCTTTAAACGGCTCAAGTCTGCCTTTTCTTCGGCTCCCGTGCTCTCCAGACCTGACCCATCTAAACCCTTCCTATTGGAGGTTGATGCCTCCTCTGTAGGAGCTGGAGCGGTCCTTCTACAAAAAAATTCTTCCGGGCATGCTGTTACTTGTGGTTTTTTTCTAGGACCTTCTCTCCGGCGGAGAGGAACTACTCCATCGGGGATCGAGAGCTTCTAGCCATTAAATTAGCACTTGAGGAATGGAGGCATCTGCTGGAGGGATCAAGATTTCCAGTTATTATTTACACCGATCACAAGAACCTCTCCTATCTCCAGTCTGCCCAACGGCTGAATCCTCGCCAGGCCAGGTGGTCTCTGTTCTTTGCCCGATTTAATTTTGAAATTCACTTTCGGCCTGCCGATAAGAACATTAGGGCCGATGCTCTCTCTCGTTCCTCGGATGCTTCGGAAGTTGAACTCTCTCCGCAACACATCATTCCTCCTGACTGCCTGATTTCCACTTCTCCAGCCTCCATCAGGCAAACTCCTCCAGGAAAGACCTTCGTCTCTCCACGCCAACGCCTCGGAATCCTCAAATGGGGTCACTCCTCCCATCTCGCAGGTCATGCAGGCATCAAGAAATCTGTGCAACTCATCTCTCGCTTCTATTGGTGGCCGACTCTGGAGACGGATGTCGTGGACTTTGTGCGAGCCTGCACTGTCTGTGCCCGGGATAAGACTCCTCGCCAGAAGCCCGCTGGTTTTCTTCATCCTCTGCCTGTCCCCGAACAGCCTTGGTCTCTGATTGGTATGGATTTTATTACAGACTTACCCCCATCCCGTGGCAACACTGTTGTTTGGGTGGTCGTTGATCGATTCTCCAAAATGGCACATTTCATCCCTCTTCCTGGTCTTCCTTCAGCGCCTCAGTTGGCTAAACAATTTTTTGTACACATTTTTCGTCTTCACGGGTTGCCCACGCAGATCGTCTCGGATAGAGGCGCCCAATTCGTGTCAAAATTCTGGAGGGCTCTCTGTAAACAACTCAAGATTAAATTAAACTTTTCTTCTGCATATCATCCTCAATCCAATGGACAAGTAGAAAGAATTAACCAGGTCTTGGGTGATTATTTACGACATTTTGTTTCCTCCCGCCAGGATGATTGGGCAGATCTTCTACCATGGGCCGAATTCTCGTATAACTTCAGAGTCTCTGAATCTTCCTCCAAATCCCCATTTTTCGTGGTGTACGGCCGTCACCCTCTTCCTCCCCTCCCTACCCCCTTGCCCTCTGGTCTGCCCGCTGTGGATGAAATTTCTCGTGATCTTTCCACCATATGGAGAGAGACCCAAAATTCTCTCTTACAGGCTTCATCACGCATGAAGAAGTTTGCTGATAAGAAAAGAAGAGCTCCTCCCATTTTTTCTCCTGGAGACAAGGTATGGCTCTCCGCTAAATATGTCCGCTTCCGTGTCCCTAGCTACAAGTTGGGACCACGCTATCTTGGTCCTTTCAAAATTTTGTGCCAGATTAATCCTGTCTCTTACAAACTTCTTCTTCCTCCTTCTCTTCGTATCCCTAATGCCTTTCACGTTTCTCTTCTTAAACCACTTATCATCAACCGTTTCTCTCCCAAACTTGTTTCCCCCACTCCTGTTTCCGGCTCCTCGGACATCTTCTCCGTCAAAGAGATTCTGGCATCCAAGAAGGTCAGAGGGAAAACTTTTTTTTTAGTTGATTGGGAGGGTTGTGGTCCAGAAGAGAGATCCTGGGAACCTGAGGACAATATTCTAGACAAAAGTCTGGTCCTCAGGTTCTCAGGCTCTAAGAAGAGGGGGAGACCCAAGGGGGGGGGTACTGTTACGCCGAGCGCTCCGGGTCCCCGCTCCTCCCCGGAGCGCTCGCTACACTCTCGTCACTGCAGCGCTCCGGTCAGATCCACTGACCCGGGGCGCTGCGATACCGCCTCCAGCCGGGATGCGATTCGCGATGCGGGTGGCGCCCGCTCGCGATGCGCACCCCGGCTCCCGTACCTGACTCGCTCTCCGTCGGTCCTGTCCCGGCGCGCGCGGCCCCGCTCCCTAGGGCGCGCGCGCGCCGGGTCTTTGCGATTTAAAGGGCCACTTCGCCGCTGATTGGCGCAGTGGTTCTAATTAGTGTGTTCACCTGTGCACTCCTTATTTATACCTCACTTCCCCTGCACTCCCTCGCCGGATCTTGTTGCCATTGTGCCAGTGAAAGCGTTTCCTTGTGTGTTCCTAGCCTGTGTTCCAGACCTCCTGCCGTTGCCCCTGACTACGATCCTTGCTGCCTGCCCCGACCTTCTGCTACGTCCGACCTTGCTTCTGTCTACTCCCTTGTACCGCGCCTATCTTCAGCAGTCAGAGAGGTTGAGCCGTTGCTAGTGGATATGACCTGGTCACTACCGCCGCAGCAAGACCATCCCGCTTTGCGGCGGGCTCTGGTGAAAACCAGTAGTGACTTAGAACCGATCCACTAGCACGGTCCACGCCAATCCCTCTCTGGCACAGAGGATCCACTACCTGCCAGCCGGCATCGTGACAGCGTGCCCGCCCCGGGCAAGGGTGGTTGAGCTCCTCCTTCAGATGGAGTTCAGGGCGAGTGACATCTTTGCCCTGATTCACCCCTATGGTTCTTCTGAGTTCGACATCAGCTTTGTTCGGCCAGAGGGTCTTGAACTTTTCTGGTCGAATTACGAGATGGTGAAGAACGAGCCCGGCTGGCGGGATTTCGCTGTAAAAGCGATATCCCGGCAGAACCAAACCAAGAGAGTGACCGTTTTGACCCGTAACGAGTCGCTGTCTTGCTACGACATCATGACCTGGCTCGGTCGTTATGGGGATGTGACGGACATGCCCAAGAAAAATCTTGATGAGCACGGGATCTGGTCTGGGGCCTGGACGTTTTCCGTCAAACTTAGGCGTTCAGGGAGCACAGTTGCCCACATCCCATCGGCAGCCTTACTCGGACGTGACAGAATCCAAGTCTTCTACCAGGGGCAGCCTAAAGTCTGCCACAGGTGTGGTAGTCCTACCCATTTTAGCGCAGCCTGCACTGTGCAAGTTTGCGCTTTTTGTGGTGGGGCTGGTCATTTGGCTGCATCCTGTGGGCAGATCCGGTGTCATCTGTGTGTTGTCCTAGGACACCCTTTCAAGCGTTGCCCCAGCGCCTTTTCCCGTTTGGTGGCCGCTCCAGCTGGGGAGAGCTTTAGGGTTGCCCCGGCTGGGGAGGGTACGGGCATGGGTGAAGGAGCAAAAGGGTTAATGAAGAGCAAGAAGGGGCCTGCCAAACTAAGGCGAGAGGAAAACCGCAGAAGGAGCAGGGAGCTGGAGAGTTCTCAGGTGGTGGGGGTAGCTCCTGGCCCTGCTCCTGTCACTAGCCCAGATGTTGCTGAGACCCTGGGGGATGGTGTGTTGGATGAGGAGATTAGGAGGATTCGCGAAGAGGAAGGCAAAGAGGCTGATCTTTTCTGATTCCTCCCACTATAAAAGTGTGGATGAGGAGGGGAGGGAAAGGCCGAAAAAAGACAAGGGCAAAAAAGTTGTAAAGGGGAAGTCTCAGTCCTCTATTTCAGGTGCTAAAGGCCAGGTCCTAAAAGGAAGCTTACCTGCCCCCCTTCTGATTGACCTATCGAACAGGTACCTTGTCCTTGATACCATCTCCTCCCCCTCATTGGAGGGGGGTGGCGAGGATGGGGTGCCTGAGGGATTGGAGCCTCCAGGGGGAACTGGGTCCTGTCCTGTTGAGGCATCTTCCTCGGAGGGCAGGGCTAACTCAGGGCCAGATGGAGATGGGAGCCAGATGGATCAGTCTGAGTCAAAAAAGAGATCTAAAGAAAGTAAGAATGCTCCTTCTTCTTCAGGGGATGAGGCGGTGAAGAAGAAGGGCAAGAAAAAATAATGGGTAAGGCCGTCTAACTCAATTACCCAGGATGGCAGCACTCACCCCATTGACGCTGGCATCTATTAATTGTGCCAGTATAAAGTCTGATACGGCTAGATTCGCAGCCTTTGATTTTCTCGGCCGTGTTGAAGCCGACATTTTCTTTTTACAGGAGACCAGGTTGTCAGATCTAGCCTCTCTGGTGAAAGCCAGAAGAGAGTGGAGGCGCGGCCCCTCCCACTGGTCTCTTGTGGCTGAGCCGTATAGTGGGGTGGCGGTCCTTTTTACCGCTCCGGTCGAATGCAGACGGGTCATTGAGTTAGAAATGGGGAGGTGCCTGATCTTAGATGTCTTCATGAAGGGACAAGAGCTCCGGCTCATTAACATCTACACCCCACAAACAAAGTGGGGCCGTAAGGATCTCTTTATGAGGATTAAACCCTTTCTTTTTACTAGCCGGCAAGTGATCTTTGGAGGGGACTTCAATAATGTCACGAGGTCCCAAGATAGGAGAGGTTCCAATGATCGGCTGGCTTATGACTGTGTGGCCCTTAGTAATATAGTCAGGGAAGCTCGCCTAGAGGATGCCCACATCCGGAGCCCCTCAGGCCACGCGGGTTTCACCTTTCATCGAGGTAGCAGCAGGTCTAGGATAGACAGGTTTTATTTAAAGGAGGAAGCCGTCTCTTCCGCAGTGTCCGTGGTTGAGGTGGAGTTCTCCGACCACTGTATGATTTTGTTTTCCCTGAATGTTTCAGAGACCCCCCGGATGGGAAAAGGTTATTGGAAGCTGAATTTGTCCCTCCTGGAGGAAACAGAGATAAGACAGTCCTTTGAGGATTTTCTTCAAAGTCAGGTACCTTTACTGGACTTTTGTAGTAGTAAGTCTGAGTGGTGGGAGATATTCAAGAAGCAGGTTGCGGGGTTCTTCCGCCAGCTCTCGAGCCTCAGGTCCCTAAACAGGTATCGCCTGTATCAGGGACTGAGGAGGAAACTCGAGCTTCTCGTCTCGACTGGAGGTAGCCGAGAGGATATCTCCAGAGTGAAGTCCTTGCTGATGAGGTGTCAGTACGATAGGCAAGCATCTTTGGTTTTTGAGAGGGATTACGGGAAGTACCGCTCGCCCGACCCTTACAGGAACTGCAAGATGTCAGTGAGTAGTAAAGTAGTCTCAGGACTGATTGATAGTACGGGATCTCTGAATCGGTCCAGATCAGGGATCCTGGAGGTCGTCAGATCCTTCTACTCGCACCTACAGACAGGAAGCTTCTGGCCAAGATACTGTTTAATCGGCTGGTGAAGTTTGCACCCCGGCTCCTTTCGGGGGCTCAGCACTGCTCTGTTCCAGGCCGAAGCACCTTAAGTGCTGTCCTCAGTGTCAGGGAGGCAGTGGAGCGGAGTAGTGCGGGTCTCTGGAAGGGGTACTTACTTTTCCTTGGATCAGGCCAAAGCATTTGATCGAGTGAACCATGACTACCTCTGGTCCGTCCTCCTGAGATATGGCTTACCGTGTACTTTTGTTAATTGGCTTAAGATCTTGTATGCAGGGGCAGAGAGTTTCCCGCTGGTGAACGGGTGGTCTGGCCGCTCTTTGAGGTGGGGTCTGGAGTCCGTCAGGGTTGTCCTTTGAGCCCGCTCTTATATGTATTTGCGATCGATCCCTTCCTTAGGAGGGTGAGTTGCGGACCATTGGCGGGAGTCTGGATGATTCTGGCGGAGCCGGGTGTCGCCCAGAGAGTGGTGGCGTACGCTGATGATGTCACCATTTTCCTCTCCTCGAGAGAGGAGGCCGATGTGGTGATGTCGGAAGTGGACCGCTACTCGGAGGCATCCGGGTCTAAGATCAACCAGGATAAGTGTGAGAGTCTCTGGCTGGGAGGGGGAGACCCCACGTTTGATCTCCCGGACACCCTTCCAGGGCCCCAAGACTCAGCAAAAGTTTTGGGCATCACATTCGGCCAGGATGATTATCCCACCAAAAACTGGGATGGTAAGCTCCAGGATGCCACTCAGAGGGTGGACCAGTGGAAGGGTTGGTCTATGACCCTCAGGGAAAGGGTACACCTGATCAAATCGTACCTGCTCCCCTTGTTTATCTATCTGGGCAGCGTATGTATTTTACCAGAGGCTTACTACACTAGGGTCTACAGCCTGTTTTTCCAACTGTTATGGGGGAACAGGTTGAACCTAGTCAAGAGGGAGGTTACGTACCGCACGAGGAGACTAGGGGGTTTATCTATGGTAAACCCTGTGGTGTTCTTAACGAACACCTTCTTGAAAGCCAACATTGCAAACCTCTGGTCAGAGAGGGCTCCTCCGTGGGTACTCTCCTGCAGGGAATGGTTTCGGCCTTTCTTCCAGGAATGGGAGACAGGAGGGCAAGTGAAGGACCTCCGTACACCACATGGATATCTTCCGGCTTACGCTACCCCGACTCTGAAGGCGATACGTCGGTGGGGTCTGGGAGTGTGGGAGATCAGGACCCAGTCAAGGCAGTTCCTTGACAAACGGGTTCTGTTGACCCACTTCCAGAAGCCTCTGGCGCTCAGGGACTGCCCAGGTCGGGATCTGACGGTGGGATTGCATCTTTTAAATATGAAAAGGATCCCCCAGAAGTTTTGGGACTTGGCCTGGCGCTGCTTTCAGGGGAAGCTATATGTGAGGGACAACCTGAAGTACAGGAACTCTGATGACCGGGGATGTCCCCGAGAAGAGTACGGGGACACGCTGGAAAGCATGGACCACTTCCTGCTTCATTGTCCCTTTAATATAGGGGTTTACAACAGGGTGGGTGCTTCCATCGGCTGGAGTCAACTTGCCGGCCTTTCCTATCCGGAGTGGGCTTATGGGGCATTCAGGAACCTGGGTGGCCGTGATCGGGGCACTTTATTCTTAGTTAGCTTAGTGGTTAGGTACTACACGTGGAATGCACGGTGCTTAGTATCGACCCAACAGAAAGTCCTCTCCGAGGTGGAGGTATGTAGGAACATCACTGGTGACCTCGGGAAGATCAGGTCTTTGGAGTATGGCAGTCTTGGTACCAGTAGGGCTTCTCTCCTGTGGAGAGGGTTTTCTTTTGATGTACCTTAATTTTGGTTAGGGACAGTATATAGATGTTAGGGTGAGTATAGGGTCAGTTTTATGAAGGGATAGCGATAGGGTTAGAAGTAAGGTTCATAGGGTAAGCATTTTGAAACTTAGTTTTATCAGGATTGCCATCCTTCTTCCTGGTGGTGGGCTATGCATGTCACTCTAGCTTTTTGTTTTGTTTTCTGTAATTTGAATGTAAAGGGCTTGCAGGCAACCAATCTTGGGCCTGGTGGGGGTTTGAAGTACTGTATTACTTTGTTTTTCATATTATTTCTGTGGTTGTAGTGAATTAGTACATTGTTGAGTTAGTTAATAATAGTGGGGGGGGGGATTAATTTTAAGTTGGGTGGGGGTTGTTGGGGGGAGGGGGTGATGCTTTGGGTCTGACTTGGGTCAGTTTATGGACAATGACTGTTTCAGTAAAAAAAAAATAATAATAAATAAAAAAAACACTGTGATACACGAACTCTGACCATGTCCAGTGGGAGTGGTGTGGGTGATGGGAGAGTTCATAGTGTAGGTTATTTTTCTTTAGGTTTTATTCTTGTTTACATGTATTTCATAAGTATAAATAGTTTTATGTATTTTTGTATAGTGTTATACCTCATTGTTGGGTAAAGGAAGTCGGACCAGCTTTTAGTTGATATTATTGTGTTTATTTTTTCCCCCTTATGGTAATGTATCCATGCATGTGTGTGTTACTATAGTTTAAAGAGAAGGGAAAGGAGAAAGGGGAAAAAATAAATAAATAAATGAAATTTCCAAGTTGGAATTATTTTTAGTTATGGCAATAAGCCCTCTTTTTATTATAAATTTTTTTATTTTTTTTACTTTATTTTATTTTTTTCGTTGTTATGATCTAATATGTATTGTGAGTATTGGTTGTTGTCTGTGTGTAAAATTAATGGTATTTCCAAGATGGAATTATTTTATTTATTTCCTTATTATTTTTATGGCAGTTAGCCCTATTTATTTTTGTTTAATGCATTTTGTGTATGGTATGTGGGGATAAGTTTCCTATTCGGATGTTTTCAGTTAAAACTTAATTAAGGAAAGCTATATTTATGTTTTGTTGGTAATTAATGTGTGTGTGTATGTGTGTGTGTTTGGAAGGATAATAGGTAAGAATTAGTAGTATCAGGCATTATTTGGTAGTTGAGTTAAGCTGGGCTGGTTGGTTAGGTAGGTCCTTTTATTCTGTAACAAAGAGTTTATATTTGTTACTTTTTCATCCTTATGTTTCAGCTGATTAAGCATTGTATTTGTGTTTTGTAAAAGTTTTATATTTTTCTAATAAAAAGAGTTCCAGCTGTAGCAAAACTCCCAGCATGCCAGGACAGTCAATGGCTATGCCGATGTGCTGGCCCCTGTATTCTCTGTGCAGTGATGACAACAGGGTGCCGCAACCGAGATCACGGGGGTCCTTTGGAGAGGGGATAAGATGTCTTGGTGCGTAGTACCCCTTTAAGAGGGAAAAACATGATATATATTTAACCCCAAACCAAATGTACCTTATTTTTATTTTCTACCTAATGTACATAAAGACCGAAAAAAAAAACACCTGGTCGTCCGATAGTTGCCAGATGTTTATCTGAATATATAGACCATCAGTTACAGAAATGTGCGGTGTCTTTACCAGCATACCTCAGAGATAAATGGGCGTTTATTAACCCTATTGAAAGATATCATACGGGAAGAGGACTATATGTGGGCAACGCTAGATATTGCTTCATTATATAGTAACATCCCACATGACAGAGGAGTGGAAGCTGTGTGATCTTTTTTAGTGGAAGATCCCTTGATGCCCATACATCAGAGGAACTTCATTTTGGAGGCCAATAAAGGAGTAGTGCAGTGTTGAAAAACATCCCCTATCCCAAGGATAGGGGATACATTTCAGATTGTGGGGTGTCCGACTGCTGGGGGGCCCCGTGATCTCCTGTACGGGGCCCTGGCTCGCTGGCCAGACAGCGCGTGTTGACTAGTGTTGAGCAGCATAGGCCATATTCGAATTCGCGATATTTCGCGTATATATGGACAAATATTCGTCATATATTCGCTAAATTCGCATATTCGTAATATTCGCGTAATATTTTTGCATATGCGAAAATTTGCATAAATGAAAATGTGCATAAGCAAATTTTCCCATATGCGAAAATTCATACGCCAGTCTCACACAGTAGTATTAGAGCCTTCTTTACACCACACAAGCTGGAAGCAGAGAGGGATGATCACTGTGATGTGTATTGTGAAAAAAAAAAAAAAACAATATTCGTAATTTCGAATATATAGTGCTATATTGGCGAATATTCGCGAATTCGCGCATTGCGAATATTTGCGAGCAACACTAGTGTTGACCACCAGACGAAGGGGCAGCCGACACGCCCCCTCAAAAAAAGCGCTATGGCAGAGCCAGAGATATCCAAAGGCAGCGCTGCATCAGTCCCCCCAAAAAATGTGAGTTCCTGGATTTAAATATCTATATTCAGGATGGCTGTTCGCATACTGCCAACTATTTTAAGGAGGTGGATGCAAACAGATACCTCGACTTTAACAGTTGCCATCTTAAATAATGGAAGAAGAACATTCCATAAGGTCAAATGAAAAGAATCCGAAGGAATTGTTCTTCCACACAAAAATACCTACAACAACTAGAGAACCTGGAGGATCGTTTTAAACAAAAAGGGTATCCCAAACCCCTTATACAAGGAGCACGCCAGAGAGTGGACGAATTAGAACAAAGTGCTTGCTTGAAAAATAATAAACAGGGTAATGCAGAGGGGGGTTATAATGATGAATTTGATTCTGTTTTTCTAACTAGGTATTACACTTCACACACCAATATTTTTTTATTATTTTTTTTATTTTTTTTTGTATAGGTAATATCACCAGCTCATATTATTGTGTCATGATTACTGGCACCATATGTAGTCCCCCAGTTATTCTTCTTTAGATGTTTTCCGTGTCCTGTGCAGTATCTCTCCCAGAAGTCCACTTGATGGCCCCCGTGGTGGTCTACACCCCGAAGTCATCAATTTTTACTCTAAGAGAGAGTGTGCAGCTGTTTCTGGAGACGGTCAACAATAACCTCTGCATGGTGGAATAATAGGTCACGATGTTTATCAGGATCAGTAGAAGCATCACCCACTCGATGATTATGATGGGGATTTCACGGATCTCGTCCCAGTCTTCATCATTATGGAATAATTCCTTTAATGTTTCATATCCAAAATAGAAAACTACACAGACAAAAGTCAGGCCACAGCAGGTGCATCTACTATGGTGGATGACTTTTTTTGCTCCTGGTAATTTATACATCTGGATGGACTGCCCAAGGTAGTATAAGGCTTCACATGTAATGGAAATTATCGTGCTGACAAAGTGTATCCTGGGATATTCTTCGGGGGACAATACATGCATAACAGCTGTGGAAAAACAGGAGGCCCACACAATGGCCAGCAGGATCCTCTGGATCAGGACCTGATGACCCCTGAACTCTTCAGTATGCATAACCATATACTTATAAATAAGAAAGGTTAGTACCAAAGTGCCAATGGACATCCCTATGAATCCAATTCTGAATAATATGCTTTCGGGAAAGACATTTCCCACGTCACTGTGAAGGAAAAGAAACCAATGTTATTATGGATATTTCCTCACTCCCAACCCATGAAATAAGAATCATGTGCTTGTTTATCTTACCTGATGCTCATCAGTGGCGAGGCTGCATGGCCGAGGACGACCGTCATGATGTAGCTGGTGGCAAGCCAGGCCGCACACCAAAACGCCAACAGGAGGGGGACGAACCCCAGTCCTTTTAGCTCCATTTCAGACAAGTAGAAGAAGAAGACGCTAATCTCACTATTCTCACTAATCGCACTGGAACTGACTGAAGGCTCGGGCGGCTGTCAGTGGGATGTCAGGCCTCCAGCTGTCTATGACATCACATGTGACATGTCAGAATGACTGCTTGTTTCTTTGAGCTGCCATGATTTAGTATCTGCTATAGACAGAACCTGATGTTTTTACTATGGACCTTACAGACCTCAGAACCCAAGTAATTAGTGCAGGGGCTCCATTTTGATCATCTCATATTTCACATTATTTGAGTTCCAGGGCTCAGATACATTTGCACCCTCTATAGCAGTGGTCTTCAAGCTGTGAACCCCCAACCGCTGCAGAACCACAACTCCCAGCATGCCGAGACAGCAACTTCGCATAAGGAAATAGTCTAATTAAACTTTTCTTATATATAGAATCCCTGAAATCTCCAATCTCTCCTTTTATTGGTTTATGATCTGTGTTACTTATTTGTTAAAAACAATGTTTCTGATTGTCTTCCCCCCACACACTTATGGGCTATCTCTTCAAACGACTTTATTTGACCTAAAGCGTATAATTGATTTACATAAATAAGCCCCTTTTCATCCAAAAGAGTGAATCTTTAATTTTAAGGAATTCTTTAAGTGCTTTATTCGACCATAATGAAGTAAAGTCAAATCTCCATGTGATTTTAAACATTTTTTAAGTTCCTCCCATACTTAATTATCTAGATATGCATGGGTGTAGTGAGTATCCCAGCTTCCAAAATCTCAAAAATATCCTTATAACGACCCATTAGGGTATGTTCACACTACAGTGTGTGAATGGAATCTCCGCTCGCTGAATTCAGTGAGCGAAGATTCAGACTGGCAGCCGGCGGTGGCGGTAGGACCGGGCGGCACTGAGCCGTCACCATTGACAGCTATGCAGTGCTCGCGGACTTCCGTGCAAAGAATGAACATGTTCTTTCTTTGGGCGGAACAATTTCATTGGCGCTGAAATTCCGCAGTGTGAACGGCTCTCGCGGAAACCCATTCACATTAATGTTAAGTTCACACCGCGGAATTCGGCTCTCGGAGTTCCGCCCGTGGAATTCGGCTTGCGGAATTCCGCCCGTGGATTTCCGCGGGAATTCCGTAGTGTGAACATACCCTTAGAGAGAAAAAATAGGACTACATTTTCCCTCCTTCTCATAATAGTCTGCAATTTTAGTGCTAAAAAGTACCTAAAAAAAAAAGTGCCCAACCCCCATCGTGCTCAGCTAACGTTAAAGAAACATATTTCATTCTCGTGCTTTCCTGCCCCAAAGTAGTGAATTTAATAAAGAAATAAGAGCTTGGAACCATTTTTCTGATATCCATACAGTATAGAAACATAGAATGTGTCGGCAGATAAGAACCAATTGGCCCATCTAGTCTGCCCAATAATCTGAATCCTATCAATAGTCCCTGGCCCTATCTTATATGAAGGATAGCCTTATGCCTATCCCATGCATGTTTAAACTCCTTCACTGTATTTGCAGCGACTAGTGTTGCTCACGAATATTCGCAATTCAAATTTTAATCGCGAATATAGCATATTCGCGAATTTGCAAATATTGCAAATATAGCACTATATATTCATAATTACGAATATTCGCTTTTTTTGCGCATATGTGAAAATTTGTGCGCATATGCGCAAATTTGCGAATATTGAGCCCTCCCTTCATTAATGGTATAGAGAACTGTGACTAGTGCATCAACTCTGTGATTTTTTGCCCAATAAAACCAATAGGCTAATTGTGGTCTATGGGGATCTCACTGCATGTAAGATAAGCAGGACCGTCTCGGCAGTACAGTGGGATGGGAAACCGTCACTGGTTCGAGTCCCAGGGTGGACAGTGTTACAGTGTTGTGGTTAAACTTTACTTTCCTGGAAAAGCTGCTGAGTTGCCCATAGCAACCAATCAAATTGCTTCTTTCATTTTTCAGAGGCCTATTCAAAAATGAAAGAAGCGATCTGATTGGTTGCTAAGTATATAGTAAACATTCATATATGTGGTCAATATATAGTATACATTCATATATATGGGGGTAAGTATATAGTATACATTCATATATATGGGGGTCAGTATATAGTATACATTCATATATGGGGGTCAGTATATAGTATACATTCATATATATGGGGGTCAGTATATAGTATACATTCATATATATGGGGGTCAGTATATAGTATACATTCATATGTGTGGTCAGTATATAGTATACATTCATATATGGGGGTCAGTATATAGTATACATTCATATATATGGGGGTCAGTATATAGTATACATTCATATATATGGGGGTCAGTATATAGTATACATTCATATGTGTGGTCAGTATATAGTAAACATTCATATATATGGGGGTCAGTATATAGTATACATTCATATATATGGGGGTCAGTATATAGTATACATTCATATATATGGGGTCAGTATAAAGTATACATTCATATATATGGGGGTCAGTATATAGTATACATTCATATATGGGGGTTAGTATATAGTATACATTCATATATATGGGGTCAGTATATAGTATACATTCATATATATGTGGTCAGTATATAGTATACATTCATATATATAGGGGTCAGTATATAATATACATTCATATATGGGGGTCAGTATATAGTATACATTCATATATACGGGGGTCAGTATTTAGTATACATTCATATATATGTGGTCAGTATATAATATACATTCATATATATGGGGGTCAGTATATAGTATACATTCATATATATGGGGTTTCAGTATATAATATACATTCATATATATGGGGGTCAGTATATAGTATACATTCATATATATGGGGGTCAGTATATAATATACATTCATATATGGGGGTCAGTATATAGTATACATTCATATATACGGGGGTCAGTATATAGTATACATTCATATATATGTGGTCAGTATATAGTATACATTCATATATATGGGGGTCAGTATATAGCAGTGATTCCCAACCGCGGTGCCGCGGCACACGTGTGTGCCGTTCAGCACTGCCCGTGGTGCCGCTGGATTTTGCCGTGATTTTTTTTATTTTTTACTATTATTTTTTTTTAAATGTCCCGCCCCGGCCTGACGGCGCAGGGGGGAAGGGAAGTCTGCGTGCGCACTGCGCACACAGCGTCCCCCTCTATCTCCTGCGTTTCCTGTGTTCCCCTCCGTCCCCTGCGTCTGCCGCGTGACCCGTGTTCCCCTCCTTCCCCATCTGTTCCCTGTGTCCCCCGCATCCCCCTCCTTCACTCTCCGTCTCCTGTGTCCCCCTCCGTCCCCCTCTCCCTTGCGGCGCAGTGAGCCGGATATGGTGCCCTGGGGCGGAACGAGCTGCACCAGCGCCGTACTCCCGTGCCTCCTGTGGAACTGCAAGCTGTGCGGGCCGGCTTGCTTAAGGTACCGTACCCTTTCCACCCCTCTGTTCACCTTCTCAACCCTGTCTAAATCCCCCCACCGTCACCCAGGTCCACACTCTACCCCTCCCCCCCGACCCCGTCACTCATGTCCACCCCCCCTGTCAGCCACGTCTGCCTTGTTTACCTCCCTGTCCATCTCTATCACCCATGTCCACCCCCCCCTGTCAGCCATATCTGCCTTGTTTACCTCCCTGTCCATCTCTATCACCCATGTAATCCCTCCCTGTCACCCATGTAATCCCTCCATGTCACCCATGTAATCCCCCCGTCATCCATGTCCACCCTCCCTGTCACCCATGTCCACCCTCCAGTCACCCATGTGCACCCCCCCAGTCACCCATGTCCACCCCCCAAGTCACCCATGTCCACCCCCCCAGTCACCCATGTCCACCCCCCCTGTCACCCATGTCCACCCCCCCTGTCACCCATTTCCACCCTCCCTGTCACCCATGTCCACCCTCCCTGTCACCCATGTCCACCCCCCCAGTCACCCATATCCACCCCCCCAGTCACCCATGTCCACCCCCCCAGTCACCCATGTCCACCCCCCCAGTCACCCATGTCCACCCCCCCAGTCACCCATGTCCACCCCCCCAGTCACCCATGTCCACCCCCCCGTCACCCATGTAATCCCTCCCTGTCACCCATGTAATCCCTCCCTGTCACCCATGTCCACCCCCTCAGTCACCCATGTCCACCCCCTCAGTCACCCATGTAATCCCTCCCTGTCACCCATGTAATCCCTCCCTGTCACCCATATAATCCCTCCCCGTCACCCATGTTATCCCTCCCTGTCACCCATGTCCACCCCCCTGTCACCCATGTCCACCCCCCCTGTCACCCATATCCACCCCCCCTGTCACCCATGTCCACCCCCCCTATCACCCATGTCCACCCCCCCTGTCACCCATGTCCACCCTCCCTGTCACCCATGTCCACCCTCCCTGTCACCCATGTCCACCCTCCCTGTCACCCATGTCCACCCTCCCTGTCACCCATGTAATCCCTCCCCCGTCACCCATGTAATCCCTCCCCCGTCACCCATGTAATCCCCCCCGTCACCCATGTCCACCCCCTGTCACCCATGTCCACCCCCACTCTGTCACCCATGTCCACCCTCCTGTTCACCCATCTGTCCCTTTGTTACCCCAGTCCACCCTTCTCTGTCACTCCTGTCCCTCTTTTACCCCCTTGTCCACCCCTCTGACCCCCTGTCTCCCCTCTCCACCCTCCTGTCACCCATGTCCACCCCCTGTCCACCCCTCTGTCACCCCTATGCCCCCGTCACCCATGTTCACTCTTCTACACCCATCTATCACCCTTGTACACCTCTCTACACCCCTCTGACACCCATTTACACTTCTCTACAACCCTCTGTCACCCATGTACACCCATCTGTCACCCATGTACACTCCTCTGTACCCCTCTGCCACCCATGTACACTCCTCTACACACCTGTCACCCATGTACACCCCTCTGTCACCCATGTCCACCCCCCCTGTCACCCATGTCCACCCCCTCAGTCACCCATGTCCACCCCTCAGTCACCCATGTAATCCCTCCCTGTCACCCATGTAATCCCTCCCTGTCACCCATGTAATCCCTCCCTGTCACCCATGTAATCCCTCCCTGTCACCCATGTAATCCCTCCCTGTCACCCATGTAATCCCTCCCTGTCACCCATGTAATCCCTCCCTGTCACCCATGTAATCCCTCCCTGTCACCCATGTAATCCCTCCCTGTCACCCATGTCCAACGCCCCTGTCACCCATGTCCACCCTCCCTGTCACCCATGTCCACCCTCCCTGTCACCCATGTCCACCCTCCCTGTCACCCATGTCCACCCTCCCTGTCACCCATGTAATCCCTCCCCCGTCACCCATGTAATCCCTCCCCCGTCACCCATGTAATCCCTCCCCCGTCACCCATGTAATCCTCCCCGTCACCCATGTCCACCCCCCGTCACCCATGTCCACCCCCACTCTGTCACCCATGTCCACCCTCCTGTTCACCCATCTGTCCCTTTGTTACCCCAGTCCACCCCTCTGTCACTCCTGTCCCTCTATTACCCCCTTGTCCACCCCTCTGACCCCCTGTCTCCCCTCTCCACCCTCCTGTCACCCATGTCCACCCCTGTCCACCCCTCTGTCACCCCTATGCCCCCGTCACCCATGTTCACTCTTCTACACCCATCTATCACCCTTGTACACCTCTCTACACCCCTGTCACCCATTTACACTTCTCTACAACCCTCTGTCACCCATGTACACCCATCTGTCACCCATGTACACTCCTCTATACCCCTCTGTCACCCATGTACACTCCTCTACACCCCTCTGTCACTCATGTACACTCCTCTACACCCCTCTGTCACCCATGTACACTCATAGGCGTGCGCACAGGGTGTGCCGGGTGTGGAGCAAAAGGGGCAGCTGCACCGGGCCCTGTAATTCCTGGGGGCCCAAAAGCAGCTCTCCCCTTTTGCCCCATAAAGCTGATAAAGGCTGGCGGGCCAGGCGTCAGGGGCCCGGCCAAAATGTTAGTAGGAGTGGGCGGGGGGGCGGGTTTGCGCCGCACGCTACCTTTTTATGTTCGCCGCCGCCGTCACTCATTCCCAGGCAGCCAGTACCGCAATGGCTGTCTGGGAGATGGTCACGTGACGTGACGTGTGGTGCAACGTCACGGGCGGCATCATAGAGAAGAGCGGAGCATAGAGAGTCTCCCGCTCCTCTCAGTCCCCACACGGCCGCTTCCAGGATCAAGGCCGCAGCAAGGGACCCACCGCCGGGGGTATCCTCCCCTCACTTGCATAATCTGATAATCCCCTCCCCCGTACGTATCCTGTACTGATCCTGAGTTATATCCTGTATTATTCTAAAGAGCTGTACTCACTATTCTGCTGGTGAGGTCACTATGTACATATATTACATTACTTATCCTGTACTGATCCTGAGTTATATCCTGTATTATTCTAAAGAGCTGTACTCACTATTCTGCTGGTGAGGTCACTGTGTACATACATTACTTATCCTGTACTGATCCTGAGTTATATCCTGTAAATCTTTTATTAGAAAAATACAAATCATAACAAAACATAAACCAGCACAACTTTGCCATAACGGAAAACAACAACATGAAATAACATAAACCCAAACTTTACATTTAAATAAAAGAACAAAAATCCTGCCTAACCGGCTAGCCCAGCTTTCCTACTAGAACTAGAAATATTATAACTACACCTTTCATAGCCAAACAACACACTCATAAGAAACATAAATATAGCACTATTTCGCTTTAACTCAAAACACCCAAACTCGGGAAAAATCATACATTACAAATAGAAAACACAACAAGCACTCACACTGCACACCATGTTTTTTTTTTTAAATAATAATAATAATTATAATAATAATAACAACACTATACCACACTCACACATGCACACATATATATCCATATATTAACTACATTTAACCAAGAAACCAAAAATAAATAAATAAATAAATTAAATTCAACTCAAAATACCCAAACTCGGGAAAATATCACAGAAAACACAATACACACATGCTTACACACATCTTTACTACATACTACATATATAAACCAAAGAAAATAAATCCACAACGGGATACTAAAGAAACATTACTACAAAAACAAAACTGGTTCGACTGCCATGTCTATCTCTACTATAAATACTATATACTTAAAAAAAAAAAAAAAAAAAAAAATTTTTTTTATAACATAACATTATACATACTATATACATAACTAACTATATACACTACTATGTACAATACTATACACAAACTATATACACCTGTAAATAAACATAAAACACACCTACAAATATAAAAGAACATTCTACAGTAAACTGACCCTTCACCCACACCACCCGCCCTCCTGTACATGGGTCAGAGTTTTTTCCATACAGTTCATAGTCCTCAATGTCCAGTCCACAACTGACCCATGCCAGGTACACCAAAAGAAAAGACCACCACCACCCACAAATATACCCTCCCAACCTAGAACTCCTCCCAACCAACTTAACCATTACCAGCTTTAACATACATAAGCAAACAATACAACCCACTTTAGGCCCAAGTTCGGTGCCTGTAAGCCCTTCATAACCATAGCATCTGAAAACAAAACAAAAAGCTAGGGTGCACATGCATTAGCCCACCACCAGGAAGAAGGAAGGCAATCCTGATACATACAAAATGTATATTCTTTCCCTAACTGCACCCTACCTCTCACCCTACCATTATCCCTAAAGATAAACTGACCCTAGTTGACTCCAGCCGATGGAAGCGCCCACCCGGTTGTAGACCCTTATATTAAAGGGACAATGAAGCAGGAAATGGTCCATGCTTTCCAGCATGTCCCCGCACTCTTCTCGGGGACATCCCCGGTCATCAGATCTCCTGCACTTCAAATTGTCCCTCACATATAGCTTCCCCTGAAAGCAGCGCCAGGCCAAGTCCCAAAACTTCTGGGGGATCCTTTTCATATTTAAGAGATACAACCCCACCCTCAGATCCCGACCTGTGCAGTCCCTGAGCGCCAGAGGCTTCTGGAAGTGGGTCAACAGAACCCGTTTGTCAAGGAACTGCCTTGACTGGGTCCTGATCTCCCACACTCCCAGACCCCACCGACGTATCGCCTTCAGAGTCGGGGTAGCGTAAGCCGGAAGATGCCCATGGGGCGTACGGAGGTCCTTCACTTGCCCTCCTGTCTCCCATTCCTGGAAGAAAGGCCGAAACCATTCCCTGCAGGAGAGTACCCACGGAGGAGCCCTCTCTGACCAGAGGTTTGAAATGTTAGCTTTCAAGAAGGTGTTTGTTAAGAACACCACAGGGTTTACCATAGATAAACCCCCTAGTCTCCTTGTGCGGTACGGAACCTCTCTCTTGACTAGGTTCATCCTGTTCCCCCATAACAGTTGGAAAAACAGGCTGTAGATCCTAGTGTAGTAGGCATCTGGCAAGATACATACACTGCCAAGATAGATAAACAAGGGGAGCAGGATACGATTTGATCAGGTGTACCCTTTCCCTGAGGGTCATAGACCAACCCTTCCACTGATCCACCCTATGAGTGGCATCCTGTAGCTTACCATCCCAGTTTTTGGTGGGATAATCATCCTGGCCGAATGTGATGCCCTGAATTTTTGCTGAGTCTTGGGGCCCTGGGAGGGTGTCCGGGAGATCAAAAGTGGGATCTCCCCCTCCCAGCCAGAGACTTTCACACTTATCCCGGTTGATCTTAGACCCGGATGCCTCCGAGTAGCGTTCCACCTCCGACATCACCACATCGACCTCCTCTCTCGAGGAAACGAAAATGGTGACATCATCAGCGTACGCCACCACTCTCTGGGCGACATCCAGTTCCGCCAGACTCATCCCGACTCCCGCCAACGGCCCACAATCTACCCTCCGGACGTAGGGATCAATTGCGAACACGTATAAAAGCGGGCTCAAAGGACAACCCTGACGGACTCCGGACCCCACCTCAAAAGAGCGGCCAGACCACCCGTTCACCAGCGGGAAACTCTCTGCCCCTGCATATAAGGTCTTAAGCCAATTAATAAAAGCACACGGTAAGCCATATCTCAGGAGGACGGACCAGAGGTACTCGTGGTTCACCCGATCAAATGCTTTGGCCTGATCCAGGGACAGCAAGTACCCCTTCCAGAGACCTGCACTACTCCGCTCCACTGCCTCCCGGACACCGAGAACAGCACTTAAGGTGCTTTGGCCTGGAACAGAGCAGTGCTGGGCCCCCGAAAGGAGCCGGGGTGCAAACTTCACCAGCCGATTAAACAGTATCTCTGCCAGAAGCTTCCTGTCCGTATTGAGAAGAGCTATGGGCCTCCAATTCTCAATATGGCTGGGATCTTTACCCTTTGAGAGAAGAATCAGGGCTGACCTCCTCATTGACTTCGGCAGAGTGCCCGAGGAGAGACACTCATTGAATACCTCAGTCAAGAGGGGAGCTAAAGACTCCTTAAAGGTCTTGTACCACTCGGATGTTAAGCCATCCGGACCTGGTGACTTTTTGGGGGCAAGCCCCTCAATCGCCAGTCTCACTTCCTCTTCCCTGATTTTTTTTGCCAAAACATCAAGAGAGGGGTCTACCCCTGGCTCAGGAATGGTTTCAGCCAGGAAAGCCGACATCCCGTCTCGATCTAGATCCTTCCTTCCCAAGAGATGCGAGTAGAAGGATCTGACGACCTCCAAGATCCCTGATCTGGACCGATTCAGAGATCCTGTACTATCAATCAGTCCTGAAATGACTTTACTACTCACTGACATCTTACAGTTTCTGTAAGGGTCGGGCGAGCGGTACTTCCCGAAATCCCTCTCAAAAACCAAAGATGCGTGCCTATCGTACTGACACCTCATCAGCAAGGACTTCACTCTGGAGATATCCTCCCGGCTACCTCCAGTCGAGACGAGAAGCTCGAGTTTCCTCCTCAGTCCCTGATACAGGCGATACCTATTCAGGGACCTGAGGCTCGAGAGCTGGCGGAAGAACCCCGCAACCCGCTTCTTGAATATCTCCCACCACTCTGACTTACTACTACATAGGCCCAGTAAAGGTACCTGACTCTGAAGAAAATCCTCAAAGGACTGTCTTACCTCTGCTTCCTCCAGGAGGGACGAATTCAGCTTCCAATAACCTTTACCCATCCGAGGGGTCTCTGAAACATTCAGGGAAAACAAAATCATACAGTGATCGGAGAACTCCACCTCAACCACGGACACTGCAGAAGAGACAGCTTCCTCCTTCAAATAAAACCTGTCTATTCTAGACCTGCAGCTACCTCGATGATAGGTGAAACCCGCGTGGCCTGAGGGGCTCCGGATGTGGGCGTCCTCTAGGCGAGCTACCCTAACTATGCTATTGAGAGCTATGCTATCATAAGCCAACCGATCATTGGAGCCTCTCCTATCTTGGGACCTTTTGACAGTATTGAAATCCCCTCCAAAGATCACCTGTCGGCTTGTAAAAAGAAAGGGCTTAATCCTCATAAAGAGATCTTTGCGGCCCCACTTGGTTTGTGGGGCGTAGATGTTAATAAGCCGGAGCTCTTGCCCCTTCATGAGGACATCTAAGATCAGGCACCTCCCCATTTCTAACTCAATAACCCGTCTGCATTCAACAGGAGCGGTAAAAAGGACCGCCACCCCACTATACGGCTCAGCCGCAAGAGACCAGTGGGAGGGGCCACGCCTCCACTCTCTCCTGGCTTTTACCAGAGAGGCAAGATCTGACAACCTGGTCTCCTGCAGATACAAAATATCGGCTTCAACACGGCCGAGAAAATCAAAGGCTGCGAATCTAGCCGTATCAGACTTTATACTGGCACAGTTAATAGATGCCAGTGTCAATGGGGTGAGTGCCGCCATCATGGGTGATTGAGATAGACGGCCCTAACCCCCTCATTTTTGTTTCTTCTTTACCCCCTCATCCCCAGATGAGGAGGCTTCCTTGTCTTTGGACCGTTTTTTTGATTCTGACTGGTCCATTTTATAATCCCCATCTCCGCCTGGCTCCGATTTGGCCCCATCCCCTGCGGAAATTGCCCCATCAGGACAGGGCCCAGTTCCCCCTGGAGGCTCCCCCACTTCAGGCACCCCATCCCTGACCCCCCCCCTTCAAGGAGGGGGAGGAGATGTCTTCAAGGACAGAGTACCGGTTAGACAGATCAATCAGAGGGGGGGCAGGTAAGCTTCCGCTTGGGACCTGGTCCGCAGCACGGGGACTAGAGGGCTCCGACCTCTTCTTTCTCCCTTTACTGCCCTTCTTTTTTGGCCTCTCTTCACCCTCCTCATCCACACTTTCACAGTGGGAGGAATCGGAAAGATCGGCCTTGCTGCCCTCTTCTTTACAGATTCTCCCCATTTCCTCTTCCAGCACATTCTCCCCCAGGGTCTCAGCAGTTTCAGGACTAACCTCAGGAGCAGGGCCAGAAGCTACCCCTGCCACATGGGAACTCTCCAGTTCCCTGCTCCTTCTCCGATTAGCCTCCCGCCTCAGCCTGGCGGGACTTTTCCTCTTCACTGACCCTGTTGCACCTTCACCCGCACCCGTGCCCTCCCCAGCTGAGGCAACGTTACTGCTCTCCCCAGCCAAGGTGACCGTCGCACGGGCAAAGGCGCTAGGACAACGGCTGAAAGGGTGTCCTAAGACACCACACAGATGACACCTGATCTGCCTACAGGATGCGGCAAGATGACCTACCCCACCGCACAGTGCACAGACCTGCACGGTACAGGCTGCGCTAAAGTGAGTGGGGCTGCCACACCTGTGACAGACCTTGGGCTGCCCCTGGTAGAAAACTTGGATTCTGTCTCTCCCAAGAAAAGCAGCTGATGGGATGTGGGCAACAGTGCTCCCCGAACGCTTCAGTTTGACGGAAAACGTCCAGGCCCCAGACCAGATCCCATGTTCGTCATAGTTCTTTTTTGGCATGTCCGTCACATCCCCATATCGGCTAAGCCAGGTCATAATGTCATAGCAAGATAGTGACTCGTTACGTGTCAAAACGGTCACTTTCTTGGCCAGATTCTGACGGGATATCGCCTTTACGGCGAAATCCCGCCAGCCGGGCTCGCTTTTCACCACCTCATAATTCGACCAGAAAAGTTCCAGACCCTCTGGCCGAACAAAGCTGATGTCAAACTCGGAAGTACCATAGGGGTGGATCAGGGCAAAGATGTCACTTGCCCTGAATTCCATCCGGAGGAGGAGCTCAACCACCTTACCCCGAGGCGGACGCGCATCTTCGCCCCTCCACACTAAACGGACCACATTCCTACGGCCACTTTCCTGGCCGGATGTCGGGAGGGACCAGACCACCTCCCCGTTTTGTTCTCGGAAGGCGCCTAAGCCATGTCTTTCTATCCAAAAAGACAGGTCAACCTCACCCCTCCCCTCTACATGGATTGACCTGTCTCCCCTACGTAGAGCCTCCAGGAGGCGCTGTTGCAAGTGACCCCCAGAGCCAGACGGAGATGGGGATCCCCCTGATCCCCCGGCAGTGACGCTGGCATAGCTTCTCTGAGAAGCAGCCACTACCGGGGGGGCAGTCGAACCAGGAACTGACCCAGAGGCCAAACCTGGACCCTTATTCTTAACAGCCATAACACCTCTCTCTGTCATTCCACTACCACTCCTCACCTGTATTTCACTAGCACCCCTCTCTTGGACTACACTTGCACCCCTCTCTTGCACTCCTCTTGCACCCCTCTCTTGCACACTACTTGCACCCCTCTCTTGCACACTACTTGCACCCCCCTCATCAACACTGCTACCACAACTCCTCCCATGCACACCACTATAACTCACATTCTGCACATTACCATTTTTATTCACATTTTTCCTTTCACTTTCACTCTTGCGTTCACTCTCCCTTGGAGTGTTACAGACTGGGCTGGCTGGGTCTTTTGCTTCATGTTTAAGGGTTGCCGGTTTCAGGATTGGTGCTGCATAGTTCTTTCTTCCTGTGTCTTTGGGTGCAGACACAGGCTCCGCCTCTGAAATGGGTGGCCACTCCCCCTCACAAAAAGACTGTCCCTCCGGACTAACTCCCGCTACAGCTGATGTGCAGGGAACCTCCCACTTTATAGCGGAGTGCCCCCTGGCGCCAGAACCAGTATCAACCACGCCACCTAGGGGACCGCCCCCTGAACCAACAAGGTCCAGCGCCCGGACACTCCCCCCCCCCCCTCACAGGAGAGTGCCCTGCGGTGCCAGGACCTGTACCGCCCACTTCAACCAGGGGACCGCCCCCCGAACGGGTGAATCTGCCGCCATTTTCCGGTGCCTGGACACCCTCCCCCCTCACAGGAGGGTGCCCTTTTTTTTCTATAGCACCCGCGGCCATTTTGGGTGCGCTACTGTATCCCCCATGCTGGCCCCGCTCCACTACAGAAACGGGGTCTGGCAGATTGGGGGACCCAGCACCCTTTTCAGCCGACCCAGACTGCTGGAAGGGAGAAAAGACAAACTTAACTCCTTGTGTCTTCTTCCTCTTCTTGCCCTTTCCTTTCTTCTTCTTCTTTCCCTTCTCCTCTGGGCCCAAATCATCCCCGAAGGAAAAGTTTTCCAGACGGGTGGGGGACTCCTGCATAACAATTGCCCGCAGGAGACCCCCATCTGCCAAGCCGCTTCCATCACTGCAGTCACTGCCGTCATCATCATCATCATCCTCCTCACTGGAGGGAGGTAAGGCCACCTGAGCCGGGTTTACATAGTCCTCACTGAGGGTAAGTGGGGGGTCTGGGGTAACAGTAGTGGTGGTACACACAGGTCCAGTATCCATATCCCCCTCACTCTAATCCCCCTCCTCACCTCCCTCCATCTCTTCCTCCTCACTCTGGCAGTCATCTTGGTTACTCACTTGTCCTGAGACCTTCATGCTGGAGAAACGATCCTTGTTCACAAGTCTCTCGCTGAGTATACCACCTCCCTCCACAATGTCCGATCTCAGCCTAACAATCTCATCCACCTGTTTCTTCAGAGCTCTCACCTTGGTGGAAAATGCTGCCCTCTTGGTCTTTGCTGCATTGTTTGCTTGGTAGCTGGAGGGGCAAGCTGTGCATAACTAGCTTGCCCCCTGACTGGTGAGCAGTTAAGGGGTTAAGAAATATACAGGCAATGTTTTTTAGCCCCCTCCCCCGCCTGTAAAAACTTGTTGCTAACTATAGTGGTATGTCCCATGGGTGGGGGGGAAGGAGTGCACCAATCAGGGGTCTAATAGTTTCCCGGGCTTTCAGGGGCCCTCCCCTGGGTATTTATAGCTGTGGTGCCTCCCTTTCCCCCTCAATCTGCCCAGGACCCGGAGTTTTGACTGCTGGCTGGTATGTGTCTGCCCCTTATTTGTGGCCTGGATGGAGCAGATGGGTGAGGGCTGGCATGCTCCCTTGTGGCTGAGCTGGCCTCCCCTCCTGTTGCACCCTTGGCGGGTTCAGGAGGCTGGCGGACCTCTTATCAGTCCTGCCCTCCTTTCCCACTGTAATCCCTTTGAGCCCTGTCCCGTTCTTTTGCCCTCTCCCCTGCCTGTACTTTGATCCCTCTCTCCTGGGTGCTCCTGGAGCAGGCTCTGATTACCTACTTGCCCCGTCCGTCTCTTTTTTCCCCCCTGTTGCGGTCCCCTTCGTCTGCCTCCCCCCCCCTGTTGCGGTCCTTACCATAACCCCCCCTCCCGCCTGTTTGTCCCCTCCGCTCTGGAGGTGGCGGCCCCTGGGTGGCTGCTGCTGTTTTAACCCCCTTTAACGTTTGCGCAAATGGACGTTTATTAACGTCCATTTGCGCGTCCCCAGCTATAATCCGCGCTCACATAGTGAGCGCGCATTATAGCTGTTGGGTCCCAGTTGCTATTAGCGACCAGGACCCCTGATAATGCCGGACATCGCCGATCTGGCAGATGTCCGGCATCACCTTTTCAGACGCGGCGATCAAAGTCATCGCCGCGTCTGAAAATGTAATTGAACGCATCCCGGCTGCTCAGCGGGCTGATTGGGACCATCGCGATAAAATCGCGATGTCCCGATCAGCTGGGACGCAGCAGGAGGGTCACTCACCTGCCTCCTGCGCGTCCGCTCCTCAATTGATTGCTCCAAGCCTGAAATTCAGGCTTGAGCAATCAATCATTGATAACACCGATCATTGCCATGTTACTACATGGCAAGTGATCGGTGTCAGGTTCAGTGTGTGCAGTGTTATAGCTCCTAGGGGAGCTATAGCATTGCAAAAAAAAAAAAAAAAACTGTTGAAGTATTTGAATAGTTAAGTTAATAAAGATCTTTTAACCCTTGCAATTTTACACGTTTGATCACCCCCCTTTTCCACATCATAAAATAAAATAAAAAATAAAAATTAATAATAAAAAAAAAAAGAAAAAGAAAAGAAAAGAAAAATACCATAATAGTAATGATAAAAAATTAAAATCTATAAATAAAATAATAATACATAAAATACTGTATATTACAACAACATACACGTGTGGTATCGCCACGTGCCTACATGTCCGTAGTATAAAAAAATAAATAAATTAATTAATAAATATAGTCATTTAAGGCGCTCCGTCTATGGCGTACGTGTATAATATAAAAAAAAAAAAAAAAAAAAAAACATTACAAATTTATTAATTAATGAATAAAATACATAAATAAGTAATATTACTTGAATAAATAAATTTCACAGTCCAAAATAGCGTATTTTTGACCCCTTTTTATACCGTAAATATGAAAAACAGCGATCTCAAACTCTGATCGAAACGACAATGGTACTGCGGACAGCTTCAGATCACAACGCCAACTATATGAGCACTCATACCGTCCCCACTCCATTGCCCGGCTCCTTACCCCCACCACACTAGCACTCCCCCCCTGCCCACTGCTGCTGCTGCCCCTCCCCCTTTTTCCTCGTGCTCTTCCAGTGCTCCCCATGGTTCTTGCATCCATTGCGCCCCCCCCACGCCTCCCCATCACCTCTCTGCCCCGAGTTCCCAACCCCCCCCCTTCCCCCACTGCTGCCACTGCTGTCCTCCTTCCTCCTGCCTCTCCAATGCCCCCCGTGGAGGGGTAGGGAGTGCTCCCCTGATTTCGTGTTGCTCTTCCCCCCTCTGGGGCCGGATGGGGGCATAGACGTATTTGTCGCCGCTCTCGCTCTGGTCCTGGGGGGCGGCACAGGCGGTGTTTTTTGGGCCTTCTGTTCACCTGCGGGGAGTAGGTGTTTCGGTTCTTCCCGCAGGGTTCTCCCTCGGAGTCCTCTACTGCTGTTTTCCCGGCGTGGTTTCCGGCGCCGTTCCGTGCGGCGGCCGAGTGCCCGCGACCCGGCGGTCTCCAGCGTGCCTTGTCCCACGCCTGCGGCGGTGGTGAAGTGGTTCCTCCCTCTGTTGTGCTTCTCCATTTTCTGGAATTGGTGAGTCTTCTGATGTGGGGCTTTGCCCCTTCCCTGGTTTGTGTGCTTATTGCTACGTCTGTGTAGTGTTCGTCCTTTTGTTCCCGTGTGTTTGTTGAGTTTGGGTCTCGGATATGGGTGTATATCTGTGTTGGTCTCTGGTTGTGAGTTGGGTACGTCTCTTCTTGACGGGGTGCTTTGGTAGGGTATCATTTTCTGCGGTGCGCGCTTGGGTGTGTGGTCTTTTGGCCTTACGCTCTAGGTGGCCGGGGTTTTGCTGACTTAGCTCCCGTAGGCATGTTCCTTTTCCTGAATCGGTGGCTGCCACCCAGTCACGGTTTTGTTTCTTTGGGTTTTCTCCCCCTTTGTTTGGTTTATCTCTCCATCTTAAGTTGTAGTCTCTCTCCGCTGCTCCATTGTCCTAGTATATTTGTCTGCTGTTTTTTCCTGTTTCGCCCAATCTCATGTAGGCATGGGACTCCTGTATGTCGTGCTGGGTGCTTTGGCTGATGTGGCGGAGGGTAGGTTTCGCTTGAGTCTCTGGGGGTAGGTTTTGCTTGTGTCTCCGTTTGTCTTGCCTGTGTGGTTTCTTCTGTTCGTGGTGGTATTCCGGAGGGTGATTCTCCTGTGCTCTACACTTGTTGGGGTGTGGTTTGTTGCTGCAAGGCTGACATGCAAATTTGTGAAGCGTCCATATTTTGTGCTCGCTTCGGCAGCATGTATGTTAAAATTGGAACGATTTTGAGGAGATTAGCATGTCTTCCGCATGCCTTGTTGGCCTTGGTTTGCTGCTTTCCTATGGTCAGGGAGTAATTGCGTTTTCTCTGTTTTGGTTTCTTCAGGGCTCGCTATGTGCCCCGGTTCCGGTCCTTGCTGGTTTACTGAATGTTCCACGTGGAATGTGGTTCAGGGCGGAGTTTTTTCCTGCAGGTTGTCTCTGGCCGCCGAGGGTGTGTGGTATCTGTGCCCCCGCATATGTGCCCCTGGTGCACTAAGGGCTGACGTTCCGGTTGGTTGGGTTTTTTTCAGGCGTGATGCAGTGGACAGGCCTGCTTTCAGTCCCCCGTTGCAGCTCATGGAGAGCTCGCTCTGTTCCCGGGTGTGGCTGGTTTGGTTGGTTGTTGGTGTGGTGTTTTGGTTTTCCAGTGGTGCTGCAGGGTGGTTTACTACTGGGTGTCTTGGTAGTCAGTGGGTTTCTGCCATGCTTGGGTTTTTTGTTTGTGCTTTTTCCTTTGGTGTTGGTTGTGGGACTTTGGGTGCTTGCTTCAGCAGTTCATGTTCTAGGATTGTAACGGTACTGTGTGGGTTGGCGTGGCCCCTGTGCTTGATTGCGCTATAATTTGGTGATGCTTTTCTTTTTTGGGTGTGATTTGAGTGATCGGGGGCGTTTTGTCGGTCTGACATTTGGGGCGTTGTCACTGTTATTATTTCTTTCTTTCGGCTTTCTTCCTGCGCTCGGCTTGTTGCACCTAGTGCTTCGCTGTTTGGAGATAAGGTTTATTTTGCGGCTGTACTCCCTGGGGTCGGTATTGGGTGTTGACGCTTTGTCCCGTTCTCTGGCAGTGGTTCCGGAGGTTGCTCCCTCGGGTGGAGTCGGAAGGTTTGCTCATGTGGCTGTGGAATGGGAGACCACCTCGGGTTCGGGTCCCGGGGTAGGACTGAGTGATACAGTTGTGGTTAAATTTTCGGCCTGTGGGTCATCGTGGAGATTGGTGTATTTCTTGGTCCGCTTTAGTGGCTCCTGCGACTTGGTCGCACTCACGGTGAGGCGCTTGCGAGTAGTTGGGGTTGGTGTGGAGGCCGGGATGTCTACAGTCAAGGAGGTTCCCGAAGGTTCCAAGTGTGTCTGTGGATAGGGGTTTTGTTTTTTGTACCTACAAGGTTCTGCTGTTTGACTTCCTATTTCGTTTTGATAGGCTGTGATAAAATAAGTTAACTGCTGTGTCTCCTATCCAAGGACGTTCGAGATTTGGGCTGTATTCTGCATGTATCCAATTAACATTCTTAGTATGTGACGCTGGGTATCTTCACCTGTTCATGTGAATCACCTACTACTCAGTGCAAAAAAAAAAAAAAAAAAAAAAAGGGTGCTTTCCCACTGTGCTGCGATCCAGTGGGGTGAGGTTGCCGCATGACGGGGGGTGATTTTTCTTTTCTGCTTTGCGGTTGGTGGGATGTTGGTGTATACCTAGGGGCTGGGCCCGTGAGCGGGTGGCCTTGCTGTCGGCGACCATTTTTTCCTATCAGTTTTTGGGTCGCTTGGTGGCGGCTGTGGGTCGGATTTTTGGTTGTCGCTTTTGCGTCGTTTTTTCTGATCCGAGGTTTTGCGCTGGCTTTTTTCGGGGCTAGGTGGATGGGGCACTTTCTTTCTCCTCGTCTCCTTCCATGACACTTGGGTGTCTGATGTGTTTTTTGGGTGCCTATTTTGTGCGTTTTCAGGTCCGTCGGTCCGAGATTGCTTAGGCGATCTGGGACACACAGCTTGTGCTGCATGAGGGTCCACGAATGACTGTTTTTTCCTGTTGTCGTCCTATTGTTGATTGGACTGCGGTGGGGGCCTCCCCCCCCACCTCTTTTTCTTTTATGCTCCCCGCCCTCGATTGTCTGTTTTGGGTTTTGGCTTCTCTTTGTAGGAGGGGGTGTTGTGAGTTTGGGATTCGCTCTCTTTTTGTGTCGGTGTCGGCGGAGAGGGCTCAGTTTCCGGAGAGGGTAGCGCAGCGCGTGGGGCGCGGGCGATCTGCTTGTTGCGTTGCTATTTTCGCCCAGTTTGATGTTTCCCACATGTGTTTTTGTTTTGCGAGCGGCTTTCCGCAAGGTGGTGCGAGTGCTGCGGCACTCTTCGGTGTATGGGCGAGTCTGAGAAATGAGTTCACACAAGAGTTAGTGAATACAAAAAAAATAAAAATTACAAAAAATAAAATAAAATGCAAAAACATAGGACCTGGCGGCAGGTACCTCGGATTTCCTGGAGAGGTTATGTGTTGGGAGAATTTCCTGGAGAGGAAATGTGTTGGGAGAATTTCCTGGAGAGGAAATGTGTTGGGCGACTTTCCTGGAGAGGAAATGTGTTGGGCGACTTTCCTGGAGAGGAAATGTGTTGGGTGTGTTCGGGGGGCTGAGTTGGCCCCAGGTGTTGGCTATCCAGTATCTCTTGGGTGGACGGTGAAGACGGTGAAAGCGGGGTCAACCCGGGGTAGACCTCCACACAGGACAGTGTGGCAGCACCTCTTGGGTTGGCAAGAAGCCAATCGGTGTCTTTGTTACAGTTAAATTGTTATTTATATAAGTAATTTTATAAATAAAGCTGTGGCCGATCCCCACCCACGGAAAAGTTGAATTGTTGTTGTGTCAGTTATTATTTAATTAATTATTGTAGTAAGGGGGAGGGGTAGTTATAGCCAGCTCGGAGCTAATTGGGTCTCAACAGTCTGGAGGGGCAAGCTGTGCATAACTAGCTTGCCCCCTGACTGGTGAGCAGTTAAGGGGTTAAGAAATATACAGGCAATGTTTTTTAGCCCCCTCCCCCGCCTGTAAAAACTTGTTGCTAACTATAGTGGTATGTCCCATGGGTGGGGGGGAAGGAGTGCACCAATCAGGGGTCTAATAGTTTCCCGGGCTTTCAAAGGCCCTCCCCTGGGTATTTATAGCTGTGGTGCCTCCCTTCCCCCCTCAATCTGCCCAGGACCCGGAGTTTTGCCCTCCCTCCCTCCCTTTTTGTATCTCTGTTTATTGTAAGTCACAGCTTGGCGGTAAGAAGACGGTGAAAGCGGGGTCAACCCGGGGTAGACCTCCACACAGGATAGTGTGGCAGCACCTCTCGGGTTGGCAAGAAGCCAATCGGTGTCTTTGTTACAGTTAAATTGTTATTTATATAAGTAATTTTATAAATAAAGCTGTGGCCGATCCCCACCCACGGAAAAGTTGAATTGTTGTTGTGTCAGTTATTATTTAATTAATTATTGTAGTAAGGGGGAGGGGTAGTTATAGCCTGCTCGGAGCTAATTGGGTCTCAACAGTCTTGCAAACTTCAGCTCCTCTCTGAGGCCTCTTAGTTGTTTTCCGAGCTGTTCATACTGAGCCATCTTGGCCTGGATTTTGGACCCAAAGCTGGCCAGGGATTCTTTGGGCCCCTTTACCCCCCATTGCTGGGGTTCTGAGGAAACAGGCTGGATATGGGGATATGATAAACGTATATAAGTATATTAATGGCCCATACAAAAAATATGGAGAAAAACTGTTCCAGGTTAAACCCCCCCAAAGGACGAGGGGGCACTCCCTCCGTCTGGAAAAGAAAAGGTTTAGTCTAAAGGGGCGGCACGCCTTCTTTACCGTGAGGACTGTGAATTTATGGAACGGTCTACCTCAGGAACTGGTCACAGCAGGAACAATTAACAGCTTTAAAACAGGGTTAGATACATTCCTGGAACAAAATAACATTAAAGCTTATGCAGAATTATAAAACTACATCCCTTTCCCTTATCCCCTTACATCCTTCCCTTCAATCCCCTGGTTGGACTTGATGGACGTATGTCTTTTTTCAACCATACTAACTATGTAACTTTGTAACTATGTAACTATGATGCAGACTTTCCACTCCGCTGCCTGGATGAGCTTCTGCTGGAAGCTTTGCAGCTCCCAGCTGAGGTCGGGGAGGGGGCCCCACATGGCTGTGGACCCTGGTGGATCTCCTCACCCCATCCTGACTACTGGCTGTTGCATTTTCCTTTGCACACCCCGCCAGCCGAGAACGGGGGGGGGGGGGGGGGGTGCAAGATGAAGCCCCAGCTTCCCGGGGCTCCATAGCAGGAAAACCTACCCAGGTGTCTGCCACACACCTGGGGAGGGGTGGAAGAAAATCACTGCTTCTCTGGGAAACTCTGGAGCTCAGCAGAACACACCTTCTCTCCAGAGCTGTACTCACTATTCTGCTGGTGAGGTCACTGTGTACATACATTACATTACTGATCCTGTACTGATCCCGAGTGTGTGTGGGATGGGGGTGGGGGACCGGGGGGCCCCCCAAAAAAATTGCTTGCCCAGGGTCCAATCAAAATTAAAGACAGCCCTGTCCATTATACATACACTGTACAGCAATCATACATCCATTATACATACACTGTGTCTGTGACTGTACAACAATCATACATCCAATCCATTATTAATGGATTGGATGTATGATTGCTGTACAGTCACAGTGTATGTATAATGGAGGTATGATTGCTGTACAGTGTATGTATAATAGAGGTATGCTTGCTGTACAGTGTATGTATAATGGAGGTATGATTGCTATACAGTGTATGTATAATGGAGGTATGCTTGCTGTACAGTGTATGTATAATGGAGGTATGCTTGCTGTACAGTGTATGTATAATGGAGGTATGCTTGCTGTATAGTGTATGTATAATGGATGTATGATTGCTGTACAGTCAGTGTATGTATAATGGAGGTATGCTTGCTGTTCAGTCACAGTGTATGTATAATGGATGTATGATTGCTGTACAGTCACAGTGTATGTATAATGGATGTATGATTGCTGTACAGTTTATGTATAATGGAGGTATGATTGCTGTACAGTGTATGTATGATGGAGGTATGCTTGCTGTACAGTGTATGTATAATGGAGGTATGCTTGCTGTACAGTGTATGTATAATGGAGGTATGATTGCTGTACAGTGTATGTATAATGGAGGTATGATTGCTGTACAGTGTATGTATAATGGAGGTATGATTGCTGTACAGTGTATGTATAATGGAGGTATGCTTGCTGTACAGTGTATGTATAATGGAGGTATGCTTGCTGTACAGTGTATGTATAATGGATGTATGATTGCTGTACAGTGTATGTATAATGGATGTATGATTGCTGTACAGTCACAGGGTATGTATAATGGAGGTATGCTTGCTGTACAGTGTATGTATAATGGATGTATGATTGCTGTACAGTCACAGTGTATGTATAATGGAGGTACGCTTGCTGTACAGTGTATGTATAATGGATGTTTGATTGCTATACAGTCACAGTGTATGTATAATGGATGTATGATTGCTGTACAGTCAGTGTATGTATAATGGATGTATGATTGCTGTACAGTGTATGTATAATGGATGTATGATTGCTGCACAGTGTATGTATAATGGAGGTATGCTTGCTGTACAGTGTATGTATAATGGAGGTATGATTGCTGTACAGTGTATGTATAATGGATGTGTGATTGCTGTACAGTGTATGTATAATGGATGTATGATTGCTGTACAGTGTATGTATAATGGATGTATGATTGCTGTACAGTGTATGTATAATGAATGTATGATTGCTGTACAGTGTATGTATAATGGATGTATGATTGCTGTACAGTGTATGTATAATGAATGTATGATTGCTGTACAGTGTATGTATAATGGAGGTATGCTTGCTGTACAGTGTATGTATAATGGATGTATGATTGCTGTACAGTGTATGTATAATGAATGTATGATTGCTGTACAGTGTATGTATAATGGATGTATTATTGCTGTACAGTGTATGTATAATGAATGTATGATTGCTGTACAGTGTATGTATAATGGAGGTATGCTTGCTGTACAGTGTATGTATAATGGATGTATGATTGCTGTACAGTGTATGTATAATGGATGTATGATTGCTGTACGATGTATGTATAATGGATGTATGATTGCTGTACAGTGTATGTATAATGAATGTATGATTGCTGTACAGTGTATGTATAATGGAGGTATGCTTGCTGTACAGTGTATGTATAATGGATGTATGATTGCTGTACAGTGTATGTATAATGGAGGTATGCTTGCTGTACAGTGTATGTATAATGGAGGCATGCTTGCTGTACAGTGTATGTATAATGAATGTATGATTGCTGTACAGTGTATGTATACTGAATGTATGATTGCTGTACAGTGTATGTATGATGGAGGTATGCTTGCTGTACAGTGTATGTATAATGGATGTATGATTGCTGTACAGACACAGTGTATGTATAATGAATGTATGATTGCTGTACAGTGTATGTATAATGAATGTATGATTGCTGTACAGTGTATGTATAATGGATGTATGATTGCTGTACAGTCACTGTGTATGTATTATGAATGTATGCTTGCTGTACAGTGTATGTATAATGGATGTATGATTGCTGTACAGTGTATGTATAATGGATGTATGATTGCTGTACAGTGTATGAATAATGGATTTATGATTGCTGTACAGTGTATGTATAATGGAGGTATGCTTGCTGTACAGTGTATGTATAATGGAGGTATGATTGTTGTACAGTGTATGTATAATGGATTTATGATTGCTGTACAGTGTATGTATAATGGATGTATGATTGCTGTACAGTGTATGTATAATGGATGTATGATTGCTGTACAGTGTATGTATAATGGATGTATGATTGCTGTACAGTGTATGTATAATGAATGTATGATTGCTGTACAGTGTATGTATAATGGAGGTATGCTTGCTGTACAGTGTATGTATAATGGATGTATGATTGCTGTACAGTGTATGCATTATGGATGTATGATTGCTGTACAGTGTATGTATAATGGATGTATGATTGCTGTACAGTGTATGTATAATAAATGTATGATTGCTGTACAGTGTATGTATAATGGAGGTATGCTTGCTGTACAGTGTATGTATAATGGATGTATGATTGCTGTACAGTGTATGTATAATAGAGGTACGATTGCTGTACAGTGTATGTATAATAGAGGTACGATTGCTGTACAGTGTATGTATAATGAATGTATGATTGCTGTACAGTGTATGTATAATGGATGTATGCTTGCTGTACAGTGTATGTATAATGGAGGTATGCTTGCTGTACAGTGTATGTATAATGGATGTATGATTGCTGTACAGTGTATGTATAATGGAGGTATGCTTGCTGTACAGTGTATGTATAATGGAGGTATGCTTGCTGTACAGTGTATGTATAATGGATGTATGATTGCTGTACAGTGTATGTATACTGAATGTATGATTGCTGTACAGTGTATGTATAATGGAGGTATGCTTGCTGTACAGTGTATGTATAATGGATGTATGATTGCTGTACAGTGTATGTATAATGGAGGTATGATTGCTGTACAGTGTATGTATAATGAATGTGTGATTGCTGTACAGTGTATGTATAATGGAGGTATGATTGCTGTACAGTGTATGTATAATGGATGTATGATTGCTGTACAGTGTATGTATAATGGAGGTATGATTGCTGTACAGTGTATGTATAATGAATGTATGATTTCTGTACAGTGTATGTATAATGGAGGTATAATTGCTGTACAGTGTATGTATAATGGAGGTATGCTTGCTGTACAGTGTATGTATAATGGAGGTATGCTTGCTGTACAGTGTATGTATAATGGATGTATGATTGCTGTACAGTGTATGTATACTGAATGTATGATTGCTGTACAGTGTATGTATAATGGAGGTATGCTTGCTGTACAGTGTATGTATAATGTATGTATGATTGCTGTACAGTGTATGTATAATGAATGTATGATTGCTGTACAGTGTATGTATAATGGAGGTATGATTGCTGTACAGTGTATGTATAATGAATGTATGATTGCTGTACAGTGTATGTATAATGGAGGTATGGTTGCTGTACAGTGTATGTATAATGGATGTATGATTGCTGTACAGTGTATGTATAATGGATGTATGATTGCTGTACAGTGTATGTATAATGGAGGTATGATTGCTGTACAGTGTATGTATAATGAATGTATGATTTCTGTACAGTGTATGTATAATGGAGGTATGATTGCTGTACAGTGTATGTATAATGGAGGTATGATTGCTGTACAGTGTATGTATACTGAATGTATGATTGCTGTACAGTCACAGTGTATGTATAATGGATGTATGATTGCTGTACAGTCACAGTGTATTTATAATGGATGTATGATTGCTGTACAGTGTATGTATAATGGAGGTATGATTGCTGTACAGTGTATGTATAATGGAGGTATGATTGCTGTACAGTGTATGTATAATGGAGGTATGATTGCTGTACAGTGTATGTATAATGGAGCCTCCAATCTAAAAAAAAAGCCTCCAATCCCCAAAAAAGTTTTAATAAAGTTTTTCATTTTGTTTGTATTGATATTTATATGAGTGTAGGTCTGTTTATGTATGTGTGCATGCAAGCAAGAGGGGCTGAAACGTCGCACTGTTTGACATGTGGAATAAATAGTTATTTTTTGGATATTTGGAGTGCCGCACCATTTTTGAAGTTATCAATTGGCTGTGATCGAGCCTGAGGAGCTGGCACCCGCCTACTGTGGTAAAGTAGTGCTGCATTTTTTTCGACATTTATATATATCTATATAAACACACACACGCGTGTGCGGCATGAGTTTGTGCTTTAGGGTGCACACTCCTCTACACCCCTCTGTCACCCATGTACACTCCTCTACACCCCTCTGTCACCCATGTACACTCCTCTACACCCCTCTGTCACCCATGTACACTCCTCTATACCCCTCTGTCACCCATGTACACCCATCTGTCACCCATGTACACTCCTCTACACCCCTCTGTCACCCATGTACACCCATCTGTCACTCATGTACACTCCTCTAAACCCCTCTGTACACTCCTCTACAGGCTGAAGGTTTATATAAAAAAGATGGCTCCGGGGGGGCGGGGGCTCGGGCCCCTTACTGGTGAACTAGCTGTACCCCCTGATAGCCATGAGAGCTGCTAGTGACCTACTGCTGCTAGGGGGGGCACAAGGGGGGGCCAATCATGATGTAGGGGGGGCCGTGGCCCCCTCTGCCCCCCCCCCTAGAGACGCCACTGAGAAGACCTGCTGTTACTACTTTGTAAGAGAGGGCACTTTGGTTTTCTTTTATTGCAATTTAAGTTGTTAGTTAATGAAAAATAATAAATATTGTTTTATATATAACTACAGTTAAGGGGAATGTTTTATCAGTTATTCTGCCTAAACATCGGGCAGCATAAAACTGGTGCAGACATCACGATCCCAGGACACCAGGAAAAACACTGAGACACTCGGTCATTCAGAGTCATCTTAGATTGAAAATCCTGCTGAAACCCCGGAAATGAGTCCCTGGGGCTGGTCCCAGCGGGGCGGGTGACGCATCTCTCCCTATGCCAATGGTCTCCAAACTGTGGACCTCCAGCTGTTGCTTAACTAAAACTCCCAGCAAAACTACAACTCCCAGCATGCCCAGACCATTTTTGGAACAACTAGCAGTCCACAGTTTGTAGCCCTAGTCCCTATACAGTTACATTCCTGGCTTCTGCACTACTACTGGAATTGTGTTCCTGGTATCTGGCACTTCCGGGTCAGGTGACGTCATATAACTAGCCATCCAATCAGAGGCTGAGGCTGGACATTGCTTCGGCCCATAACTGAATGAGCAGCTGTGTAACGTCACCTAACCCAGAAGCGCTGGACACTGGGAACTGAATTTCGTGATTCTGGCGGTAGCGCAAGAGCAAGGAAGAGAGGGTTTTTTTATACTGTCTTCCCCAAGCGTTAATACCACATTTCTGCCACAACATAGCTTTCTTATGGAGGCCTGGCAAATCAAATGTCAGGCTTCCCTGTCCCTTCCCTGCTGCCGGCGGCTGCCACAATGACACAATGCTGTGGGGCTGGTATGATCATTTTTTCAGGGTTGGTTTTTAGCCCCAGTTCTGCCCTGGGTGGAGAGAGATATATCTAGCTAAGGCTGCATTCACACCACAATTGTTACAAACCGGATCTGGCTGGGAGATGTGAAAACCAGGCGCTCCCGTATCTCAGCCGGACCCGGACCACATCTCGTTTGAAGGAGCCGACCGGAGTCAGATAATGACTCCAGTCGGCTCAGTTTTGCCCCGTATCCAGATTTGTGACCGTACTTAAAACTGTAGTATACCACGGTTTTAAGTCTGGTCACAAAACCGGATATGGGGCAAAAATAAGCCGACCGGAGTCACTATTTGACTCCGGTCGGCTCATTCAAATGAGATGAGATGGGGTCCGGGTCCGGCTGAGATACGGGAGTGCCTGGTTTTCACATATCCCTATCGGATCCGGTCCCGTATGTAACAATCGTGGGGTGAATACAGCCTAATGTGGAATGGAGGTAGAAGTGGGAAGAAGCCTGCCTACCTACCTAATATATTAAGGCTGAACATTTACTTAGCTAAGAAGGGGAGAGGGAAGGGGGGCACCTTTGTAGTGTTGGTATCTATCTGTATATGATCACTGTATGGAGTTAACCTTGGTCTTTGCCTAGTGGATTTTTTTCAGTAGCAGTGCGGGGATATTAGTCATTCTGCGGTGATACTGGTCATGATGTGGCGATATTACTTGTCCCTTGTATAGTGATATTGATAATTTCAATGTCAATTCACAGGATTTGGTCAGTAACAGTATGACGGTAATATGTATGGGCATAATATTCCTCCTTGTATACTGGTAATATTGGTTTCAGTATACAGGATTTGGCTAGTAACAGTATGATGGTAATATGTATGGGGATAATATTCCTCCTTGTATACTGGTATTATTGGTAATATTACTCTCAACATACAGGATTTGGTCAGTAACAGTATCATGGTAATATGTGTGGTGATAATTTTTCTCCTTGTATACTGGCATTATTGTTAATATTGCTATCAATATACCGGATTTTCACATATAGCCTTTTTAAAACATTGCTGCCATTTTTCATTATAAGCAGGGCCGGTGTTATGGCGGGGCAAACCAGGCAATTGCCTAGGGCCCCCATCCCCCAGGGGTCCTGCCGTCTGCTCAGTAGGGGGGGGGGGCAACTGTTTTAAAGTGGCCGCAGCGTTGGCTTCTTGTTAAAGATTAGCAGGGGGGCAACTTTAAAACAGTGATCAGCTCCGGGCCCCGTGCCCGCAGGGGGGCCCCGTCACATTCGGGACATCCCTGTGTCCCGAAAAATCTTTTCAGGCCACAAGGATGCCCCGTTTACTTCATAGCGGCCCCGCGTTAACTTTAAAAACGCTGGGGCCGTTGGGAGGAAGCGCACGCAGTGACGGCACTGACGTCACGTGCGTGCGCCCATAGCAACAGTACAGCAGAGCGCAGCTGTGAGGAGGACGTGCGGGTATGGTAAGTGACCTGCGGTCATCTTCAGTGTTCCGACCGCTGCTCCCGGGATGGCCCATAGGCCATAGCAGTAGATCGTGACCGGGATGGCCCATAGGCCATAGCAGTAGATCGTGATCCAGGAGCGGTGGTCGGAATACTCAAGTGGGGCAGTAAACAGGCATACAGCCTCCAGCCATACATTGTATATGGCTGAAGGCTGTATGTCTGTAGGGGAACATTAGTTGCACTATAATTCCACCACATTTGGTGCAGTATAGTTCCCCCACATTAAGTGCAGTCACTTAATGTGGGGATCTATACTGCACCAAATGTGGTGGAATTATAGTGCACCTAATGTGGGGGAACTATACTGAACCTAATGTGGGGAATTATACTGCACCTAATGTGGGGGAACTATACTGCACCTAATGTGGGGAATTATACTGCACCTAATGTGAGGGAACTATACTGCACCTAATGTGAGGGAACTATACTGCACCTAATGTGGGGGAACTACTGTATACTGCACCTAATGTGGGGAAACTACTGTACTTCACCTAATGTGGGGAACTACTGTATACTGCACCTAATGTGGGGAACTACTGTATACTGCACCTAATGTGGGAGGACTACTGTATACTGCACCTAATGTGGGGCGACTACTGTATACTGCACCTAATGTGGGGAAACTACTGTACTTCACCTAATGTGGGGAACTACTGTATACTGCACCTAATGTGGGGGGACTACTGTATACTGCACCTAATGTGGGGGGGGACTACTGTATACTGCACCTAATGTGGGGGGACTACTGTATACTGCACCTAATGTGGGGGGACTACTGTATACTGCACCTAATGTGGGGAACTACTGTATACTCCACCTAATGTGGGGAACTACTGTATACTGCACCTAATGTGGAGGGACTACTGTATACTGCACCTAATGTGGAGGGACTACTGTATACTGCACCTAATGTGGGAGACTATACTGCACCTAATGTGGGGAACTATACTGCCGACCTAATGTGGGGGAACTATACTGCCAACCTAATGTGGGGGAACTATACTGCCAACCTAATGTGGGGAATTATACTGCACCTAATGTGGGGGAACTATACTGCACCTAATGTGGGGGAACTACACTGCACCTAATGTGGGGGAACTACACTGCACCTAATGTGGGGGAACTACACTGCACCTAATGTGGGGGAACTACACTGCACCTAATGTGGGGGAACTACACTGCACCTAATGTGGGGGAACTACACTGCACCTAATGTGGGGGAACTACACTGCACCTAATGTGGGGGAACTACACTGCACCTAATGTGGGGGAACTACACTGCACCTAATGTGGGGGAACTACACTGCACCTAATGTGGGGGAACTACACTGCACCTAATGTGGGGGAACTACACTGCACCTAATGTGGGGGAACTACACTGCACCTAATGTGGGGGAACTACACTGCACCTAATGTGGGGGAACTACACTGCACCTAATGTGGGGGAACTACACTGCACCTAATGTGGGGGAACTACACTGCACCTAATGTGGGGGAACTACACTGCACCTAATGTGGGGGAACTACACTGCACCTAATGTGGGGGAACTACACTGCACCTAATGTGGGGGAACTACACTGCACCTAATGTGGGGGAACTACACTGCACCTAATGTGGGGGAACTACACTGCACCTAATGTGGGGGAACTACACTGCACCTAATGTGGGGGAACTACACTGCACCTAATGTGGGGGAACTACACTGCACCTAATGTGGGGGAACTACACTGCACCTAATGTGGGGGAACTACACTGCACCTAATGTGGGGGAACTACACTGCACCTAATGTGGGGGAACTACACTGCACCTAATGTGGGGGAACTACACTGCACCTAATGTGGGGGAACTACACTGCACCTAATGTGGGGGAACTACACTGCACCTAATGTGGGGGAACTACACTGCACCTAATGTGGGGGAACTATACTGCACCTAATGTGGGGGAACTATACTGTACCTAATGTGGGGAACTATACTGCACCTAATGTGGGGGAACTACTGTATACTGCACCTAATGTGGGGGAACTACTGTATACTGCACCTAATGTGGTGAACTACTGTATACTGCACCTAATGGGGGGAATTATACTGCACCTAATGCGGGGGAATTACTGTATACTGCACCTAATGTGTGGGAACTACTGTATACTGCACCTAATGTGGGGGAACTACTGTATACTGCACCTAATGTGGGGAATTATACTGCACCTAATGTGGGGGAACTACTGTATACTGCACCTAATGGGGGGAATTATACTGCACCTAATGCGGGGGAATTACTGTATACTGCACCTAATGTGGGGGAACTACTGTATACTGCACCTAATGTGGGGGAACTACTGTATACTGCACCTAATGTGGGGAATTATACTGCACCTAATGTGGGGGGATTACTGTATACTGCACCTAATTTGGGGGGACTACTGTATACTGCACCTAATGTGGGGGGACTACTGTATACTGCACCTAATGTGGGGGGATTACTGTATACTGCACCTAATGTGGGGGGATTACTGTATACTGCACCTAATGTGGGGGGACTACTGTATACTGCACCTAATGTGGGGAACTACTGTATACTGCACCTAATGTGGGGAACTACTGTATACTGCACCTAATGTGGGGAACTACTGTATACTGCACCTAATGTGGAGGGACTATACTGCACCTAATGTGGGGAACTATTCTGCACCTAATGTGGGGAACTATACTGCCAACCTAATGTGGGGGAACTATACTGCCAACCTAATGTGGGGGAACTATAGTGCACCTAATGTGGAGAACTATACTGCACCTAATGTCGAGAACTATACTGCACCTAATGTGGAGAACTATACTGCACCTAATGTGGAGAGCTATACTGCACCTAATGTGGGGGAACTATACTGCACCTAATGTGGGGGAACTACACTGCACCTAATGTGGGGGAATTACACTGCACCTAATGTGGGGGAACTACACTGCACCTAATGTGGGGGAACTATACTGCACCTAATGTGGGGAACTATACTGCACCTAATGTGGGGGAACTATACTGCACCTAATGTGGGGAACTATACTGCACCTAATGTGGGGGAACTACACTGCACCTAATGTGGGGGAACTACTGTATACTGCACCTAATGTGGGAGAACTACTGTATACTGCACCTAATGTGGGGAACTACTGTATACTGCACCTAATGGGGGGAATTATACTGCACCTAATGCGGGGGAACTACTGTATACTGCAACTAATGTGGGGGAACTACTGTATACTGCACCTAATGTGGGGGAACTACTGTATACTGCACCTAATGTGGGGAATTATACTGCACCTCATGTGGGGGAACTACTGTATACTGCACCTAATGTGGGGAATTATACTGCACCTAATGTGGGGAACTATACTGACAACCTAATGTGGGGGAACTATACTGCCAACCTAATGTGGGGGAACTATACTGCCAACCTAATGTGGGGGAACTATACTGCCAACCTAATGTGGGGGAACTATACTGCACCTAATGTGGAGAACTATACTGCACCTAATGTGGAGAACTATACTGCACCTAATGTGGAGAGCTATACTGCACCTAATGTGGAGAGCTATACTGCACCTAATGTGGAGAGCTATACTGCTCCTAATGTGGGGGACTATACTGCACCAATGTGTGGGACTATACTGCACCTAATGTGGGGAACTATACTGCACCTAATGTGGGGGACTATCAGGGCCGTTTGAAGGAATTTGGGGGCCCCAAGCAAAATGGACATGGAGGCCCCCCCCTCCATAGTAACGCCGACCCTTGAATTCTGGGAGCGCAACGTGAGCGAACGTCAATACGACGCACATTAGGTGCAGCAGTGTTCCCCCTACATTAGGTAGGCAGTCTTCCCCCCACATTAGGTAGGCAGTCTTCCCCCCACATTAGGTGCAGCAGTGTTCCCTACCCATACCCGCTGTCCAGACCCCCCCCCCCTCCCGGGCCATTTTTTTGGTGGGGGTTTGACTGCTGAGACCCCCACCGATCACCTCGGTTAAAATGGTTCTCCAGCTGTTGGAAAGCTAAAACTCCCATCATTCTGGAGAGCCTCTGGCAATGGGAGTTGTAGTTTTGTAACAGCTGAAGAGCCACAGATTGGACACAGTTTTACCCATCATCACTGCAGAACTTACAAGTGACTACAGCTCTGATGGGACAGTCAGGAGAATACACAATGATAGTGACCTGAGTGACGTCTTCTGACTTGAGTGATATCTTCTCTGTTATCTTTTCTTCTTCATCTGGTCCAGAGACCAGGTCTTCCTCCAGCTCCATCTTCTCTGCAGAGTCTGACATCCAGGCATCATTGGCTCCTCACTGTCAGCAGATCCTCATCCTCTGCATGAAGACAGTAATCATTATAACCTTGCCAGAAAGTGTACTCTAAATAATATACTGCCCCACACTGTACCCTGAAGATAATGCTGCCTCACACTGTACCTTGAATATAATGCTTCCACACACTGTACCCTGAATATAATGCTGCCTCACACTGTACCCTGACTATAATGCTGCCACACACTGTACCCTGACTATAATTCTGCCACACACTGTACCCTGAATATAATGCTGCCACACACTGTACCCTGAATATAATGCTGCTCCACACTGTATCCACTGAATATAATGCTTCCACACACTGTACCCTGAAAATAATACTGCCACACACTGTACCCTGAAAATAATACTGCCACACACTGTACCCTGAAAATAATACTGCCACACACTGTACCCTGAATATAATGCTTCCACACACTGTACCCCTGAATATAATACTGCCACACACTGTACCACTGAATATAATGCTGCCACACCCTGTACCCTGAATATAATGCTGCTCCACACTGCATCCACTGAATACAATACTGCCACACATGCATACACATCATATATACATATACCTCTCCTCATTATTACTATAACTCCCCCCCCCCCCACCTCTCCTCATCACTATTATAACCGGGGGGGGGGGGGGGGGATGAGGAGAGGTGCAGGGGGGGGGGCACCTCTCATGACCCCCATAACACCCCCCTGCATCTCTCATGACCCCCATAACACCCCTCCTGCATCTCTCATGACCCCCCATAACACCCCCCTGCATCTCTCATGACCCCCATAACACCCCCCTGCATCTCTCATGACCCCCATAACACCCCACTGCATCTCTCATGATCCCCATAACACTCCCCTGCATCTCTCATGACCCCCATAACACCCCCTGCATCTCTCATGACCCCCATAACACCCCCCTGCATCTCTCATGACCCCCATAACACCCCCTGCATCTCTCATGACCCCCATAACACCCCCACTGCATCTCTCATGATCCCCATAACACCCCCTGCATCTCTCATGACCCCCATAACACCCCCTGCATCTCTCATGACCCCCATAACACCCCCTGCATCTCTCATGACCCCCATAACACCCCCTGCATCTCTCATGACCCCCATAACACCCCCTGCATCTCTCATGACCCCCATAACACCCCCTGCATCTCTCATGACCCCCATAACACCCTCCTGCATCTCTCATGACCCCCATAACACCCCTCCTGCATCTCTCATGACCCCCATAACACCCCTCCTGCATCTCTCATGACCCCCATAACACCCCTCCTGCATCTCTCATGACCCCCATAACACCCCTCCTGCATCTCTCATGACCCCCATAACACCCCTCCTGCATCTCTCATGACCCCCATAACACCCCCTGCATCTCTCATGACCCCCATAACACCCCCTGCATCTCTCATGACCCCCATAACACTCCACTGCATCTCTCATGATCCCCATAACACCCCCCTGCATCTCTCATGACCCCCATAACACCCCCCTGCATCTCTCACGACCCCCATAACACACCCCTGCATCTCTCACGACCCCCATAACACCCCCTGCATCTCTCATGACCCCCATAACACCCCCCTGCATCTCTCATGACCCCCATAACACCCCTCCTGCATCTCTCATGATCCCCATAACACCCCTCCTGCATCTCTCATGACCCCCATAACACCCCTCCTGCATCTCTCATGACCCCCATAACACCCCCTGCATCTCTCATGACCCCCATAACACCCCCTGCATCTCTCATGACCCCCATAACACCCCCCCTTCATCTCTCATGACCCCATAACACCCTCCTGCATCTCTCATGACCCCCATAACACCCCTCCTGCATCTCTCATGACCCCCATAACACCCCCCCTGCATCTCTCATGACCCCCATAACACCCCCCCTGCATCTCTCATGATCCCCATAACACCCCCCTGCATCTCTCATGACCCCCATAACACCCCTCCTGCATCTCTCATGACCCCCATAACACCCCTCCTGCATCTCTCATGACCCCCATAACACTCCCTATATCTATCATGACCCCCATAACACCCCTCCTGCATCTCTCATGACCCCCATAACACCCCCTGCATCTCTCATGACCCCCATAACACCCCCTGCATCTCTCATGACCCCCATAACACCCCTCCTGCATCTCTCATGATCCCCATGACACCCCCCCCCCCCCCCCCCCACACACACACAAACACCTCTCATCACCATTGCAGTCCCCTGACAACCATACAATCCCCCGGGCCCCCCGCGCCAGTTTACTTACCCTGCCGGGGATCGTTGCAGAGGCGGGAGTCTGCTGCTGCTCCTGTCACTGCACGGAGGATGCTGGAGGTTCCCGCGGGGACGCAAGCAGGGACAGGTCAGGTGATTGGCGTAGACGTGCGTGCCTGCGCGGGGCACGTGACGTCTCTACTCCAATCATCCCCTGACCTGTCCGGTGCCGGCCCTGCTTTGTTTCTTAAGGGGCCCGCGCCCCTCAAAAATGTAATTTTGGTGAAATGTGCGGGCCCCCCGAAGTGTCCCGTCGCTACAGGACGGGCAAGCACCGGCTCTGCTCGGGGCCCCCCAGCCAGCTCGGGGCCCCAAGCAATTGCTTGGTTTGCCGGTCCGGTAGCGACGGGCCTGGGGACTATACTGCACCAATGTGTGGGACTATACTGCACCTAATGTGGGGAACTATACTGCAGCTAATGTGGGGAACTATACTGCACCTAATGTGGGGAACTATACTGCACCTAATGTGGGGAGAACTATACTGCACCTAATGTGGGGAGAACTATACTGCACCTAATGTGGGGAACTATACTGCACCTAATGTGGGGGAACTATACTGCACCTAATGTGGGGGAACTATACTGCACCTAATGTGGGGAGAACTATACTGCACCTAATGTGGGGAGAACTATACTGCACCTAATGTGGAGGGAACTATACTGCACCTAATGTGGGGAACTATACTGCACCTAATGTGGGGAGAACTATACTGCACCTAATGTGGGGGAACTATACTGCACCTAATGTGGGGGAACTATACTGCACCTAATGTGGGGAGAACTATACTGCACCTAATGTGGGGAGAACTATACTGCACCTAATGTGGAGGGAACTATACTGCACCTAATGTGGAGGGAACTATACTGCACCTAATGTGGGGAACTATACTGCACCTAATGTGGGGGAACTATACTGCACCTAATGTGGGGGAACTATACTGCACCTAATGTGGAGGGAACTATACTGCACCTAATGTGGGGGAACTATACTGCACCTAATGTGGAGGGAACTATACTGCACCTAATGTGGGGAACTATACTGCACCAATGTGGGGAGAACTATACTGCACCTAATGTGGGGGATCTATACTGCACCTAATGTGGGGAACTATACTGCACCTAATGTGGGGGACTATACTGCACCTAATGTGGGGAGAACTATACTGCACCTAATGTGGAGGGAACTATACTGCACCTAATGTGGGGAACTATACTGCACCAATGTGTGGGACTATACTGCACCTAATGTGGGGAACTATACTGCACCAATGTGGGGAGAACTATACTGCACCTAATGTGGGGGATCTATACTGCACCTAATGTGGGGGAACTATACTGCACCTAATGTGGGGAGAACTATACTGCACCTAATGTGGAGGGAACTATACTGCACCTAATGTGGGGAGAACTATACTGCACCTAATGTGGGGAACTATACTGCACCTAATGTGGGGAACTATACTGCACCTAATGTGGGGGAACTATACTGCACCTAATGTGGGGAGAACTATACTGCACCTAATGTGGGGAGAACTATACTGCACCAATGTGTGGGACTACACTGCACCTAATGTGGGGGAACTATACTGCACCTAATGTGGGGAGAACTATACTGCACCTAATGTGGAGGGAACTATACTGCACCTAATATGGGGAGAACTATACTGCACCTAATGTGGGGGAACTATACTGCACCTAATGTGTGGAACTATACTGCACCTAATGTGGGGGAACTATACTGCACCTAATGAGGGGGGGATTATATACTGCACCTAATGTGGGGGAACTATACTGCCAACCTAATGTGGGGAGCTATACTGCACCTAATGTGGAGGGAACTGTACTGCACCTAATGTGGAGAGCTATACTGTACCTAATGTGGGGAACTATACTGCACCTAATGTGGGGGCACTATACTGCACCTAATGAGGGGGGGGGGGACTATATACCTCACCTAATGTGGGGGAACTATACTGTCCACCTAATGTGGGGAGCTATACTGTACCTAATGAGGGGGGGGGGGGAGGACTATATATTGCACCTAATGTGGGGGAACTATACTGCCAACCTAATGTGGGGATCTATACTGCACCTAATGTGGAGGGAACTGTACTGCACCTAATGTGGAGAGCTATACTGCAACTAATGTGGAGAACTATACTGCACCTAATGTGGAGAACTATACTGCACCTAATGTGGGGAGAACTATACTGCACCTAATGTGGGGAGAACTATACTGCACCTAATGTGGGGAGAACTATACTGCACCTAATGTGGGGAGAACTATACTGCACCTAATGTGGGGGACTATACTGCACCTAATGTGGGGAGAACTATACTGCACCTAATGTGGGGGAACTATACTGTACCTAATATGGGGAGAACTATACTGCACCTGAAGTGGGGGAACTATACAGCCAACCTAATGTGGGGGAACTATACTGCACCTAATGTGGGGGACTGTACTGCACCCAATGTGGGGGACTATACTGCACCTAATGTGGGGAGAACTATACTGCACCTAATGTGAAGAGCTATACTGCACCTAATGTGGGGGAACTATACTGCACCTAATGTGGGGAACTACACTGCACCTAATGTGGGGGAACTATACTGCACCTAATGAGGGGGGACTATATACTGCACCTAATGTGGGGGAACTATACTGCCAACCTAATGTGGGGAGCTATACTGCACCTAATGTGGAGGGAACTGTACTGCACCTAATGTGGAGAGCTATACTGTACCTAATGTGGTGAACTATACTGCATCTAATGTGCGGGAACTATACTGCACCTAATGAGGGGGGGGGTGGGGATTATATACTGCACCTAATGTGGGGGAACTATACTGCACCTAATGTGGGGGAACTATACTGCACCTAATGTGGGGAGAACTATACTGCACCTAATGTGGGGAGAACTATACTGCACCTAATGTGGAGGGAACTATACTGCACCTAATGTGGGGAACTATACTGCACCTAATGTGGGGAGAACTATACTGCACCTAATGTGGGGGAACTATACTGCACCTAATGTGGGGGAACTATACTGCACCTAATGTGGGGAGAACTATACTGCACCTAATGTGGGGAGAACTATACTGCACCTAATGTGGAGGGAACTATACTGCACCTAATGTGGAGGGAACTATACTGCACCTAATGTGGGGAACTATACTGCACCTAATGTGGGGGAACTATACTGCACCTAATGTGGGGGAACTATACTGCACCTAATGTGGAGGGAACTATACTGCACCTAATGTGGGGGAACTATACTGCACCTAATGTGGAGGGAACTATACTGCACCTAATGTGGGGAACTATACTGCACCAATGTGGGGAGAACTATACTGCACCTAATGTGGGGGATCTATACTGCACCTAATGTGGGGAACTATACTGCACCTAATGTGGGGGACTATACTGCACCTAATGTGGGGAGAACTATACTGCACCTAATGTGGAGGGAACTATACTGCACCTAATGTGGGGAACTATACTGCACCAATGTGTGGGACTATACTGCACCTAATGTGGGGAACTATACTGCACCAATGTGGGGAGAACTATACTGCACCTAATGTGGGGGATCTATACTGCACCTAATGTGGGGGAACTATACTGCACCTAATGTGGGGAGAACTATACTGCACCTAATGTGGAGGGAACTATACTGCACCTAATGTGGGGAGAACTATACTGCACCTAATGTGGGGAACTATACTGCACCTAATGTGGGGAACTATACTGCACCTAATGTGGGGGAACTATACTGCACCTAATGTGGGGAGAACTATACTGCACCTAATGTGGGGAGAACTATACTGCACCAATGTGTGGGACTACACTGCACCTAATGTGGGGGAACTATACTGCACCTAATGTGGGGAGAACTATACTGCACCTAATGTGGGGAGAACTATACTGCACCTAATGTGGAGGGAACTATACTGCACCTAATATGGGGAGAACTATACTGCACCTAATGTGGGGGAACTATACTGCACCTAATGTGTGGAACTATACTGCACCTAATGTGGGGGAACTATACTGCACCTAATGAGGGGGGGATTATATACTGCACCTAATGTGGGGGAACTATACTGCCAACCTAATGTGGGGAGCTATACTGCACCTAATGTGGAGGGAACTGTACTGCACCTAATGTGGAGAGCTATACTGTACCTAATGTGGGGAACTATACTGCACCTAATGTGGGGGCACTATACTGCACCTAATGAGGGGGGGGGGACTATATACCTCACCTAATGTGGGGGAACTATACTGTCCACCTAATGTGGGGAGCTATACTGTACCTAATGAGGGGGGGGGGAGGACTATATATTGCACCTAATGTGGGGGAACTATACTGCCAACCTAATGTGGGGATCTATACTGCACCTAATGTGGAGGGAACTGTACTGCACCTAATGTGGAGAGCTATACTGCAACTAATGTGGAGAACTATACTGCACCTAATGTGGAGAACTATACTGCACCTAATGTGGGGAGAACTATACTGCACCTAATGTGGGGAGAACTATACTGCACCTAATGTGGGGAGAACTATACTGCACCTAATGTGGGGAGAACTATACTGCACCTAATGTGGGGGACTATACTGCACCTAATGTGGGGAGAACTATACTGCACCTAATGTGGGGGAACTATACTGTACCTAATATGGGGAGAACTATACTGCACCTGAAGTGGGGGAACTATACAGCCAACCTAATGTGGGGGAACTATACTGCACCTAATGTGGGGGACTGTACTGCACCCAATGTGGGGGACTATACTGCACCTAATGTGGGGAGAACTATACTGCACCTAATGTGAAGAGCTATACTGCACCTAATGTGGGGGAACTATACTGCACCTAATGTGGGGAACTACACTGCACCTAATGTGGGGGAACTATACTGCACCTAATGAGGGGGGACTATATACTGCACCTAATGTGGGGGAACTATACTGCCAACCTAATGTGGGGAGCTATACTGCACCTAATGTGGAGGGAACTGTACTGCACCTAATGTGGAGAGCTATACTGTACCTAATGTGGTGAACTATACTGCATCTAATGTGCGGGAACTATACTGCACCTAATGAGGGGGGGGGGTGGGGATTATATACTGCACCTAATGTGGGGGAACTATAATGCCAGCCTAATGTGGAGAGCTATACTGCACCTAATGTGCAGGGAACTGTACTGCACCTAATGTGGAGAGCTATACTGTACCTAATGTGGGGAACTATACTGCACCTAATGTGGGGGCACTATACTGCACCTAATGAGGGGGGGGGACTATATACTGCACCTAATGTGGGGGAACTATACTGTCAACCTAATGTGGGGAGCTATACTGTACCTAATGAGGGGGGGGGGGAGGACTATATATTGCACCTAATGTGGGGGAACTATACTGCCAACCTAATGTGGGGATCTATACTGCACCTAATGTGGAGGGAACTGTACTGCACCTAATGTGGAGAGCTATACTGCAACTAATGTGGAGAACTATACTGCACCTAATGTGGAGAACTATACTGCACCTAATGTGGGGAGAACTATACTGCACCTAATGTGGGGAGAACTATACTGCACCTAATGTGGGGAGAACTATACTGCACCTAATGTGGGGAGAACTATACTGCACCTAATGTGGGGGACTATACTGCACCTAATGTGGGGAGAACTATACTGCACCTAATGTGGGGGAACTATACTGTACCTAATATGGGGAGAACTATACTGCACCTGAAGTGGGGGAACTATACAGCCAACCTAATGTGGGGGAACTATACTGCACCTAATGTGGGGGACTATATACTGCACCTAATGTGGGGGAACTATACTGCCAACCTAATGTGGGGAGCTATACTGCACCTAATGTGGAGGGAACTGTACTGCACCTAATGTGGAGAGCTATACTGTACCTAATGTGGTGAACTATACTGCATCTAATGTGCGGGAACTATACTGCACCTAATGAGGGGGGGGGGAATTATATACTGCACCTAATGTGGGGGAACTATAATGCCAGCCTAATGTGGAGAGCTATACTGCACCTAATGTGCAGGGAACTGTACTGCACCTAATGTGGAGAGCTATACTGCACCTAATGTGGAGAGCTATACTGCACCTAGTGTGGGGAGAACTATACTGCACCTAATGTGGGGAGAACTATACTGCACCTAATGTGGGGAGAACTATACTGCACCTAATGTGGGGAGAACTATACTGCACCTAATGTGGGGAGAACTATACTGCACCTAATGTGGGGAGAACTATACTGCACCTAATGTGGGGAGAACTATACTGCACCTAATGTGGGGAGAACTATACTGCACCTAATGTGGGGAGAACTATACTGCACCTAATGTGGGGGAACTATACTGTATCTAATGTGGGGAGAACTATACTGCACGTGAAGTGGGGGAACTATACTGCACCTAATGTGGGGAGAACTATACTGCACCTAATGTGGGGAACTATACTGCACTTAATGTGGGGAACTATACTGCACCTAATGTGGAGAGCTATACTGCACCTAATGTGGGGAGAACTATACTGCACCTAATGTGGGGGAACTATACTGCACCTAATGTGGGGAGAACTATACTGCACCTAATGTGGGGAGAACTATACTGCACCTAATGTGGGGAGAACTATACTGCACCTAATGTGGCGGACTATACTGCACCTAATGTGGGGGAACTATACTGTACCTAATGTGGTTAGAACTATACTGCACCTAAAGTGGGGGAACTATACAGCACCTGAAGTGGGGGAACTATACTGCACCTTATGTGGGGGACTATACTGCACCTAATGTGGGGGACTATACTGCACCTAATGTGGGGGACTATACTGCACCTAATGTGGGGGACTATACTGCACCTAATGTGGGGGAACTATACTGCACCTAATGTGGGGAGAACTATACTGCACCTGAAGTGGGGGAACTATACTGCACCTAATGTGGGGAGAACTATACTGCACCTAATGAGGGGGACTATACTGCACCTAATGTGGGGGAACTATACTGCACCTAATGTGGGGGAACTATACTGCACACCTAATGTGGGGGAGCTATACTCTTTACCTAATGTGGGGGGAACTATACAAAAATATAAAATTGTACTATTTTGATCCCTATAACTCTTATTTTTCTGTATATGGGGATGTGAGGGTAATTTTTTGCGCTGTGATTTGTAGTTTTTATCGGTACCATTTTTGTTTTGATGGGACTTTTCAATAGCTTTTTAGATATTTTTTTTATAGTATTTGAAGTGACCAAAATTGTTCAAATCTAGTTAGTGCACTACTATGACTTTTGGGGCCCCACTTTTGATTTTGCCTAAGGCCATGCTAAGCCTAAAACCGGCCCTGATTATAAGGGAGTGTTGTGCCATTTTACTTTTTGAATTTGTGGTGGACTATGATCAGGTCTTGGTCGCTGACACCACTTTATTGAAAAATTTGGCAAAGTACTGGTGTATTCCTTCTGTGATATATATATATATGTATAGCCACGCAAAGTGATACGCCTGTGCTCGGTGGCTGTTTGCCGGCACAATGACACAATGCTGTGGGGCTGGTATACAGTAATTTCCAGGGCTGGATTTCATCCCCAGTCCGGCCCTGTCCCAAGGATAGGGGATAAGTTTCAGATTGCGGGGGTCCGACCGCTGGGGGGCCCCGTGATCTCCTGTACGGGGCCCTGGCTCGCTGGCCAGATAGCGCAGGTTGACCGCCAGATGAAGGGGCAGCCGACACGCCCCCTCAAAAAAAGCGCTATAGCAGAGCCAGAAATTGCCAAAGGCAGCGCTGCATCAGTCCCCCAAAAAATGTGAGTTCCTGGATTTAAATATCTATATTCAGGATGGCTGTTCGCATACTGCCAACTATTTTAAGGAGGTGAATGCAAACAGATACCTCGACTTTAACAGTTGCCATCTTAAATAATGGAAGAAGAACATTCCATTAGGTCAAATGAAAAGAATCCGAAGGAATTGTTCTTCCACACAAAAATACCTACAACAACTAGAGAACCTGGAGGATCGTTTTAAACAAAAAGGGTATCCCAAACCCCTTATACAAGGAGCACGCCAGAGAGTGGACGAATTAGAACAAAGTGCTTGCTTGAAAAATAATAAACAGGGTAATGCAGAGGGGGGTTATAATGATGAATTTGATTCTGTTTTTCTAACTAGGTATTACACTTCACACACCAATATTTTTTTATAATTTTTTTTTATTTTTTTTTTTGTATAGGTAATATCACCAGCTCATATTATTGTGTCATGATTACTGGCACCATATGTAGTCCCCCAGTTATTCTTCTTTAGATGTTTTCCGTGTCCTGTGCAGTATCTCTCCCAGAAGTCCACTTGATGGCCCCCGTGGTGGTCTACACCCCGAAGTCATCAATTTTTACTCTAAGAGAGAGTGTGCAGCTGTTTCTGGAGACGGTCAACAATAACCTCTGCATGGTGGAATAATAGGTCACGATGTTTATCAGGATCAGTAGAAGCATCACCCACTCGATGATTATGATGGGGATTTCACGGATCTCGTCCCAGTCTTCATCATTATGGAATAATTCCTTTAATGTTTCATATCCAAAATAGAAAACTACACAGACAAAAGTCAGGCCACAGCAGGTGCATCTACTATGGTGGATGACTTTTTTTGCTCCTGGTAATTTATACATCTGGATGGACTGCCCAAGGTAGTATAAGGCTTCACATGTAATGGAAATTATCGTGCTGACAAAGTGTATCCTGGGATATTCTTCGGGGGACAATACATGCATAACAGCTGTGGAAAAACAGGAGGCCCACACAATGGCCAGCAGGATCCTCTGGATCAGGACCTGATGACCCCTGAACTCTTCAGTATGCATAACCATATACTTATAAATAAGAAAGGTTAGTACCAAAGTGCCAATGGACGTCCCTATAAATCCAATTCTGAATAATATGCTTTCGGGAAAGACATTTCCCACGTCACTGTGAAGGAAAAGAAACCAATGTTATTATGGATATTTCCTCACTCCCAACCCATGAAATAAGAATCATTTGCTTGTTTATCTTACCTGATGCTCATCAGTGGCGAGGCTGCATGGCCGAGGACGACCGTCATGATGTAGCTGGTGGCAAGCCAGGCCGCACACCAAAACGCCAACAGGAGGGGGACGAACCCCAGTCCTTTTAGCTCCATTTCAGACAAGTAGAAAAAGAAGACGCTAATCTCACTATTCTCACTAATCGCACTGGAACAGACTGAAGGCTCGGGCGGCTGTCAGTGGGATGTCAGGCCTCCAGCTGTCTATGACATCACATGTGACATGTCAGAATGACTGCTTGTTTCTTTGAGCTGCCATGATTTAGTATCTGCTATAGACAGAACCTGATGTTTTTACTATGGACCTTACAGACCTCAGAACCCAAGTAATTAGTGCAGGGGCTCCATTTTGATCATCTCATATTTCACATTATTTGAGTTCCAGGGCTCAGATACATTTGCACCCTCTATAGCAGTGGTCTTCAAGCTGTGAACCCCCAACCGCTGCAGAACCACAACTCCCAGCATGCCCAGACAGCAACTTTGCATAAGGAAATAGTCTAATTAAACTTTTCTTATATATAGAATCCCTGAAATCTCCAATCTCTCCTTTTATTGCTTTATGATCTGTGTTACTTATTTGTAAAAAACAATGTTTGTGATTGTCTTCCCCCCACACACTTATGGGCTATCTCTTCAAACGACTTTATTTGACCTAAAGCGTATAATTGATTTACATAAATAAGCCCCTTTTCATCCAAAAGAGTGAATCTTTAATTTTAAGGAACTCTTTAAGTGCTTTATTCGACCATAATGAAGTAAAGTCAAAACTCCATGTGATTTAAAAAATAAATTTAAGTTCCCCCCATACTTAATTATCTAGATATGCATGGGTGTAGTGAGTATCCCAGCTTCCAAAATCTCAAAAATATCCTTCATTTTTCAGAGGCTTTTTCAAAAATGAAAGAAGCGATCTGATTGGTTGCTATGGGCAACTCAGAAACTTTTCCTCTGGGCAGGTTTTGATAAATCTCCCTCTATGGGGGAGATTCATTAAGACCAGTGTAGAGGAAGAGTTGTGCAGTTGCCCATAGCAACCAGATTGCTTCTTTCATTTTTCACAATGCCTTTGCAAAATGAAAGAAGCGATCTGATTGGTTGCTATGGGCAACTCAGCATATTTTCCTGGAAAAGTTTCTGAGTTGCCCATAGCAACCAATCAGATTACTTCCTTCATTTTTCAGAGACTTTTTCAAAAATGAAAGAAGCGATCTGATTGGTTGCTATGGGCAACTCAGCAGCTTTCCCCATAGACCACAATGGGCCTACTGGTTTCAATGGGCAAAAAATCAGAGTTAATGCACTAGACACAGTTCTCTATACCATTAACCCCTTCCCGACCTATGACATACCTGTACGTCATGGGTGGCAAGGTGTTCCCGACCCATGACATACAGGTACGTCATGAACATTTTTGCCGCTACTCGCGGCATCCCGCAGCGCCCGGTAAGATGGTGGCTATCACTGATAGCCAGCCATCTTACCATGCGACCACGGGGGGTTTCATCCCCCACCCCCCCCCCCCAGCGATCGCTGCTATCAGCTGGTCAACTCTGACTAGCTAATAGCAGCGTTTCGCTATCAGAATATTTAGCAGCGCGGTGTGTAAGTCCCGATCACGGGGATCGGGACACACACCGCTCTGCTAAGTGTCCCTTACCCATCCCCCGGCATCACTTACCCGACCATGCGGTGTCCCGAGTGGTCCCGTTGCGAGCGACGTCCTCCAGGCGGTCCCGGCGGCGCTGCGTCCCGGCGGCGCAGGTTGACCGCCAGATGAAGGGGCAGCCGACACGCCCCCTCAAAAAAAGCGCTATAGCAGAGCCAGAAATTGCCAAAGGCAGCGCTGCATCAGTCCCCCAAAAAATGTGAGTTCCTGGATTTAAATATCTATATTCAGGATGGCTGTTCGCATACTGCCAACTATTTTAAGGAGGTGAATGCAAACAGATACCTCGACTTTAACAGTTGCCATCTTAAATAATGGAAGAAGAACATTCCATTCGGTCAAATGAAAAGAATCCGAAGGAATTGTTCTTCCACACAAAAATACCTACAACAACTAGAGAACCTGGAGGATCGTTTTAAACAAAAAGGGTATCCCAAACCCCTTATACAAGGAGCACGCCAGAGAGTGGACGAATTAGAACAAAGTGCTTGCTTGAAAAATAATAAACAGGGTAATGCAGAGGGGGGTTATAATGATGAATTTGATTCTGTTTTTCTAACTAGGTATTACACTTCACACACCAATATTTTTTTATAATTTTTTTTTATTTTTTTTTTTGTATAGGTAATATCACCAGCTCATATTATTGTGTCATGATTACTGGCACCATATGTAGTCCCCCAGTTATTCTTCTTTAGATGTTTTCCGTGTCCTGTGCAGTATCTCTCCCAGAAGTCCACTTGATGCCCCCGTGGTGGTCTACACCCCGAAGTCATCAATTTTTACTCTAAGAGAGAGTGTGCAGCTGTTTCTGGAGACGGTCAACAATAACCTCTGCATGGTGGAATAATAGGTCACGATGTTTATCAGGATCAGTAGAAGCATCACCCACTCGATGATTATGATGGGGATTTCACGGATCTCGTCCCAGTCTTCATCATTATGGAATAATTCCTTTAATGTTTCATATCCAAAATAGAAAACTACACAGACAAAAGTCAGGCCACAGCAGGTGCATCTACTATGGTGGATGACTTTTTTTGCTCCTGGTAATTTATACATCTGGATGGACTGCCCAAGGTAGTATAAGGCTTCACATGTAATGGAAATTATCGTGCTGACAAAGTGTATCCTGGGATATTCTTCGGGGGACAATACATGCATAACAGCTGTGGAAAAACAGGAGGCCCACACAATGGCCAGCAGGATCCTCTGGATCAGGACCTGATGACCCCTGAACTCTTCAGTATGCATAACCATATACTTATAAATAAGAAAGGTTAGTACCAAAGTGCCAATGGACGTCCCTATAAATCCAATTCTGAATAATATGCTTTCGGGAAAGACATTTCCCACGTCACTGTGAAGGAAAAGAAACCAATGTTATTATGGATATTTCCTCACTCCCAACCCATGAAATAAGAATCATTTGCTTGTTTATCTTACCTGATGCTCATCAGTGGCGAGGCTGCATGGCCGAGGACGACCGTCATGATGTAGCTGGTGGCAAGCCAGGCCGCACACCAAAACGCCAACAGGAGGGGGACGAACCCCAGTCCTTTTAGCTCCATTTCAGACAAGTAGAAAAAGAAGACGCTAATCTCACTATTCTCACTAATCGCACTGGAACAGACTGAAGGCTCGGGCGGCTGTCAGTGGGATGTCAGGCCTCCAGCTGTCTATGACATCACATGTGACATGTCAGAATGACTGCTTGTTTCTTTGAGCTGCCATGATTTAGTATCTGCTATAGACAGAACCTGATGTTTTTACTATGGACCTTACAGACCTCAGAACCCAAGTAATTAGTGCAGGGGCTCCATTTTGATCATCTCATATTTCACATTATTTGAGTTCCAGGGCTCAGATACATTTGCACCCTCTATAGCAGTGGTCTTCAAGCTGTGAACCCCCAACCGCTGCAGAACCACAACTCCCAGCATGCCCAGACAGCAACTTTGCATAAGGAAATAGTCTAATTAAACTTTTCTTATATATAGAATCCCTGAAATCTCCAATCTCTCCTTTTATTGCTTTATGATCTGTGTTACTTATTTGTAAAAAACAATGTTTGTGATTGTCTTCCCCCCACACACTTATGGGCTATCTCTTCAAACGACTTTATTTGACCTAAAGCGTATAATTGATTTACATAAATAAGCCCCTTTTCATCCAAAAGAGTGAATCTTTAATTTTAAGGAACTCTTTAAGTGCTTTATTCGACCATAATGAAGTAAAGTCAAAACTCCATGTGATTTAAAAAATAAATTTAAGTTCCCCCCATACTTAATTATCTAGATATGCATGGGTGTAGTGAGTATCCCAGCTTCCAAAATCTCAAAAATATCCTTCATTTTTCAGAGGCTTTTTCAAAAATGAAAGAAGCGATCTGATTGGTTGCTATGGGCAACTCAGAAACTTTTCCTCTGGGCAGGTTTTGATAAATCTCCCTCTATGGGGGAGATTCATTAAGACCAGTGTAGAGGAAGAGTTGTGCAGTTGCCCATAGCAACCAGATTGCTTCTTTCATTTTTCACAATGCCTTTGCAAAATGAAAGAAGCGATCTGATTGGTTGCTATGGGCAACTCAGCATATTTTCCTGGAAAAGTTTCTGAGTTGCCCATAGCAACCAATCAGATTACTTCCTTCATTTTTCAGAGACTTTTTCAAAAATGAAAGAAGCGATCTGATTGGTTGCTATGGGCAACTCAGCAGCTTTCCCCATAGACCACAATGGGCCTACTGGTTTCAATGGGCAAAAAATCAGAGTTAATGCACTAGACACAGTTCTCTATACCATTAACCCCTTCCCGACCTATGACATACCTGTACGTCATGGGTGGCAAGGTGTTCCCGACCCATGACATACAGGTACGTCATGAACATTTTTGCCGCTACTCGCGGCATCCCGCAGCGCCCGGTAAGATGGTGGCTATCACTGATAGCCAGCCATCTTACCATGCGACCACGGGGGGTTTCATCCCCCCCCCCCCCCCCCCAGCGATCGCTGCTATCAGCTGGTCAACTCTGACTAGCTAATAGCAGCGTTTCGCTATCAGAATATTTAGCAGCGCGGTGTGTAAGTCCCGATCACGGGGATCGGGACACACACCGCTCTGCTAAGTGTCCCTTACCCATCCCCCGGCATCACTTACCCGACCATGCGGTGTCCCGAGTGGTCCCGTTGCGAGCGACGTCCTCCAGGCGGTCCCGGCGGCGCTGCGTCCCGGCGGCGCAGGTTGACCGCCAGATGAAGGGGCAGCCGACACGCCCCCTCAAAAAAAGCGCTATAGCAGAGCCAGAAATTGCCAAAGGCAGCGCTGCATCAGTCCCCCAAAAAATGTGAGTTCCTGGATTTAAATATCTATATTCAGGATGGCTGTTCGCATACTGCCAACTATTTTAAGGAGGTGAATGCAAACAGATACCTCGACTTTAACAGTTGCCATCTTAAATAATGGAAGAAGAACATTCCATTCGGTCAAATGAAAAGAATCCGAAGGAATTGTTCTTCCACACAAAAATACCTACAACAACTAGAGAACCTGGAGGATCGTTTTAAACAAAAAGGGTATCCCAAACCCCTTATACAAGGAGCACGCCAGAGAGTGGACGAATTAGAACAAAGTGCTTGCTTGAAAAATAATAAACAGGGTAATGCAGAGGGGGGTTATAATGATGAATTTGATTCTGTTTTTCTAACTAGGTATTACACTTCACACACCAATATTTTTTTATAATTTTTTTTTATTTTTTTTTTGTATAGGTAATATCACCAGCTCATATTATTGTGTCATGATTACTGGCACCATATGTAGTCCCCCAGTTATTCTTCTTTAGATGTTTTCCGTGTCCTGTGCAGTATCTCTCCCAGAAGTCCACTTGATGGCCCCCGTGGTGGTCTACACCCCGAAGTCATCAATTTTTACTCTAAGAGAGAGTGTGCAGCTGTTTCTGGAGACGGTCAACAATAACCTCTGCATGGTGGAATAATAGGTCACGATGTTTATCAGGATCAGTAGAAGCATCACCCACTCGATGATTATGATGGGGATTTCACGGATCTCGTCCCAGTCTTCATCATTATGGAATAATTCCTTTAATGTTTCATATCCAAAATAGAAAACTACACAGACAAAAGTCAGGCCACAGCAGGTGCATCTACTATGGTGGATGACTTTTTTTGCTCCTGGTAATTTATACATCTGGATGGACTGCCCAAGGTAGTATAAGGCTTCACATGTAATGGAAATTATCGTGCTGACAAAGTGTATCCTGGGATATTCTTCGGGGGACAATACATGCATAACAGCTGTGGAAAAACAGGAGGCCCACACAATGGCCAGCAGGATCCTCTGGATCAGGACCTGATGACCCCTGAACTCTTCAGTATGCATAACCATATACTTATAAATAAGAAAGGTTAGTACCAAAGTGCCAATGGACGTCCCTATAAATCCAATTCTGAATAATATGCTTTCGGGAAAGACATTTCCCACGTCACTGTGAAGGAAAAGAAACCAATGTTATTATGGATATTTCCTCACTCCCAACCCATGAAATAAGAATCATTTGCTTGTTTATCTTACCTGATGCTCATCAGTGGCGAGGCTGCATGGCCGAGGACGACCGTCATGATGTAGCTGGTGGCAAGCCAGGCCGCACACCAAAACGCCAACAGGAGGGGGACGAACCCCAGTCCTTTTAGCTCCATTTCAGACAAGTAGAAAAAGAAGACGCTAATCTCACTATTCTCACTAATCGCACTGGAACAGACTGAAGGCTCGGGCGGCTGTCAGTGGGATGTCAGGCCTCCAGCTGTCTATGACATCACATGTGACATGTCAGAATGACTGCTTGTTTCTTTGAGCTGCCATGATTTAGTATCTGCTATAGACAGAACCTGATGTTTTTACTATGGACCTTACAGACCTCATAACCCAAGTAATTAGTGCAGGGGCTCCATTTTGATCATCTCATATTTCACATTATTTGAGTTCCAGGGCTCAGATACATTTGCACCCTCTATAGCAGTGGTCTTCAAGCTGTGAACCCCCAACCGCTGCAGAACCACAACTCCCAGCATGCCCAGACAGCAACTTTGCATAAGGAAATAGTCTAATTAAACTTTTCTTATATATAGAATCCCTGAAATCTCCAATCTCTCCTTTTATTGCTTTATGATCTGTGTTACTTATTTGTAAAAAACAATGTTTGTGATTGTCTTCCCCCCACACACTTATGGGCTATCTCTTCAAACGACTTTATTTGACCTAAAGCGTATAATTGATTTACATAAATAAGCCCCTTTTCATCCAAAAGAGTGAATCTTTAATTTTAAGGAACTCTTTAAGTGCTTTATTCGACCATAATGAAGTAAAGTCAAAACTCCATGTGATTTAAAAAATAAATTTAAGTTCCCCCCATACTTAATTATCTAGATATGCATGGGTGTAGTGAGTATCCCAGCTTCCAAAATCTCAAAAATATCCTTCATTTTTCAGAGGCTTTTTCAAAAATGAAAGAAGCGATCTGATTGGTTGCTATGGGCAACTCAGAAACTTTTCCTCTGGGCAGGTTTTGATAAATCTCCCTCTATGGGGGAGATTCATTAAGACCAGTGTAGAGGAAGAGTTGTGCAGTTGCCCATAGCAACCAGATTGCTTCTTTCATTTTTCACAATGCCTTTGCAAAATGAAAGAAGCGATCTGATTGGTTGCTATGGGCAACTCAGCATATTTTCCTGGAAAAGTTTCTGAGTTGCCCATAGCAACCAATCAGATTACTTCCTTCATTTTTCAGAGACTTTTTCAAAAATGAAAGAAGCGATCTGATTGGTTGCTATGGGCAACTCAGCAGCTTTCCCCATAGACCACAATGGGCCTACTGGTTTCAATGGGCAAAAAATCAGAGTTAATGCACTAGACACAGTTCTCTATACCATTAACCCCTTCCCGACCTATGACATACCTGTACGTCATGGGTGGCAAGGTGTTCCCGACCCATGACATACAGGTACGTCATGAACATTTTTGCCGCTACTCGCGGCATCCCGCAGCGCCCGGAAAGATGGTGGCTATCACTGATAGCCAGCCATCTTACCATGCGACCACGGGGGGTTTCATCCCCCACCCCCCCCCCCCCCCAGCGATCGCTGCTATCAGCTGGTCAACTCTGACTAGCTAATAGCAGCGTTTCGCTATCAGAATATTTAGCAGCGCGGTGTGTAAGTCCCGATCACGGGGATCGGGACACACACCGCTCTGCTAAGTGTCCCTTACCCATCCCCCGGCATCACTTACCCGACCATGCGGTGTCCCGAGTGGTCCCGTTGCGAGCGACGTCCTCCAGGCGGTCCCGGCGGCGCTGCGTCCCGGCGGCGCAGGTTGACCGCCAGATGAAGGGGCAGCCGACACGCCCCCTCAAAAAAAGCGCTATAGCAGAGCCAGAAATTGCCAAAGGCAGCGCTGCATCAGTCCCCCAAAAAATGTGAGTTCCTGGATTTAAATATCTATATTCAGGATGGCTGTTCGCATACTGCCAACTATTTTAAGGAGGTGAATGCAAACAGATACCTCGACTTTAACAGTTGCCATCTTAAATAATGGAAGAAGAACATTCCATTCGGTCAAATGAAAAGAATCCGAAGGAATTGTTCTTCCACACAAAAATACCTACAACAACTAGAGAACCTGGAGGATCGTTTTAAACAAAAAGGGTATCCCAAACCCCTTATACAAGGAGCACGCCAGAGAGTGGACGAATTAGAACAAAGTGCTTGCTTGAAAAATAATAAACAGGGTAATGCAGAGGGGGGTTATAATGATGAATTTGATTCTGTTTTTCTAACTAGGTATTACACTTCACACACCAATATTTTTTTATAATTTTTTTTAATTTTTTTTTTGTATAGGTAATATCACCAGCTCATATTATTGTGTCATGATTACTGGCACCATATGTAGTCCCCCAGTTATTCTTCTTTAGATGTTTTCCGTGTCCTGTGCAGTATCTCTCCCAGAAGTCCACTTGATGGCCCCCGTGGTGGTCTACACCCCGAAGTCATCAATTTTTACTCTAAGAGAGAGTGTGCAGCTGTTTCTGGAGACGGTCAACAATAACCTCTGCATGGTGGAATAATAGGTCACGATGTTTATCAGGATCAGTAGAAGCATCACCCACTCGATGATTATGATGGGGATTTCACGGATCTCGTCCCAGTCTTCATCATTATGGAATAATTCCTTTAATGTTTCATATCCAAAATAGAAAACTACACAGACAAAAGTCAGGCCACAGCAGGTGCATCTACTATGGTGGATGACTTTTTTTGCTCCTGGTAATTTATACATCTGGATGGACTGCCCAAGGTAGTATAAGGCTTCACATGTAATGGAAATTATCGTGCTGACAAAGTGTATCCTGGGATATTCTTCGGGGGACAATACATGCATAACAGCTGTGGAAAAACAGGAGGCCCACACAATGGCCAGCAGGATCCTCTGGATCAGGACCTGATGACCCCTGAACTCTTCAGTATGCATAACCATATACTTATAAATAAGAAAGGTTAGTACCAAAGTGCCAATGGACGTCCCTATAAATCCAATTCTGAATAATATGCTTTCGGGAAAGACATTTCCCACGTCACTGTGAAGGAAAAGAAACCAATGTTATTATGGATATTTCCTCACTCCCAACCCATGAAATAAGAATCATTTGCTTGTTTATCTTACCTGATGCTCATCAGTGGCGAGGCTGCATGGCCGAGGACGACCGTCATGATGTAGCTGGTGGCAAGCCAGGCCGCACACCAAAACGCCAACAGGAGGGGGACGAACCCCAGTCCTTTTAGCTCCATTTCAGACAAGTAGAAAAAGAAGACGCTAATCTCACTATTCTCACTAATCGCACTGGAACAGACTGAAGGCTCGGGCGGCTGTCAGTGGGATGTCAGGCCTCCAGCTGTCTATGACATCACATGTGACATGTCAGAATGACTGCTTGTTTCTTTGAGCTGCCATGATTTAGTATCTGCTATAGACAGAACCTGATGTTTTTACTATGGACCTTACAGACCTCAGAACCCAAGTAATTAGTGCAGGGGCTCCATTTTGATCATCTCATATTTCACATTATTTGAGTTCCAGGGCTCAGATACATTTGCACCCTCTATAGCAGTGGTCTTCAAGCTGTGAACCCCCAACCGCTGCAGAACCACAACTCCCAGCATGCCCAGACAGCAACTTTGCATAAGGAAATAGTCTAATTAAACTTTTCTTATATATAGAATCCCTGAAATCTCCAATCTCTCCTTTTATTGCTTTATGATCTGTGTTACTTATTTGTAAAAAACAATGTTTGTGATTGTCTTCCCCCCACACACTTATGGGCTATCTCTTCAAACGACTTTATTTGACCTAAAGCGTATAATTGATTTACATAAATAAGCCCCTTTTCATCCAAAAGAGTGAATCTTTAATTTTAAGGAACTCTTTAAGTGCTTTATTCGACCATAATGAAGTAAAGTCAAAACTCCATGTGATTTAAAAAATAAATTTAAGTTCCCCCCATACTTAATTATCTAGATATGCATGGGTGTAGTGAGTATCCCAGCTTCCAAAATCTCAAAAATATCCTTCATTTTTCAGAGGCTTTTTCAAAAATGAAAGAAGCGATCTGATTGGTTGCTATGGGCAACTCAGAAACTTTTCCTCTGGGCAGGTTTTGATAAATCTCCCTCTATGGGGGAGATTCATTAAGACCAGTGTAGAGGAAGAGTTGTGCAGTTGCCCATAGCAACCAGATTGCTTCTTTCATTTTTCACAATGCCTTTGCAAAATGAAAGAAGCGATCTGATTGGTTGCTATGGGCAACTCAGCATATTTTCCTGGAAAAGTTTCTGAGTTGCCCATAGCAACCAATCAGATTACTTCCTTCATTTTTCAGAGACTTTTTCAAAAATGAAAGAAGCGATCTGATTGGTTGCTATGGGCAACTCAGCAGCTTTCCCCATAGACCACAATGGGCCTACTGGTTTCAATGGGCAAAAAATCAGAGTTAATGCACTAGACACAGTTCTCTATACCATTAACCCCTTCCCGACCTATGACATACCTGTACGTCATGGGTGGCAAGGTGTTCCCGACCCATGACATACAGGTACGTCATGAACATTTTTGCCGCTACTCGCGGCATCCCGCAGCGCCCGGTAAGATGGTGGCTATCACTGATAGCCAGCCATCTTACCATGCGACCACGGGGGGTTTCATCCCCCCCCCCCCCCCCCCCCAGCGATCGCTGCTATCAGCTGGTCAACTCTGACTAGCTAATAGCAGCGTTTCGCTATCAGAATATTTAGCAGCGCGGTGTGTAAGTCCCGATCACGGGGATCGGGACACACACCGCTCTGCTAAGTGTCCCTTACCCATCCCCCGGCATCACTTACCCGACCATGCGGTGTCCCGAGTGGTCCCGTTGCGAGCGACGTCCTCCAGGCGGTCCCGGCGGCGCTGCGTCCCGGCGGCGCAGGTTGACCGCCAGATGAAGGGGCAGCCGACACGCCCCCTCAAAAAAAGCGCTATAGCAGAGCCAGAAATTGCCAAAGGCAGCGCTGCATCAGTCCCCCAAAAAATGTGAGTTCCTGGATTTAAATATCTATATTCAGGATGGCTGTTCGCATACTGCCAACTATTTTAAGGAGGTGAATGCAAACAGATACCTCGACTTTAACAGTTGCCATCTTAAATAATGGAAGAAGAACATTCCATTCGGTCAAATGAAAAGAATCCGAAGGAATTGTTCTTCCACACAAAAATACCTACAACAACTAGAGAACCTGGAGGATCGTTTTAAACAAAAAGGGTATCCCAAACCCCTTATACAAGGAGCACGCCAGAGAGTGGACGAATTAGAACAAAGTGCTTGCTTGAAAAATAATAAACAGGGTAATGCAGAGGGGGGTTATAATGATGAATTTGATTCTGTTTTTCTAACTAGGTATTACACTTCACACACCAATATTTTTTTATAATTTTTTTTTATTTTTTTTTTGTATAGGTAATATCACCAGCTCATATTATTGTGTCATGATTACTGGCACCATATGTAGTCCCCCAGTTATTCTTCTTTAGATGTTTTCCGTGTCCTGTGCAGTATCTCTCCCAGAAGTCCACTTGATGGCCCCCGTGGTGGTCTACACCCCGAAGTCATCAATTTTTACTCTAAGAGAGAGTGTGCAGCTGTTTCTGGAGACGGTCAACAATAACCTCTGCATGGTGGAATAATAGGTCACGATGTTTATCAGGATCAGTAGAAGCATCACCCACTCGATGATTATGATGGGGATTTCACGGATCTCGTCCCAGTCTTCATCATTATGGAATAATTCCTTTAATGTTTCATATCCAAAATAGAAAACTACACAGACAAAAGTCAGGCCACAGCAGGTGCATCTACTATGGTGGATGACTTTTTTTGCTCCTGGTAATTTATACATCTGGATGGACTGCCCAAGGTAGTATAAGGCTTCACATGTAATGGAAATTATCGTGCTGACAAAGTGTATCCTGGGATATTCTTCGGGGGACAATACATGCATAACAGCTGTGGAAAAACAGGAGGCCCACACAATGGCCAGCAGGATCCTCTGGATCAGGACCTGATGACCCCTGAACTCTTCAGTATGCATAACCATATACTTATAAATAAGAAAGGTTAGTACCAAAGTGCCAATGGACGTCCCTATAAATCCAATTCTGAATAATATGCTTTCGGGAAAGACATTTCCCACGTCACTGTGAAGGAAAAGAAACCAATGTTATTATGGATATTTCCTCACTCCCAACCCATGAAATAAGAATCATTTGCTTGTTTATCTTACCTGATGCTCATCAGTGGCGAGGCTGCATGGCCGAGGACGACCGTCATGATGTAGCTGGTGGCAAGCCAGGCCGCACACCAAAACGCCAACAGGAGGGGGACGAACCCCAGTCCTTTTAGCTCCATTTCAGACAAGTAGAAAAAGAAGACGCTAATCTCACTATTCTCACTAATCGCACTGGAACAGACTGAAGGCTCGGGCGGCTGTCAGTGGGATGTCAGGCCTCCAGCTGTCTATGACATCACATGTGACATGTCAGAATGACTGCTTGTTTCTTTGAGCTGCCATGATTTAGTATCTGCTATAGACAGAACCTGATGTTTTTACTATGGACCTTACAGACCTCAGAACCCAAGTAATTAGTGCAGGGGCTCCATTTTGATCATCTCATATTTCACATTATTTGAGTTCCAGGGCTCAGATACATTTGCACCCTCTATAGCAGTGGTCTTCAAGCTGTGAACCCCCAACCGCTGCAGAACCACAACTCCCAGCATGCCCAGACAGCAACTTTGCATAAGGAAATAGTCTAATTAAACTTTTCTTATATATAGAATCCCTGAAATCTCCAATCTCTCCTTTTATTGCTTTATGATCTGTGTTACTTATTTGTAAAAAACAATGTTTGTGATTGTCTTCCCCCCACACACTTATGGGCTATCTCTTCAAACGACTTTATTTGACCTAAAGCGTATAATTGATTTACATAAATAAGCCCCTTTTCATCCAAAAGAGTGAATCTTTAATTTTAAGGAACTCTTTAAGTGCTTTATTCGACCATAATGAAGTAAAGTCAAAACTCCATGTGATTTAAAAAATAAATTTAAGTTCCCCCCATACTTAATTATCTAGATATGCATGGGTGTAGTGAGTATCCCAGCTTCCAAAATCTCAAAAATATCCTTCATTTTTCAGAGGCTTTTTCAAAAATGAAAGAAGCGATCTGATTGGTTGCTATGGGCAACTCAGAAACTTTTCCTCTGGGCAGGTTTTGATAAATCTCCCTCTATGGGGGAGATTCATTAAGACCAGTGTAGAGGAAGAGTTGTGCAGTTGCCCATAGCAACCAGATTGCTTCTTTCATTTTTCACAATGCCTTTGCAAAATGAAAGAAGCGATCTGATTGGTTGCTATGGGCAACTCAGCATATTTTCCTGGAAAAGTTTCTGAGTTGCCCATAGCAACCAATCAGATTACTTCCTTCATTTTTCAGAGACTTTTTCAAAAATGAAAGAAGCGATCTGATTGGTTGCTATGGGCAACTCAGCAGCTTTCCCCATAGACCACAATGGGCCTACTGGTTTCAATGGGCAAAAAATCAGAGTTAATGCACTAGACACAGTTCTCTATACCATTAACCCCTTCCCGACCTATGACATACCTGTACGTCATGGGTGGCAAGGTGTTCCCGACCCATGACATACAGGTACGTCATGAACATTTTTGCCGCTACTCGCGGCATCCCGCAGCGCCCGGTAAGATGGTGGCTATCACTGATAGCCAGCCATCTTACCATGCGACCACGGGGGGTTTCATCCCCCACCCCCCCCCCCCAGCGATCGCTGCTATCAGCTGGTCAACTCTGACTAGCTAATAGCAGCGTTTCGCTATCAGAATATTTAGCAGCGCGGTGTGTAAGTCCCGATCACGGGGATCGGGACACACACCGCTCTGCTAAGTGTCCCTTACCCATCCCCCGGCATCACTTACCCGACCATGCGGTGTCCCGAGTGGTCCCGTTGCGAGCGACGTCCTCCAGGCGGTCCCGGCGGCGCTGCGTCCCGGCGGCGCAGGTTGACCGCCAGATGAAGGGGCAGCCGACACGCCCCCTCAAAAAAAGCGCTATAGCAGAGCCAGAAATTGCCAAAGGCAGCGCTGCATCAGTCCCCCAAAAAATGTGAGTTCCTGGATTTAAATATCTATATTCAGGATGGCTGTTCGCATACTGCCAACTATTTTAAGGAGGTGAATGCAAACAGATACCTCGACTTTAACAGTTGCCATCTTAAATAATGGAAGAAGAACATTCCATTCGGTCAAATGAAAAGAATCCGAAGGAATTGTTCTTCCACACAAAAATACCTACAACAACTAGAGAACCTGGAGGATCGTTTTAAACAAAAAGGGTATCCCAAACCCCTTATACAAGGAGCACGCCAGAGAGTGGACGAATTAGAACAAAGTGCTTGCTTGAAAAATAATAAACAGGGTAATGCAGAGGGGGGTTATAATGATGAATTTGATTCTGTTTTTCTAACTAGGTATTACACTTCACACACCAATATTTTTTTATAATTTTTTTTTATTTTTTTTTTGTATAGGTAATATCACCAGCTCATATTATTGTGTCATGATTACTGGCACCATATGTAGTCCCCCAGTTATTCTTCTTTAGATGTTTTCCGTGTCCTGTGCAGTATCTCTCCCAGAAGTCCACTTGATGGCCCCCGTGGTGGTCTACACCCCGAAGTCATCAATTTTTACTCTAAGAGAGAGTGTGCAGCTGTTTCTGGAGACGGTCAACAATAACCTCTGCATGGTGGAATAATAGGTCACGATGTTTATCAGGATCAGTAGAAGCATCACCCACTCGATGATTATGATGGGGATTTCACGGATCTCGTCCCAGTCTTCATCATTATGGAATAATTCCTTTAATGTTTCATATCCAAAATAGAAAACTACACAGACAAAAGTCAGGCCACAGCAGGTGCATCTACTATGGTGGATGACTTTTTTTGCTCCTGGTAATTTATACATCTGGATGGACTGCCCAAGGTAGTATAAGGCTTCACATGTAATGGAAATTATCGTGCTGACAAAGTGTATCCTGGGATATTCTTCGGGGGACAATACATGCATAACAGCTGTGGAAAAACAGGAGGCCCACACAATGGCCAGCAGGATCCTCTGGATCAGGACCTGATGACCCCTGAACTCTTCAGTATGCATAACCATATACTTATAAATAAGAAAGGTTAGTACCAAAGTGCCAATGGACGTCCCTATAAATCCAATTCTGAATAATATGCTTTCGGGAAAGACATTTCCCACGTCACTGTGAAGGAAAAGAAACCAATGTTATTATGGATATTTCCTCACTCCCAACCCATGAAATAAGAATCATTTGCTTGTTTATCTTACCTGATGCTCATCAGTGGCGAGGCTGCATGGCCGAGGACGACCGTCATGATGTAGCTGGTGGCAAGCCAGGCCGCACACCAAAACGCCAACAGGAGGGGGACGAACCCCAGTCCTTTTAGCTCCATTTCAGACAAGTAGAAAAAGAAGACGCTAATCTCACTATTCTCACTAATCGCACTGGAACAGACTGAAGGCTCGGGCGGCTGTCAGTGGGATGTCAGGCCTCCAGCTGTCTATGACATCACATGTGACATGTCAGAATGACTGCTTGTTTCTTTGAGCTGCCATGATTTAGTATCTGCTATAGACAGAACCTGATGTTTTTACTATGGACCTTACAGACCTCAGAACCCAAGTAATTAGTGCAGGGGCTCCATTTTGATCATCTCATATTTCACATTATTTGAGTTCCAGGGCTCAGATACATTTGCACCCTCTATAGCAGTGGTCTTCAAGCTGTGAACCCCCAACCGCTGCAGAACCACAACTCCCAGCATGCCCAGACAGCAACTTTGCATAAGGAAATAGTCTAATTAAACTTTTCTTATATATAGAATCCCTGAAATCTCCAATCTCTCCTTTTATTGCTTTATGATCTGTGTTACTTATTTGTAAAAAACAATGTTTGTGATTGTCTTCCCCCCACACACTTATGGGCTATCTCTTCAAACGACTTTATTTGACCTAAAGCGTATAATTGATTTACATAAATAAGCCCCTTTTCATCCAAAAGAGTGAATCTTTAATTTTAAGGAACTCTTTAAGTGCTTTATTCGACCATAATGAAGTAAAGTCAAAACTCCATGTGATTTAAAAAATAAATTTAAGTTCCCCCCATACTTAATTATCTAGATATGCATGGGTGTAGTGAGTATCCCAGCTTCCAAAATCTCAAAAATATCCTTCATTTTTCAGAGGCTTTTTCAAAAATGAAAGAAGCGATCTGATTGGTTGCTATGGGCAACTCAGAAACTTTTCCTCTGGGCAGGTTTTGATAAATCTCCCTCTACGGGGGAGATTCATTAAGACCAGTGTAGAGGAAGAGTTGTGCAGTTGCCCATAGCAACCAGATTGCTTCTTTCATTTTTCACAATGCCTTTGCAAAATGAAAGAAGCGATCTGATTGGTTGCTATGGGCAACTCAGCATATTTTCCTGGAAAAGTTTCTGAGTTGCCCATAGCAACCAATCAGATTACTTCCTTCATTTTTCAGAGACTTTTTCAAAAATGAAAGAAGCGATCTGATTGGTTGCTATGGGCAACTCAGCAGCTTTCCCCATAGACCACAATGGGCCTACTGGTTTCAATGGGCAAAAAATCAGAGTTAATGCACTAGACACAGTTCTCTATACCATTAACCCCTTCCCGACCTATGACATACCTGTACGTCATGGGTGGCAAGGTGTTCCCGACCCATGACATACAGGTACGTCATGAACATTTTTGCCGCTACTCGCGGCATCCCGCAGCGCCCGGTAAGATGGTGGCTATCACTGATAGCCAGCCATCTTACCATGCGACCACGGGGGGTTTCATCCCCCACCCCCCCCCCCCAGCGATCGCTGCTATCAGCTGGTCAACTCTGACTAGCTAATAGCAGCGTTTCGCTATCAGAATATTTAGCAGCGCGGTGTGTAAGTCCCGATCACGGGGATCGGGACACACACCGCTCTGCTAAGTGTCCCTTACCCATCCCCCGGCATCACTTACCCGACCATGCGGTGTCCCGAGTGGTCCCGTTGCGAGCGACGTCCTCCAGGCGGTCCCGGCGGCGCTGCGTCCCGGCGGCGCAGGTTGACCGCCAGATGAAGGGGCAGCCGACACGCCCCCTCAAAAAAAGCGCTATAGCAGAGCCAGAAATTGCCAAAGGCAGCGCTGCATCAGTCCCCCAAAAAATGTGAGTTCCTGGATTTAAATATCTATATTCAGGATGGCTGTTCGCATACTGCCAACTATTTTAAGGAGGTGAATGCAAACAGATACCTCGACTTTAACAGTTGCCATCTTAAATAATGGAAGAAGAACATTCCATTCGGTCAAATGAAAAGAATCCGAAGGAATTGTTCTTCCACACAAAAATACCTACAACAACTAGAGAACCTGGAGGATCGTTTTAAACAAAAAGGGTATCCCAAACCCCTTATACAAGGAGCACGCCAGAGAGTGGACGAATTAGAACAAAGTGCTTGCTTGAAAAATAATAAACAGGGTAATGCAGAGGGGGGTTATAATGATGAATTTGATTCTGTTTTTCTAACTAGGTATTACACTTCACACACCAATATTTTTTTATAATTTTTTTTTTTTTTGTATAGGTAATATCACCAGCTCATATTATTGTGTCATGATTACTGGCACCATATGTAGTCCCCCAGTTATTCTTCTTTAGATGTTTTCCGTGTCCTGTGCAGTATCTCTCCCAGAAGTCCACTTGATGGCCCCCGTGGTGGTCTACACCCCGAAGTCATCAATTTTTACTCTAAGAGAGAGTGTGCAGCTGTTTCTGGAGACGGTCAACAATAACCTCTGCATGGTGGAATAATAGGTCACGATGTTTATCAGGATCAGTAGAAGCATCACCCACTCGATGATTATGATGGGGATTTCACGGATCTCGTCCCAGTCTTCATCATTATGGAATAATTCCTTTAATGTTTCATATCCAAAATAGAAAACTACACAGACAAAAGTCAGGCCACAGCAGGTGCATCTACTATGGTGGATGACTTTTTTTGCTCCTGGTAATTTATACATCTGGATGGACTGCCCAAGGTAGTATAAGGCTTCACATGTAATGGAAATTATCGTGCTGACAAAGTGTATCCTGGGATATTCTTCGGGGGACAATACATGCATAACAGCTGTGGAAAAACAGGAGGCCCACACAATGGCCAGCAGGATCCTCTGGATCAGGACCTGATGACCCCTGAACTCTTCAGTATGCATAACCATATACTTATAAATAAGAAAGGTTAGTACCAAAGTGCCAATGGACGTCCCTATAAATCCAATTCTGAATAATATGCTTTCGGGAAAGACATTTCCCACGTCACTGTGAAGGAAAAGAAACCAATGTTATTATGGATATTTCCTCACTCCCAACCCATGAAATAAGAATCATTTGCTTGTTTATCTTACCTGATGCTCATCAGTGGCGAGGCTGCATGGCCGAGGACGACCGTCATGATGTAGCTGGTGGCAAGCCAGGCCGCACACCAAAACGCCAACAGGAGGGGGACGAACCCCAGTCCTTTTAGCTCCATTTCAGACAAGTAGAAAAAGAAGACGCTAATCTCACTATTCTCACTAATCGCACTGGAACAGACTGAAGGCTCGGGCGGCTGTCAGTGGGATGTCAGGCCTCCAGCTGTCTATGACATCACATGTGACATGTCAGAATGACTGCTTGTTTCTTTGAGCTGCCATGATTTAGTATCTGCTATAGACAGAACCTGATGTTTTTACTATGGACCTTACAGACCTCAGAACCCAAGTAATTAGTGCAGGGGCTCCATTTTGATCATCTCATATTTCACATTATTTGAGTTCCAGGGCTCAGATACATTTGCACCCTCTATAGCAGTGGTCTTCAAGCTGTGAACCCCCAACCGCTGCAGAACCACAACTCCCAGCATGCCCAGACAGCAACTTTGCATAAGGAAATAGTCTAATTAAACTTTTCTTATATATAGAATCCCTGAAATCTCCAATCTCTCCTTTTATTGCTTTATGATCTGTGTTACTTATTTGTAAAAAACAATGTTTGTGATTGTCTTCCCCCCACACACTTATGGGCTATCTCTTCAAACGACTTTATTTGACCTAAAGCGTATAATTGATTTACATAAATAAGCCCCTTTTCATCCAAAAGAGTGAATCTTTAATTTTAAGGAACTCTTTAAGTGCTTTATTCGACCATAATGAAGTAAAGTCAAAACTCCATGTGATTTAAAAAATAAATTTAAGTTCCCCCCATACTTAATTATCTAGATATGCATGGGTGTAGTGAGTATCCCAGCTTCCAAAATCTCAAAAATATCCTTCATTTTTCAGAGGCTTTTTCAAAAATGAAAGAAGCGATCTGATTGGTTGCTATGGGCAACTCAGAAACTTTTCCTCTGGGCAGGTTTTGATAAATCTCCCTCTATGGGGGAGATTCATCAAGACCAGTGTAGAGGAAGAGTTGTGCAGTTGCCCATAGCAACCAGATTGCTTCTTTCATTTTTCACAATGCCTTTGCAAAATGAAAGAAGCGATCTGATTGGTTGCTATGGGCAACTCAGCATATTTTCCTGGAAAAGTTTCTGAGTTGCCCATAGCAACCAATCAGATTACTTCCTTCATTTTTCAGAGACTTTTTCAAAAATGAAAGAAGCGATCTGATTGGTTGCTATGGGCAACTCAGCAGCTTTCCCCATAGACCACAATGGGCCTACTGGTTTCAATGGGCAAAAAATCAGAGTTAATGCACTAGACACAGTTCTCTATACCATTAACCCCTTCCCGACCTATGACATACCTGTACGTCATGGGTGGCAAGGTGTTCCCGACCCATGACATACAGGTACGTCATGAACATTTTTGCCGCTACTCGCGGCATCCCGCAGCGCCCGGTAAGATGGTGGCTATCACTGATAGCCAGCCATCTTACCATGCGACCACGGGGGGTTTCATCCCCCACCCCCCCCCCCCCAGCGATCGCTGCTATCAGCTGGTCAACTCTGACTAGCTAATAGCAGCGTTTCGCTATCAGAATATTTAGCAGCGCGGTGTGTAAGTCCCGATCACGGGGATCGGGACACACACCGCTCTGCTAAGTGTCCCTTACCCATCCCCCGGCATCACTTACCCGACCATGCGGTGTCCCGAGTGGTCCCGTTGCGAGCGACGTCCTCCAGGCGGTCCCGGCGGCGCTGCGTCCCGGCGGCGCAGGTTGACCGCCAGATGAAGGGGCAGCCGACACGCCCCCTCAAAAAAAGCGCTATAGCAGAGCCAGAAATTGCCAAAGGCAGCGCTGCATCAGTCCCCCAAAAAATGTGAGTTCCTGGATTTAAATATCTATATTCAGGATGGCTGTTCGCATACTGCCAACTATTTTAAGGAGGTGAATGCAAACAGATACCTCGACTTTAACAGTTGCCATCTTAAATAATGGAAGAAGAACATTCCATTCGGTCAAATGAAAAGAATCCGAAGGAATTGTTCTTCCACACAAAAATACCTACAACAACTAGAGAACCTGGAGGATCGTTTTAAACAAAAAGGGTATCCCAAACCCCTTATACAAGGAGCACGCCAGAGAGTGGACGAATTAGAACAAAGTGCTTGCTTGAAAAATAATAAACAGGGTAATGCAGAGGGGGGTTATAATGATGAATTTGATTCTGTTTTTCTAACTAGGTATTACACTTCACACACCAATATTTTTTTATAATTTTTTTTTATTTTTTTTTTGTATAGGTAATATCACCAGCTCATATTATTGTGTCATGATTACTGGCACCATATGTAGTCCCCCAGTTATTCTTCTTTAGATGTTTTCCGTGTCCTGTGCAGTATCTCTCCCAGAAGTCCACTTGATGGCCCCCGTGGTGGTCTACACCCCGAAGTCATCAATTTTTACTCTAAGAGAGAGTGTGCAGCTGTTTCTGGAGACGGTCAACAATAACCTCTGCATGGTGGAATAATAGGTCACGATGTTTATCAGGATCAGTAGAAGCATCACCCACTCGATGATTATGATGGGGATTTCACGGATCTCGTCCCAGTCTTCATCATTATGGAATAATTCCTTTAATGTTTCATATCCAAAATAGAAAACTACACAGACAAAAGTCAGGCCACAGCAGGTGCATCTACTATGGTGGATGACTTATTTTGCTCCTGGTAATTTATACATCTGGATGGACTGCCCAAGGTAGTATAAGGCTTCACATGTAATGGAAATTATCGTGCTGACAAAGTGTATCCTGGGATATTCTTCGGGGGACAATACATGCATAACAGCTGTGGAAAAACAGGAGGCCCACACAATGGCCAGCAGGATCCTCTGGATCAGGACCTGATGACCCCTGAACTCTTCAGTATGCATAACCATATACTTATAAATAAGAAAGGTTAGTACCAAAGTGCCAATGGACGTCCCTATAAATCCAATTCTGAATAATATGCTTTCGGGAAAGACATTTCCCACGTCACTGTGAAGGAAAAGAAACCAATGTTATTATGGATATTTCCTCACTCCCAACCCATGAAATAAGAATCATTTGCTTGTTTATCTTACCTGATGCTCATCAGTGGCGAGGCTGCATGGCCGAGGACGACCGTCATGATGTAGCTGGTGGCAAGCCAGGCCGCACACCAAAACGCCAACAGGAGGGGGACGAACCCCAGTCCTTTTAGCTCCATTTCAGACAAGTAGAAAAAGAAGACGCTAATCTCACTATTCTCACTAATCGCACTGGAACAGACTGAAGGCTCGGGCGGCTGTCAGTGGGATGTCAGGCCTCCAGCTGTCTATGACATCACATGTGACATGTCAGAATGACTGCTTGTTTCTTTGAGCTGCCATGATTTAGTATCTGCTATAGACAGAACCTGATGTTTTTACTATGGACCTTACAGACCTCAGAACCCAAGTAATTAGTGCAGGGGCTCCATTTTGATCATCTCATATTTCACATTATTTGAGTTCCAGGGCTCAGATACATTTGCACCCTCTATAGCAGTGGTCTTCAAGCTGTGAACCCCCAACCGCTGCAGAACCACAACTCCCAGCATGCCCAGACAGCAACTTTGCATAAGGAAATAGTCTAATTAAACTTTTCTTATATATAGAATCCCTGAAATCTCCAATCTCTCCTTTTATTGCTTTATGATCTGTGTTACTTATTTGTAAAAAACAATGTTTGTGATTGTCTTCCCCCCACACACTTATGGGCTATCTCTTCAAACGACTTTATTTGACCTAAAGCGTATAATTGATTTACATAAATAAGCCCCTTTTCATCCAAAAGAGTGAATCTTTAATTTTAAGGAACTCTTTAAGTGCTTTATTCGACCATAATGAAGTAAAGTCAAAACTCCATGTGATTTAAAAAATAAATTTAAGTTCCCCCCATACTTAATTATCTAGATATGCATGGGTGTAGTGAGTATCCCAGCTTCCAAAATCTCAAAAATATCCTTCATTTTTCAGAGGCTTTTTCAAAAATGAAAGAAGCGATCTGATTGGTTGCTATGGGCAACTCAGAAACTTTTCCTCTGGGCAGGTTTTGATAAATCTCCCTCTATGGGGGAGATTCATCAAGACCAGTGTAGAGGAAGAGTTGTGCAGTTGCCCATAGCAACCAGATTGCTTCTTTCATTTTTCACAATGCCTTTGCAAAATGAAAGAAGCGATCTGATTGGTTGCTATGGGCAACTCAGCATATTTTCCTGGAAAAGTTTCTGAGTTGCCCATAGCAACCAATCAGATTACTTCCTTCATTTTTCAGAGACTTTTTCAAAAATGAAAGAAGCGATCTGATTGGTTGCTATGGGCAACTCAGCAGCTTTCCCCATAGACCACAATGGGCCTACTGGTTTCAATGGGCAAAAAATCAGAGTTAATGCACTAGACACAGTTCTCTATACCATTAACCCCTTCCCGACCTATGACATACCTGTACGTCATGGGTGGCAAGGTGTTCCCGACCCATGACATACAGGTACGTCATGAACATTTTTGCCGCTACTCGCGGCATCCCGCAGCGCCCGGTAAGATGGTGGCTATCACTGATAGCCAGCCATCTTACCATGCGACCACGGGGGGTTTCATCCCCCACCCCCCCCCCAGCGATCGCTGCTATCAGCTGGTCAACTCTGACTAGCTAATAGCAGCGTTTCGCTATCAGAATATTTAGCAGCGCGGTGTGTAAGTCCCGATCACGGGGATCGGGACACACACCGCTCTGCTAAGTGTCCCTTACCCATCCCCCGGCATCACTTACCCGACCATGCGGTGTCCCGAGTGGTCCCGTTGCGAGCGACGTCCTCCAGGCGGTCCCGGCGGCGCTGCGTCCCGGCGGCGCAGGTTGACCGCCAGATGAAGGGGCAGCCGACACGCCCCCTCAAAAAAAGCGCTATAGCAGAGCCAGAAATTGCCAAAGGCAGCGCTGCATCAGTCCCCCAAAAAATGTGAGTTCCTGGATTTAAATATCTATATTCAGGATGGCTGTTCGCATACTGCCAACTATTTTAAGGAGGTGAATGCAAACAGATACCTCGACTTTAACAGTTGCCATCTTAAATAATGGAAGAAGAACATTCCATTCGGTCAAATGAAAAGAATCCGAAGGAATTGTTCTTCCACACAAAAATACCTACAACAACTAGAGAACCTGGAGGATCGTTTTAAACAAAAAGGGTATCCCAAACCCCTTATACAAGGAGCACGCCAGAGAGTGGACGAATTAGAACAAAGTGCTTGCTTGAAAAATAATAAACAGGGTAATGCAGAGGGGGGTTATAATGATGAATTTGATTCTGTTTTTCTAACTAGGTATTACACTTCACACACCAATATTTTTTTATAATTTTTTTTTATTTTTTTTTTGTATAGGTAATATCACCAGCTCATATTATTGTGTCATGATTACTGGCACCATATGTAGTCCCCCAGTTATTCTTCTTTAGATGTTTTCCGTGTCCTGTGCAGTATCTCTCCCAGAAGTCCACTTGATGGCCCCCGTGGTGGTCTACACCCCGAAGTCATCAATTTTTACTCTAAGAGAGAGTGTGCAGCTGTTTCTGGAGACGGTCAACAATAACCTCTGCATGGTGGAATAATAGGTCACGATGTTTATCAGGATCAGTAGAAGCATCACCCACTCGATGATTATGATGGGGATTTCACGGATCTCGTCCCAGTCTTCATCATTATGGAATAATTCCTTTAATGTTTCATATCCAAAATAGAAAACTACACAGACAAAAGTCAGGCCACAGCAGGTGCATCTACTATGGTGGATGACTTTTTTTGCTCCTGGTAATTTATACATCTGGATGGACTGCCCAAGGTAGTATAAGGCTTCACATGTAATGGAAATTATCGTGCTGACAAAGTGTATCCTGGGATATTCTTCGGGGGACAATACATGCATAACAGCTGTGGAAAAACAGGAGGCCCACACAATGGCCAGCAGGATCCTCTGGATCAGGACCTGATGACCCCTGAACTCTTCAGTATGCATAACCATATACTTATAAATAAGAAAGGTTAGTACCAAAGTGCCAATGGACGTCCCTATAAATCCAATTCTGAATAATATGCTTTCGGGAAAGACATTTCCCACGTCACTGTGAAGGAAAAGAAACCAATGTTATTATGGATATTTCCTCACTCCCAACCCATGAAATAAGAATCATTTGCTTGTTTATCTTACCTGATGCTCATCAGTGGCGAGGCTGCATGGCCGAGGACGACCGTCATGATGTAGCTGGTGGCAAGCCAGGCCGCACACCAAAACGCCAACAGGAGGGGGACGAACCCCAGTCCTTTTAGCTCCATTTCAGACAAGTAGAAAAAGAAGACGCTAATCTCACTATTCTCACTAATCGCACTGGAACAGACTGAAGGCTCGGGCGGCTGTCAGTGGGATGTCAGGCCTCCAGCTGTCTATGACATCACATGTGACATGTCAGAATGACTGCTTGTTTCTTTGAGCTGCCATGATTTAGTATCTGCTATAGACAGAACCTGATGTTTTTACTATGGACCTTACAGACCTCAGAACCCAAGTAATTAGTGCAGGGGCTCCATTTTGATCATCTCATATTTCACATTATTTGAGTTCCAGGGCTCAGATACATTTGCACCCTCTATAGCAGTGGTCTTCAAGCTGTGAACCCCCAACCGCTGCAGAACCACAACTCCCAGCATGCCCAGACAGCAACTTTGCATAAGGAAATAGTCTAATTAAACTTTTCTTATATATAGAATCCCTGAAATCTCCAATCTCTCCTTTTATTGCTTTATGATCTGTGTTACTTATTTGTAAAAAACAATGTTTGTGATTGTCTTCCCCCCACACACTTATGGGCTATCTCTTCAAACGACTTTATTTGACCTAAAGCGTATAATTGATTTACATAAATAAGCCCCTTTTCATCCAAAAGAGTGAATCTTTAATTTTAAGGAACTCTTTAAGTGCTTTATTCGACCATAATGAAGTAAAGTCAAAACTCCATGTGATTTAAAAAATAAATTTAAGTTCCCCCCATACTTAATTATCTAGATATGCATGGGTGTAGTGAGTATCCCAGCTTCCAAAATCTCAAAAATATCCTTCATTTTTCAGAGGCTTTTTCAAAAATGAAAGAAGCGATCTGATTGGTTGCTATGGGCAACTCAGAAACTTTTCCTCTGGGCAGGTTTTGATAAATCTCCCTCTATGGGGGAGATTCATTAAGACCAGTGTAGAGGAAGAGTTGTGCAGTTGCCCATAGCAACCAGATTGCTTCTTTCATTTTTCACAATGCCTTTGCAAAATGAAAGAAGCGATCTGATTGGTTGCTATGGGCAACTCAGCATATTTTCCTGGAAAAGTTTCTGAGTTGCCCATAGCAACCAATCAGATTACTTCCTTCATTTTTCAGAGACTTTTTCAAAAATGAAAGAAGCGATCTGATTGGTTGCTATGGGCAACTCAGCAGCTTTCCCCATAGACCACAATGGGCCTACTGGTTTCAATGGGCAAAAAATCAGAGTTAATGCACTAGACACAGTTCTCTATACCATTAACCCCTTCCCGACCTATGACATACCTGTACGTCATGGGTGGCAAGGTGTTCCCGACCCATGACATACAGGTACGTCATGAACATTTTTGCCGCTACTCGCGGCATCCCGCAGCGCCCGGTAAGATGGTGGCTATCACTGATAGCCAGCCATCTTACCATGCGACCACGGGGGGTTTCATCCCCCACCCCCCCCCCCCAGCGATCGCTGCTATCAGCTGGTCAACTCTGACTAGCTAATAGCAGCGTTTCGCTATCAGAATATTTAGCAGCGCGGTGTGTAAGTCCCGATCACGGGGATCGGGACACACACCGCTCTGCTAAGTGTCCCTTACCCATCCCCCGGCATCACTTACCCGACCATGCGGTGTCCCGAGTGGTCCCGTTGCGAGCGACGTCCTCCAGGCGGTCCCGGCGGCGCTGCGTCCCGGCGGCGCAGGTTGACCGCCAGATGAAGGGGCAGCCGACACGCCCCCTCAAAAAAAGCGCTATAGCAGAGCCAGAAATTGCCAAAGGCAGCGCTGCATCAGTCCCCCAAAAAATGTGAGTTCCTGGATTTAAATATCTATATTCAGGATGGCTGTTCGCATACTGCCAACTATTTTAAGGAGGTGAATGCAAACAGATACCTCGACTTTAACAGTTGCCATCTTAAATAATGGAAGAAGAACATTCCATTCGGTCAAATGAAAAGAATCCGAAGGAATTGTTCTTCCACACAAAAATACCTACAACAACTAGAGAACCTGGAGGATCGTTTTAAACAAAAAGGGTATCCCAAACCCCTTATACAAGGAGCACGCCAGAGAGTGGACGAATTAGAACAAAGTGCTTGCTTGAAAAATAATAAACAGGGTAATGCAGAGGGGGGTTATAATGATGAATTTGATTCTGTTTTTCTAACTAGGTATTACACTTCACACACCAATATTTTTTTATAATTTTTTTTTATTTTTTTTTTGTATAGGTAATATCACCAGCTCATATTATTGTGTCATGATTACTGGCACCATATGTAGTCCCCCAGTTATTCTTCTTTAGATGTTTTCCGTGTCCTGTGCAGTATCTCTCCCAGAAGTCCACTTGATGGCCCCCGTGGTGGTCTACACCCCGAAGTCATCAATTTTTACTCTAAGAGAGAGTGTGCAGCTGTTTCTGGAGACGGTCAACAATAACCTCTGCATGGTGGAATAATAGGTCACGATGTTTATCAGGATCAGTAGAAGCATCACCCACTCGATGATTATGATGGGGATTTCACGGATCTCGTCCCAGTCTTCATCATTATGGAATAATTCCTTTAATGTTTCATATCCAAAATAGAAAACTACACAGACAAAAGTCAGGCCACAGCAGGTGCATCTACTATGGTGGATGACTTTTTTTGCTCCTGGTAATTTATACATCTGGATGGACTGCCCAAGGTAGTATAAGGCTTCACATGTAATGGAAATTATCGTGCTGACAAAGTGTATCCTGGGATATTCTTCGGGGGACAATACATGCATAACAGCTGTGGAAAAACAGGAGGCCCACACAATGGCCAGCAGGATCCTCTGGATCAGGACCTGATGACCCCTGAACTCTTCAGTATGCATAACCATATACTTATAAATAAGAAAGGTTAGTACCAAAGTGCCAATGGACGTCCCTATAAATCCAATTCTGAATAATATGCTTTCGGGAAAGACATTTCCCACGTCACTGTGAAGGAAAAGAAACCAATGTTATTATGGATATTTCCTCACTCCCAACCCATGAAATAAGAATCATTTGCTTGTTTATCTTACCTGATGCTCATCAGTGGCGAGGCTGCATGGCCGAGGACGACCGTCATGATGTAGCTGGTGGCAAGCCAGGCCGCACACCAAAACGCCAACAGGAGGGGGACGAACCCCAGTCCTTTTAGCTCCATTTCAGACAAGTAGAAAAAGAAGACGCTAATCTCACTATTCTCACTAATCGCACTGGAACAGACTGAAGGCTCGGGCGGCTGTCAGTGGGATGTCAGGCCTCCAGCTGTCTATGACATCACATGTGACATGTCAGAATGACTGCTTGTTTCTTTGAGCTGCCATGATTTAGTATCTGCTATAGACAGAACCTGATGTTTTTACTATGGACCTTACAGACCTCAGAACCCAAGTAATTAGTGCAGGGGCTCCATTTTGATCATCTCATATTTCACATTATTTGAGTTCCAGGGCTCAGATACATTTGCACCCTCTATAGCAGTGGTCTTCAAGCTGTGAACCCCCAACCGCTGCAGAACCACAACTCCCAGCATGCCCAGACAGCAACTTTGCATAAGGAAATAGTCTAATTAAACTTTTCTTATATATAGAATCCCTGAAATCTCCAATCTCTCCTTTTATTGCTTTATGATCTGTGTTACTTATTTGTAAAAAACAATGTTTGTGATTGTCTTCCCCCCACACACTTATGGGCTATCTCTTCAAACGACTTTATTTGACCTAAAGCGTATAATTGATTTACATAAATAAGCCCCTTTTCATCCAAAAGAGTGAATCTTTAATTTTAAGGAACTCTTTAAGTGCTTTATTCGACCATAATGAAGTAAAGTCAAAACTCCATGTGATTTAAAAAATAAATTTAAGTTCCCCCCATACTTAATTATCTAGATATGCATGGGTGTAGTGAGTATCCCAGCTTCCAAAATCTCAAAAATATCCTTCATTTTTCAGAGGCTTTTTCAAAAATGAAAGAAGCGATCTGATTGGTTGCTATGGGCAACTCAGAAACTTTTCCTCTGGGCAGGTTTTGATAAATCTCCCTCTATGGGGGAGATTCATTAAGACCAGTGTAGAGGAAGAGTTGTGCAGTTGCCCATAGCAACCAGATTGCTTCTTTCATTTTTCACAATGCCTTTGCAAAATGAAAGAAGCGATCTGATTGGTTGCTATGGGCAACTCAGCATATTTTCCTGGAAAAGTTTCTGAGTTGCCCATAGCAACCAATCAGATTACTTCCTTCATTTTTCAGAGACTTTTTCAAAAATGAAAGAAGCGATCTGATTGGTTGCTATGGGCAACTCAGCAGCTTTCCCCATAGACCACAATGGGCCTACTGGTTTCAATGGGCAAAAAATCAGAGTTAATGCACTAGACACAGTTCTCTATACCATTAACCCCTTCCCGACCTATGACATACCTGTACGTCATGGGTGGCAAGGTGTTCCCGACCCATGACATACAGGTACGTCATGAACATTTTTGCCGCTACTCGCGGCATCCCGCAGCGCCCGGTAAGATGGTGGCTATCACTGATAGCCAGCCATCTTACCATGCGACCACGGGGGGTTTCATCCCCCACCCCCCCCCCCCAGCGATCGCTGCTATCAGCTGGTCAACTCTGACTAGCTAATAGCAGCGTTTCGCTATCAGAATATTTAGCAGCGCGGTGTGTAAGTCCCGATCACGGGGATCGGGACACACACCGCTCTGCTAAGTGTCCCTTACCCATCCCCCGGCATCACTTACCCGACCATGCGGTGTCCCGAGTGGTCCCGTTGCGAGCGACGTCCTCCAGGCGGTCCCGGCGGCGCTGCGTCCCGGCGGCGCAGGTTGACCGCCAGATGAAGGGGCAGCCGACACGCCCCCTCAAAAAAAGCGCTATAGCAGAGCCAGAAATTGCCAAAGGCAGCGCTGCATCAGTCCCCCAAAAAATGTGAGTTCCTGGATTTAAATATCTATATTCAGGATGGCTGTTCGCATACTGCCAACTATTTTAAGGAGGTGAATGCAAACAGATACCTCGACTTTAACAGTTGCCATCTTAAATAATGGAAGAAGAACATTCCATTCGGTCAAATGAAAAGAATCCGAAGGAATTGTTCTTCCACACAAAAATACCTACAACAACTAGAGAACCTGGAGGATCGTTTTAAACAAAAAGGGTATCCCAAACCCCTTATACAAGGAGCACGCCAGAGAGTGGACGAATTAGAACAAAGTGCTTGCTTGAAAAATAATAAACAGGGTAATGCAGAGGGGGGTTATAATGATGAATTTGATTCTGTTTTTCTAACTAGGTATTACACTTCACACACCAATATGTTTTTATAATTTTTTTTTATTTTTTTTTTGTATAGGTAATATCACCAGCTCATATTATTGTGTCATGATTACTGGCACCATATGTAGTCCCCCAGTTATTCTTCTTTAGATGTTTTCCGTGTCCTGTGCAGTATCTCTCCCAGAAGTCCACTTGATGGCCCCCGTGGTGGTCTACACCCCGAAGTCATCAATTTTTACTCTAAGAGAGAGTGTGCAGCTGTTTCTGGAGACGGTCAACAATAACCTCTGCATGGTGGAATAATAGGTCACGATGTTTATCAGGATCAGTAGAAGCATCACCCACTCGATGATTATGATGGGGATTTCACGGATCTCGTCCCAGTCTTCATCATTATGGAATAATTCCTTTAATGTTTCATATCCAAAATAGAAAACTACACAGACAAAAGTCAGGCCACAGCAGGTGCATCTACTATGGTGGATGACTTTTTTTGCTCCTGGTAATTTATACATCTGGATGGACTGCCCAAGGTAGTATAAGGCTTCACATGTAATGGAAATTATCGTGCTGACAAAGTGTATCCTGGGATATTCTTCGGGGGACAATACATGCATAACAGCTGTGGAAAAACAGGAGGCCCACACAATGGCCAGCAGGATCCTCTGGATCAGGACCTGATGACCCCTGAACTCTTCAGTATGCATAACCATATACTTATAAATAAGAAAGGTTAGTACCAAAGTGCCAATGGACGTCCCTATAAATCCAATTCTGAATAATATGCTTTCGGGAAAGACATTTCCCACGTCACTGTGAAGGAAAAGAAACCAATGTTATTATGGATATTTCCTCACTCCCAACCCATGAAATAAGAATCATTTGCTTGTTTATCTTACCTGATGCTCATCAGTGGCGAGGCTGCATGGCCGAGGACGACCGTCATGATGTAGCTGGTGGCAAGCCAGGCCGCACACCAAAACGCCAACAGGAGGGGGACGAATCCCAGTCCTTTTAGCTCCATTTCAGACAAGTAGAAAAAGAAGACGCTAATCTCACTATTCTCACTAATCGCACTGGAACAGACTGAAGGCTCGGGCGGCTGTCAGTGGGATGTCAGGCCTCCAGCTGTCTATGACATCACATGTGACATGTCAGAATGACTGCTTGTTTCTTTGAGCTGCCATGATTTAGTATCTGCTATAGACAGAACCTGATGTTTTTACTATGGACCTTACAGACCTCAGAACCCAAGTAATTAGTGCAGGGGCTCCATTTTGATCATCTCATATTTCACATTATTTGAGTTCCAGGGCTCAGATACATTTGCACCCTCTATAGCAGTGGTCTTCAAGCTGTGAACCCCCAACCGCTGCAGAACCACAACTCCCAGCATGCCCAGACAGCAACTTTGCATAAGGAAATAGTCTAATTAAACTTTTCTTATATATAGAATCCCTGAAATCTCCAATCTCTCCTTTTATTGCTTTATGATCTGTGTTACTTATTTGTAAAAAAACAATGTTTGTGATTGTCTTCCCCCCACACACTTATGGGCTCTCTCTTCAAACGACTTTATTTGACCTAAAGCGTATAATTGATTTACATAAATAAGCCCCTTTTCATCCAAAAGAGTGAATCTTTAATTTTAAGGAACTCTTTAAGTGCTTTATTCGACCATAATGAAGTAAAGTCAAAACTCCATGTGATTTAAAAAATAAATTTAAGTTCCCCCCATACTTAATTATCTAGATATGCATGGGTGTAGTGAGTATCCCAGCTTCCAAAATCTCAAAAATATCCTTCATTTTTCAGAGGCTTTTTCAAAAATGAAAGAAGCGATCTGATTGGTTGCTATGGGCAACTCAGAAACTTTTCCTCTGGGCAGGTTTTGATAAATCTCCCTCTATGGGGGAGATTCATTAAGACCAGTGTAGAGGAAGAGTTGTGCAGTTGCCCATAGCAACCAGATTGCTTCTTTCATTTTTCACAATGCCTTTGCAAAATGAAAGAAGCGATCTGATTGGTTGCTATGGGCAACTCAGCATATTTTCCTGGAAAAGTTTCTGAGTTGCCCATAGCAACCAATCAGATTACTTCCTTCATTTTTCAGAGACTTTTTCAAAAATGAAAGAAGCGATCTGATTGGTTGCTATGGGCAACTCAGCAGCTTTCCCCATAGACCACAATGGGCCTACTGGTTTCAATGGGCAAAAAATCAGAGTTAATGCACTAGACACAGTTCTCTATACCATTAACCCCTTCCCGACCTATGACATACCTGTACGTCATGGGTGGCAAGGTGTTCCCGACCCATGACATACAGGTACGTCATGAACATTTTTGCCGCTACTCGCGGCATCCCGCAGCGCCCGGTAAGATGGTGGCTATCACTGATAGCCAGCCATCTTACCATGCGACCACGGGGGGTTTCATCCCCCACCCCCCCCCCCCAGCGATCGCTGCTATCAGCTGGTCAACTCTGACTAGCTAATAGCAGCGTTTCGCTATCAGAATATTTAGCAGCGCGGTGTGTAAGTCCCGATCACGGGGATCGGGACACACACCGCTCTGCTAAGTGTCCCTTACCCATCCCCCGGCATCACTTACCCGACCATGCGGTGTCCCGAGTGGTCCCGTTGCGAGCGACGTCCTCCAGGCGGTCCCGGCGGCGCTGCGTCCCGGCGGCGCAGGTTGACCGCCAGATGAAGGGGCAGCCGACACGCCCCCTCAAAAAAAGCGCTATAGCAGAGCCAGAAATTGCCAAAGGCAGCGCTGCATCAGTCCCCCAAAAAATGTGAGTTCCTGGATTTAAATATCTATATTCAGGATGGCTGTTCGCATACTGCCAACTATTTTAAGGAGGTGAATGCAAACAGATACCTCGACTTTAACAGTTGCCATCTTAAATAATGGAAGAAGAACATTCCATTCGGTCAAATGAAAAGAATCCGAAGGAATTGTTCTTCCACACAAAAATACCTACAACAACTAGAGAACCTGGAGGATCGTTTTAAACAAAAAGGGTATCCCAAACCCCTTATACAAGGAGCACGCCAGAGAGTGGACGAATTAGAACAAAGTGCTTGCTTGAAAAATAATAAACAGGGTAATGCAGAGGGGGGTTATAATGATGAATTTGATTCTGTTTTTCTAACTAGGTATTACACTTCACACACCAATATTTTTTTATAATTTTTTTTTATTTTTTTTTTGTATAGGTAATATCACCAGCTCATATTATTGTGTCATGATTACTGGCACCATATGTAGTCCCCCAGTTATTCTTCTTTAGATGTTTTCCGTGTCCTGTGCAGTATCTCTCCCAGAAGTCCAATTGATGGCCCCCGTGGTGGTCTACACCCCGAAGTCATCAATTTTTACTCTAAGAGAGAGTGTGCAGCTGTTTCTGGAGACGGTCAACAATAACCTCTGCATGGTGGAATAATAGGTCACGATGTTTATCAGGATCAGTAGAAGCATCACCCACTCGATGATTATGATGGGGATTTCACGGATCTCGTCCCAGTCTTCATCATTATGGAATAATTCCTTTAATGTTTCATATCCAAAATAGAAAACTACACAGACAAAAGTCAGGCCACAGCAGGTGCATCTACTATGGTGGATGACTTTTTTTGCTCCTGGTAATTTATACATCTGGATGGACTGCCCAAGGTAGTATAAGGCTTCACATGTAATGGAAATTATCGTGCTGACAAAGTGTATCCTGGGATATTCTTCGGGGGACAATACATGCATAACAGCTGTGGAAAAACAGGAGGCCCACACAATGGCCAGCAGGATCCTCTGGATCAGGACCTGATGACCCCTGAACTCTTCAGTATGCATAACCATATACTTATAAATAAGAAAGGTTAGTACCAAAGTGCCAATGGACGTCCCTATAAATCCAATTCTGAATAATATGCTTTCGGGAAAGACATTTCCCACGTCACTGTGAAGGAAAAGAAACCAATGTTATTATGGATATTTCCTCACTCCCAACCCATGAAATAAGAATCATTTGCTTGTTTATCTTACCTGATGCTCATCAGTGGCGAGGCTGCATGGCCGAGGACGACCGTCATGATGTAGCTGGTGGCAAGCCAGGCCGCACACCAAAACGCCAACAGGAGGGGGACGAACCCCAGTCCTTTTAGCTCCATTTCAGACAAGTAGAAAAAGAAGACGCTAATCTCACTATTCTCACTAATCGCACTGGAACAGACTGAAGGCTCGGGCGGCTGTCAGTGGGATGTCAGGCCTCCAGCTGTCTATGACATCACATGTGACATGTCAGAATGACTGCTTGTTTCTTTGAGCTGCCATGATTTAGTATCTGCTATAGACAGAACCTGATGTTTTTACTATGGACCTTACAGACCTCAGAACCCAAGTAATTAGTGCAGGGGCTCCATTTTGATCATCTCATATTTCACATTATTTGAGTTCCAGGGCTCAGATACATTTGCACCCTCTATAGCAGTGGTCTTCAAGCTGTGAACCCCCAACCGCTGCAGAACCACAACTCCCAGCATGCCCAGACAGCAACTTTGCATAAGGAAATAGTCTAATTAAACTTTTCTTATATATAGAATCCCTGAAATCTCCAATCTCTCCTTTTATTGCTTTATGATCTGTGTTACTTATTTGTAAAAAACAATGTTTGTGATTGTCTTCCCCCCACACACTTATGGGCTATCTCTTCAAACGACTTTATTTGACCTAAAGCGTATAATTGATTTACATAAATAAGCCCCTTTTCATCCAAAAGAGTGAATCTTTAATTTTAAGGAACTCTTTAAGTGCTTTATTCGACCATAATGAAGTAAAGTCAAAACTCCATGTGATTTAAAAAATAAATTTAAGTTCCCCCCATACTTAATTATCTAGATATGCATGGGTGTAGTGAGTATCCCAGCTTCCAAAATCTCAAAAATATCCTTCATTTTTCAGAGGCTTTTTCAAAAATGAAAGAAGCGATCTGATTGGTTGCTATGGGCAACTCAGAAACTTTTCCTCTGGGCAGGTTTTGATAAATCTCCCTCTATGGGGGAGATTCATTAAGACCAGTGTAGAGGAAGAGTTGTGCAGTTGCCCATAGCAACCAGATTGCTTCTTTCATTTTTCACAATGCCTTTGCAAAATGAAAGAAGCGATCTGATTGGTTGCTATGGGCAACTCAGCATATTTTCCTGGAAAAGTTTCTGAGTTGCCCATAGCAACCAATCAGATTACTTCCTTCATTTTTCAGAGACTTTTTCAAAAATGAAAGAAGCGATCTGATTGGTTGCTATGGGCAACTCAGCAGCTTTCCCCATAGACCACAATGGGCCTACTGGTTTCAATGGGCAAAAAATCAGAGTTAATGCACTAGACACAGTTCTCTATACCATTAACCCCTTCCCGACCTATGACATACCTGTACGTCATGGGTGGCAAGGTGTTCCCGACCCATGACATACAGGTACGTCATGAACATTTTTGCCGCTACTCGCGGCATCCCGCAGCGCCCGGTAAGATGGTGGCTATCACTGATAGCCAGCCATCTTACCATGCGACCACGGGGGGTTTCATCCCCCACCCCCCCCCCCCAGCGATCGCTGCTATCAGCTGGTCAACTCTGACTAGCTAATAGCAGCGTTTCGCTATCAGAATATTTAGCAGCGCGGTGTGTAAGTCCCGATCACGGGGATCGGGACACACACCGCTCTGCTAAGTGTCCCTTACCCATCCCCCGGCATCACTTACCCGACCATGCGGTGTCCCGAGTGGTCCCGTTGCGAGCGACGTCCTCCAGGCGGTCCCGGCGGCGCTGCGTCCCGGCGGCGCAGGTTGACCGCCAGATGAAGGGGCAGCCGACACGCCCCCTCAAAAAAAGCGCTATAGCAGAGCCAGAAATTGCCAAAGGCAGCGCTGCATCAGTCCCCCAAAAAATGTGAGTTCCTGGATTTAAATATCTATATTCAGGATGGCTGTTCGCATACTGCCAACTATTTTAAGGAGGTGAATGCAAACAGATACCTCGACTTTAACAGTTGCCATCTTAAATAATGGAAGAAGAACATTCCATTCGGTCAAATGAAAAGAATCCGAAGGAATTGTTCTTCCACACAAAAATACCTACAACAACTAGAGAACCTGGAGGATCGTTTTAAACAAAAAGGGTATCCCAAACCCCTTATACAAGGAGCACGCCAGAGAGTGGACGAATTAGAACAAAGTGCTTGCTTGAAAAATAATAAACAGGGTAATGCAGAGGGGGGTTATAATGATGAATTTGATTCTGTTTTTCTAACTAGGTATTACACTTCACACACCAATATTTTTTTATAATTTTTTTTTATTTTTTTTTTGTATAGGTAATATCACCAGCTCATATTATTGTGTCATGATTACTGGCACCATATGTAGTCCCCCAGTTATTCTTCTTTAGATGTTTTCCGTGTCCTGTGCAGTATCTCTCCCAGAAGTCCACTTGATGGCCCCCGTGGTGGTCTACACCCCGAAGTCATCAATTTTTACTCTAAGAGAGAGTGTGCAGCTGTTTCTGGAGACGGTCAACAATAACCTCTGCATGGTGGAATAATAGGTCACGATGTTTATCAGGATCAGTAGAAGCATCACCCACTCGATGATTATGATGGGGATTTCACGGATCTCGTCCCAGTCTTCATCATTATGGAATAATTCCTTTAATGTTTCATATCCAAAATAGAAAACTACACAGACAAAAGTCAGGCCACAGCAGGTGCATCTACTATGGTGGATGACTTTTTTTGCTCCTGGTAATTTATACATCTGGATGGACTGCCCAAGGTAGTATAAGGCTTCACATGTAATGGAAATTATCGTGCTGACAAAGTGTATCCTGGGATATTCTTCGGGGGACAATACATGCATAACAGCTGTGGAAAAACAGGAGGCCCACACAATGGCCAGCAGGATCCTCTGGATCAGGACCTGATGACCCCTGAACTCTTCAGTATGCATAACCATATACTTATAAATAAGAAAGGTTAGTACCAAAGTGCCAATGGACGTCCCTATAAATCCAATTCTGAATAATATGCTTTCGGGAAAGACATTTCCCACGTCACTGTGAAGGAAAAGAAACCAATGTTATTATGGATATTTCCTCACTCCCAACCCATGAAATAAGAATCATTTGCTTGTTTATCTTACCTGATGCTCATCAGTGGCGAGGCTGCATGGCCGAGGACGACCGTCATGATGTAGCTGGTGGCAAGCCAGGCCGCACACCAAAACGCCAACAGGAGGGGGACGAACCCCAGTCCTTTTAGCTCCATTTCAGACAAGTAGAAAAAGAAGACGCTAATCTCACTATTCTCACTAATCGCACTGGAACAGACTGAAGGCTCGGGCGGCTGTCAGTGGGATGTCAGGCCTCCAGCTGTCTATGACATCACATGTGACATGTCAGAATGACTGCTTGTTTCTTTGAGCTGCCATGATTTAGTATCTGCTATAGACAGAACCTGATGTTTTTACTATGGACCTTACAGACCTCAGAACCCAAGTAATTAGTGCAGGGGCTCCATTTTGATCATCTCATATTTCACATTATTTGAGTTCCAGGGCTCAGATACATTTGCACCCTCTATAGCAGTGGTCTTCAAGCTGTGAACCCCCAACCGCTGCAGAACCACAACTCCCAGCATGCCCAGACAGCAACTTTGCATAAGGAAATAGTCTAATTAAACTTTTCTTATATATAGAATCCCTGAAATCTCCAATCTCTCCTTTTATTGCTTTATGATCTGTGTTACTTATTTGTAAAAAACAATGTTTGTGATTGTCTTCCCCCCACACACTTATGGGCTATCTCTTCAAACGACTTTATTTGACCTAAAGCGTATAATTGATTTACATAAATAAGCCCCTTTTCATCCAAAAGAGTGAATCTTTAATTTTAAGGAACTCTTTAAGTGCTTTATTCGACCATAATGAAGTAAAGTCAAAACTCCATGTGATTTAAAAAATAAATTTAAGTTCCCCCCATACTTAATTATCTAGATATGCATGGGTGTAGTGAGTATCCCAGCTTCCAAAATCTCAAAAATATCCTTCATTTTTCAGAGGCTTTTTCAAAAATGAAAGAAGCGATCTGATTGGTTGCTATGGGCAACTCAGAAACTTTTCCTCTGGGCAGGTTTTGATAAATCTCCCTCTATGGGGGAGATTCATTAAGACCAGTGTAGAGGAAGAGTTGTGCAGTTGCCCATAGCAACCAGATTGCTTCTTTCATTTTTCACAATGCCTTTGCAAAATGAAAGAAGCGATCTGATTGGTTGCTATGGGCAACTCAGCATATTTTCCTGGAAAAGTTTCTGAGTTGCCCATAGCAACCAATCAGATTACTTCCTTCATTTTTCAGAGACTTTTTCAAAAATGAAAGAAGCGATCTGATTGGTTGCTATGGGCAACTCAGCAGCTTTCCCCATAGACCACAATGGGCCTACTGGTTTCAATGGGCAAAAAATCAGAGTTAATGCACTAGACACAGTTCTCTATACCATTAACCCCTTCCCGACCTATGACATACCTGTACGTCATGGGTGGCAAGGTGTTCCCGACCCATGACATACAGGTACGTCATGAACATTTTTGCCGCTACTCGCGGCATCCCGCAGCGCCCGGTAAGATGGTGGCTATCACTGATAGCCAGCCATCTTACCATGCGACCACGGGGGGTTTCATCCCCCACCCCCCCCCCCCAGCGATCGCTGCTATCAGCTGGTCAACTCTGACTAGCTAATAGCAGCGTTTCGCTATCAGAATATTTAGCAGCGCGGTGTGTAAGTCCCGATCACGGGGATCGGGACACACACCGCTCTGCTAAGTGTCCCTTACCCATCCCCCGGCATCACTTACCCGACCATGCGGTGTCCCGAGTGGTCCCGTTGCGAGCGACGTCCTCCAGGCGGTCCCGGCGGCGCTGCGTCCCGGCGGCGCAGGTTGACCGCCAGATGAAGGGGCAGCCGACACGCCCCCTCAAAAAAAGCGCTATAGCAGAGCCAGAAATTGCCAAAGGCAGCGCTGCATCAGTCCCCCAAAAAATGTGAGTTCCTGGATTTAAATATCTATATTCAGGATGGCTGTTCGCATACTGCCAACTATTTTAAGGAGGTGAATGCAAACAGATACCTCGACTTTAACAGTTGCCATCTTAAATAATGGAAGAAGAACATTCCATTCGGTCAAATGAAAAGAATCCGAAGGAATTGTTCTTCCACACAAAAATACCTACAACAACTAGAGAACCTGGAGGATCGTTTTAAACAAAAAGGGTATCCCAAACCCCTTATACAAGGAGCACGCCAGAGAGTGGACGAATTAGAACAAAGTGCTTGCTTGAAAAATAATAAACAGGGTAATGCAGAGGGGGGTTATAATGATGAATTTGATTCTGTTTTTCTAACTAGGTATTACACTTCACACACCAATATTTTTTTATAATTTTTTTTTATTTTTTTTTTGTATAGGTAATATCACCAGCTCATATTATTGTGTCATGATTACTGGCACCATATGTAGTCCCCCAGTTATTCTTCTTTAGATGTTTTCAGTGTCCTGTGCAGTATCTCTCCCAGAAGTCCACTTGATGGCCCCCGTGGTGGTCTACACCCCGAAGTCATCAATTTTTACTCTAAGAGAGAGTGTGCAGCTGTTTCTGGAGACGGTCAACAATAACCTCTGCATGGTGGAATAATAGGTCACGATGTTTATCAGGATCAGTAGAAGCATCACCCACTCGATGATTATGATGGGGATTTCACGGATCTCGTCCCAGTCTTCATCATTATGGAATAATTCCTTTAATGTTTCATATCCAAAATAGAAAACTACACAGACAAAAGTCAGGCCACAGCAGGTGCATCTACTATGGTGGATGACTTTTTTTGCTCCTGGTAATTTATACATCTGGATGGACTGCCCAAGGTAGTATAAGGCTTCACATGTAATGGAAATTATCGTGCTGACAAAGTGTATCCTGGGATATTCTTCGGGGGACAATACATGCATAACAGCTGTGGAAAAACAGGAGGCCCACACAATGGCCAGCAGGATCCTCTGGATCAGGACCTGATGACCCCTGAACTCTTCAGTATGCATAACCATATACTTATAAATAAGAAAGGTTAGTACCAAAGTGCCAATGGACGTCCCTATAAATCCAATTCTGAATAATATGCTTTCGGGAAAGACATTTCCCACGTCACTGTGAAGGAAAAGAAACCAATGTTATTATGGATATTTCCTCACTCCCAACCCATGAAATAAGAATCATTTGCTTGTTTATCTTACCTGATGCTCATCAGTGGCGAGGCTGCATGGCCGAGGACGACCGTCATGATGTAGCTGGTGGCAAGCCAGGCCGCACACCAAAACGCCAACAGGAGGGGGACGAACCCCAGTCCTTTTAGCTCCATTTCAGACAAGTAGAAAAAGAAGACGCTAATCTCACTATTCTCACTAATCGCACTGGAACAGACTGAAGGCTCGGGCGGCTGTCAGTGGGATGTCAGGCCTCCAGCTGTCTATGACATCACATGTGACATGTCAGAATGACTGCTTGTTTCTTTGAGCTGCCATGATTTAGTATCTGCTATAGACAGAACCTGATGTTTTTACTATGGACCTTACAGACCTCAGAACCCAAGTAATTAGTGCAGGGGCTCCATTTTGATCATCTCATATTTCACATTATTTGAGTTCCAGGGCTCAGATACATTTGCACCCTCTATAGCAGTGGTCTTCAAGCTGTGAACCCCCAACCGCTGCAGAACCACAACTCCCAGCATGCCCAGACAGCAACTTTGCATAAGGAAATAGTCTAATTAAACTTTTCTTATATATAGAATCCCTGAAATCTCCAATCTCTCCTTTTATTGCTTTATGATCTGTGTTACTTATTTGTAAAAAACAATGTTTGTGATTGTCTTCCCCCCACACACTTATGGGCTATCTCTTCAAACGACTTTATTTGACCTAAAGCGTATAATTGATTTACATAAATAAGCCCCTTTTCATCCAAAAGAGTGAATCTTTAATTTTAAGGAACTCTTTAAGTGCTTTATTCGACCATAATGAAGTAAAGTCAAAACTCCATGTGATTTAAAAAATAAATTTAAGTTCCCCCCATACTTAATTATCTAGATATGCATGGGTGTAGTGAGTATCCCAGCTTCCAAAATCTCAAAAATATCCTTCATTTTTCAGAGGCTTTTTCAAAAATGAAAGAAGCGATCTGATTGGTTGCTATGGGCAACTCAGAAACTTTTCCTCTGGGCAGGTTTTGATAAATCTCCCTCTATGGGGGAGATTCATCAAGACCAGTGTAGAGGAAGAGTTGTGCAGTTGCCCATAGCAACCAGATTGCTTCTTTCATTTTTCACAATGCCTTTGCAAAATGAAAGAAGCGATCTGATTGGTTGCTATGGGCAACTCAGCATATTTTCCTGGAAAAGTTTCTGAGTTGCCCATAGCAACCAATCAGATTACTTCCTTCATTTTTCAGAGACTTTTTCAAAAATGAAAGAAGCGATCTGATTGGTTGCTATGGGCAACTCAGCAGCTTTCCCCATAGACCACAATGGGCCTACTGGTTTCAATGGGCAAAAAATCAGAGTTAATGCACTAGACACAGTTCTCTATACCATTAACCCCTTCCCGACCTATGACATACCTGTACGTCATGGGTGGCAAGGTGTTCCCGACCCATGACATACAGGTACGTCATGAACATTTTTGCCGCTACTCGCGGCATCCCGCAGCGCCCGGTAAGATGGTGGCTATCACTGATAGCCAGCCATCTTACCATGCGACCACGGGGGGTTTCATCCCCCACCCCCCCCCCCCAGCGATCGCTGCTATCAGCTGGTCAACTCTGACTAGCTAATAGCAGCGTTTCGCTATCAGAATATTTAGCAGCGCGGTGTGTAAGTCCCGATCACGGGGATCGGGACACACACCGCTCTGCTAAGTGTCCCTTACCCATCCCCCGGCATCACTTACCCGACCATGCGGTGTCCCGAGTGGTCCCGTTGCGAGCGACGTCCTCCAGGCGGTCCCGGCGGCGCTGCGTCCCGGCGGCGCAGGTTGACCGCCAGATGAAGGGGCAGCCGACACGCCCCCTCAAAAAAAGCGCTATAGCAGAGCCAGAAATTGCCAAAGGCAGCGCTGCATCAGTCCCCCAAAAAATGTGAGTTCCTGGATTTAAATATCTATATTCAGGATGGCTGTTCGCATACTGCCAACTATTTTAAGGAGGTGAATGCAAACAGATACCTCGACTTTAACAGTTGCCATCTTAAATAATGGAAGAAGAACATTCCATTCGGTCAAATGAAAAGAATCCGAAGGAATTGTTCTTCCACACAAAAATACCTACAACAACTAGAGAACCTGGAGGATCGTTTTAAACAAAAAGGGTATCCCAAACCCCTTATACAAGGAGCACGCCAGAGAGTGGACGAATTAGAACAAAGTGCTTGCTTGAAAAATAATAAACAGGGTAATGCAGAGGGGGGTTATAATGATGAATTTGATTCTGTTTTTCTAACTAGGTATTACACTTCACACACCAATATTTTTTTATAATTTTTTTTTATTTTTTTTTTGTATAGGTAATATCACCAGCTCATATTATTGTGTCATGATTACTGGCACCATATGTAGTCCCCCAGTTATTCTTCTTTAGATGTTTTCCGTGTCCTGTGCAGTATCTCTCCCAGAAGTCCACTTGATGGCCCCCGTGGTGGTCTACACCCCGAAGTCATCAATTTTTACTCTAAGAGAGAGTGTGCAGCTGTTTCTGGAGACGGTCAACAATAACCTCTGCATGGTGGAATAATAGGTCACGATGTTTATCAGGATCAGTAGAAGCATCACCCACTCGATGATTATGATGGGGATTTCACGGATCTCGTCCCAGTCTTCATCATTATGGAATAATTCCTTTAATGTTTCATATCCAAAATAGAAAACTACACAGACAAAAGTCAGGCCACAGCAGGTGCATCTACTATGGTGGATGACTTTTTTTGCTCCTGGTAATTTATACATCTGGATGGACTGCCCAAGGTAGTATAAGGCTTCACATGTAATGGAAATTATCGTGCTGACAAAGTGTATCCTGGGATATTCTTCGGGGGACAATACATGCATAACAGCTGTGGAAAAACAGGAGGCCCACACAATGGCCAGCAGGATCCTCTGGATCAGGACCTGATGACCCCTGAACTCTTCAGTATGCATAACCATATACTTATAAATAAGAAAGGTTAGTACCAAAGTGCCAATGGACGTCCCTATAAATCCAATTCTGAATAATATGCTTTCGGGAAAGACATTTCCCACGTCACTGTGAAGGAAAAGAAACCAATGTTATTATGGATATTTCCTCACTCCCAACCCATGAAATAAGAATCATTTGCTTGTTTATCTTACCTGATGCTCATCAGTGGCGAGGCTGCATGGCCGAGGACGACCGTCATGATGTAGCTGGTGGCAAGCCAGGCCGCACACCAAAACGCCAACAGGAGGGGGACGAACCCCAGTCCTTTTAGCTCCATTTCAGACAAGTAGAAAAAGAAGACGCTAATCTCACTATTCTCACTAATCGCACTGGAACAGACTGAAGGCTCGGGCGGCTGTCAGTGGGATGTCAGGCCTCCAGCTGTCTATGACATCACATGTGACATGTCAGAATGACTGCTTGTTTCTTTGAGCTGCCATGATTTAGTATCTGCTATAGACAGAACCTGATGTTTTTACTATGGACCTTACAGACCTCAGAACCCAAGTAATTAGTGCAGGGGCTCCATTTTGATCATCTCATATTTCACATTATTTGAGTTCCAGGGCTCAGATACATTTGCACCCTCTATAGCAGTGGTCTTCAAGCTGTGAACCCCCAACCGCTGCAGAACCACAACTCCCAGCATGCCCAGACAGCAACTTTGCATAAGGAAATAGTCTAATTAAACTTTTCTTATATATAGAATCCCTGAAATCTCCAATCTCTCCTTTTATTGCTTTATGATCTGTGTTACTTATTTGTAAAAAACAATGTTTGTGATTGTCTTCCCCCCACACACTTATGGGCTATCTCTTCAAACGACTTTATTTGACCTAAAGCGTATAATTGATTTACATAAATAAGCCCCTTTTCATCCAAAAGAGTGAATCTTTAATTTTAAGGAACTCTTTAAGTGCTTTATTCGACCATAATGAAGTAAAGTCAAAACTCCATGTGATTTAAAAAATAAATTTAAGTTCCCCCCATACTTAATTATCTAGATATGCATGGGTGTAGTGAGTATCCCAGCTTCCAAAATCTCAAAAATATCCTTCATTTTTCAGAGGCTTTTTCAAAAATGAAAGAAGCGATCTGATTGGTTGCTATGGGCAACTCAGAAACTTTTCCTCTGGGCAGGTTTTGATAAATCTCCCTCTATGGGGGAGATTCATTAAGACCAGTGTAGAGGAAGAGTTGTGCAGTTGCCCATAGCAACCAGATTGCTTCTTTCATTTTTCACAATGCCTTTGCAAAATGAAAGAAGCGATCTGATTGGTTGCTATGGGCAACTCAGCATATTTTCCTGGAAAAGTTTCTGAGTTGCCCATAGCAACCAATCAGATTACTTCCTTCATTTTTCAGAGACTTTTTCAAAAATGAAAGAAGCGATCTGATTGGTTGCTATGGGCAACTCAGCAGCTTTCCCCATAGACCACAATGGGCCTACTGGTTTCAATGGGCAAAAAATCAGAGTTAATGCACTAGACACAGTTCTCTATACCATTAACCCCTTCCCGACCTATGACATACCTGTACGTCATGGGTGGCAAGGTGTTCCCGACCCATGACATACAGGTACGTCATGAACATTTTTGCCGCTACTCGCGGCATCCCGCAGCGCCCGGTAAGATGGTGGCTATCACTGATAGCCAGCCATCTTACCATGCGACCACGGGGGGTTTCATCCCCCACCCCCCCCCCCCAGCGATCGCTGCTATCAGCTGGTCAACTCTGACTAGCTAATAGCAGCGTTTCGCTATCAGAATATTTAGCAGCGCGGTGTGTAAGTCCCGATCACGGGGATCGGGACACACACCGCTCTGCTAAGTGTCCCTTACCCATCCCCCGGCATCACTTACCCGACCATGCGGTGTCCCGAGTGGTCCCGTTGCGAGCGACGTCCTCCAGGCGGTCCCGGCGGCGCTGCGTCCCGGCGGCGCAGGTTGACCGCCAGATGAAGGGGCAGCCGACACGCCCCCTCAAAAAAAGCGCTATAGCAGAGCCAGAAATTGCCAAAGGCAGCGCTGCATCAGTCCCCCAAAAAATGTGAGTTCCTGGATTTAAATATCTATATTCAGGATGGCTGTTCGCATACTGCCAACTATTTTAAGGAGGTGAATGCAAACAGATACCTCGACTTTAACAGTTGCCATCTTAAATAATGGAAGAAGAACATTCCATTCGGTCAAATGAAAAGAATCCGAAGGAATTGTTCTTCCACACAAAAATACCTACAACAACTAGAGAACCTGGAGGATCGTTTTAAACAAAAAGGGTATCCCAAACCCCTTATACAAGGAGCACGCCAGAGAGTGGACGAATTAGAACAAAGTGCTTGCTTGAAAAATAATAAACAGGGTAATGCAGAGGGGGGTTATAATGATGAATTTGATTCTGTTTTTCTAACTAGGTATTACACTTCACACACCAATATTTTTTTATAATTTTTTTTTATTTTTTTTTTGTATAGGTAATATCACCAGCTCATATTATTGTGTCATGATTACTGGCACCATATGTAGTCCCCCAGTTATTCTTCTTTAGATGTTTTCCGTGTCCTGTGCAGTATCTCTCCCAGAAGTCCACTTGATGGCCCCCGTGGTGGTCTACACCCCGAAGTCATCAATTTTTACTCTAAGAGAGAGTGTGCAGCTGTTTCTGGAGACGGTCAACAATAACCTCTGCATGGTGGAATAATAGGTCACGATGTTTATCAGGATCAGTAGAAGCATCACCCACTCGATGATTATGATGGGGATTTCACGGATCTCGTCCCAGTCTTCATCATTATGGAATAATTCCTTTAATGTTTCATATCCAAAATAGAAAACTACACAGACAAAAGTCAGGCCACAGCAGGTGCATCTACTATGGTGGATGACTTTTTTTGCTCCTGGTAATTTATACATCTGGATGGACTGCCCAAGGTAGTATAAGGCTTCACATGTAATGGAAATTATCGTGCTGACAAAGTGTATCCTGGGATATTCTTCGGGGGACAATACATGCATAACAGCTGTGGAAAAACAGGAGGCCCACACAATGGCCAGCAGGATCCTCTGGATCAGGACCTGATGACCCCTGAACTCTTCAGTATGCATAACCATATACTTATAAATAAGAAAGGTTAGTACCAAAGTGCCAATGGACGTCCCTATAAATCCAATTCTGAATAATATGCTTTCGGGAAAGACATTTCCCACGTCACTGTGAAGGAAAAGAAACCAATGTTATTATGGATATTTCCTCACTCCCAACCCATGAAATAAGAATCATTTGCTTGTTTATCTTACCTGATGCTCATCAGTGGCGAGGCTGCATGGCCGAGGACGACCGTCATGATGTAGCTGGTGGCAAGCCAGGCCGCACACCAAAACGCCAACAGGAGGGGGACGAACCCCAGTCCTTTTAGCTCCATTTCAGACAAGTAGAAAAAGAAGACGCTAATCTCACTATTCTCACTAATCGCACTGGAACAGACTGAAGGCTCGGGCGGCTGTCAGTGGGATGTCAGGCCTCCAGCTGTCTATGACATCACATGTGACATGTCAGAATGACTGCTTGTTTCTTTGAGCTGCCATGATTTAGTATCTGCTATAGACAGAACCTGATGTTTTTACTATGGACCTTACAGACCTCAGAACCCAAGTAATTAGTGCAGGGGCTCCATTTTGATCATCTCATATTTCACATTATTTGAGTTCCAGGGCTCAGATACATTTGCACCCTCTATAGCAGTGGTCTTCAAGCTGTGAACCCCCAACCGCTGCAGAACCACAACTCCCAGCATGCCCAGACAGCAACTTTGCATAAGGAAATAGTCTAATTAAACTTTTCTTATATATAGAATCCCTGAAATCTCCAATCTCTCCTTTTATTGCTTTATGATCTGTGTTACTTATTTGTAAAAAACAATGTTTGTGATTGTCTTCCCCCCACACACTTATGGGCTATCTCTTCAAACGACTTTATTTGACCTAAAGCGTATAATTGATTTACATAAATAAGCCCCTTTTCATCCAAAAGAGTGAATCTTTAATTTTAAGGAACTCTTTAAGTGCTTTATTCGACCATAATGAAGTAAAGTCAAAACTCCATGTGATTTAAAAAATAAATTTAAGTTCCCCCCATACTTAATTATCTAGATATGCATGGGTGTAGTGAGTATCCCAGCTTCCAAAATCTCAAAAATATCCTTCATTTTTCAGAGGCTTTTTCAAAAATGAAAGAAGCGATCTGATTGGTTGCTATGGGCAACTCAGAAACTTTTCCTCTGGGCAGGTTTTGATAAATCTCCCTCTATGGGGGAGATTCATTAAGACCAGTGTAGAGGAAGAGTTGTGCAGTTGCCCATAGCAACCAGATTGCTTCTTTCATTTTTCACAATGCCTTTGCAAAATGAAAGAAGCGATCTGATTGGTTGCTATGGGCAACTCAGCATATTTTCCTGGAAAAGTTTCTGAGTTGCCCATAGCAACCAATCAGATTACTTCCTTCATTTTTCAGAGACTTTTTCAAAAATGAAAGAAGCGATCTGATTGGTTGCTATGGGCAACTCAGCAGCTTTCCCCATAGACCACAATGGGCCTACTGGTTTCAATGGGCAAAAAATCAGAGTTAATGCACTAGACACAGTTCTCTATACCATTAACCCCTTCCCGACCTATGACATACCTGTACGTCATGGGTGGCAAGGTGTTCCCGACCATGACATACAGGTACGTCATGAACATTTTTGCCGCTACTCGCGGCATCCCGCAGCGCCCGGTAAGATGGTGGCTATCACTGATAGCCAGCCATCTTACCATGCGACCACGGGGGGTTTCATCCCCCACCCCCCCCCCCCAGCGATCGCTGCTATCAGCTGGTCAACTCTGACTAGCTAATAGCAGCGTTTCGCTATCAGAATATTTTGCAGCGCGGTGTGTAAGTCCCGATCACGGGGATCGGGACACACACCGCTCTGCTAAGTGTCCCTTACCCATCCCCCGGCATCACTTACCCGACCATGCGGTGTCCCGAGTGGTCCCGTTGCGAGCGACGTCCTCCAGGCGGTCCCGGCGGCGCTGCGTCCCGGCGGCGCAGGTTGACCGCCAGATGAAGGGGCAGCCGACACGCCCCCTCAAAAAAAGCGCTATAGCAGAGCCAGAAATTGCCAAAGGCAGCGCTGCATCAGTCCCCCAAAAAATGTGAGTTCCTGGATTTAAATATCTATATTCAGGATGGCTGTTCGCATACTGCCAACTATTTTAAGGAGGTGAATGCAAACAGATACCTCGACTTTAACAGTTGCCATCTTAAATAATGGAAGAAGAACATTCCATTCGGTCAAATGAAAAGAATCCGAAGGAATTGTTCTTCCACACAAAAATACCTACAACAACTAGAGAACCTGGAGGATCGTTTTAAACAAAAAGGGTATCCCAAACCCCTTATACAAGGAGCACGCCAGAGAGTGGACGAATTAGAACAAAGTGCTTGCTTGAAAAATAATAAACAGGGTAATGCAGAGGGGGGTTATAATGATGAATTTGATTCTGTTTTTCTAACTAGGTATTACACTTCACACACCAATATTTTTTTATAATTTTTTTTTATTTTTTTTTTGTATAGGTAATATCACCAGCTCATATTATTGTGTCATGATTACTGGCACCATATGTAGTCCCCCAGTTATTCTTCTTTAGATGTTTTCCGTGTCCTGTGCAGTATCTCTCCCAGAAGTCCACTTGATGGCCCCCGTGGTGGTCTACACCCCGAAGTCATCAATTTTTACTCTAAGAGAGAGTGTGCAGCTGTTTCTGGAGACGGTCAACAATAACCTCTGCATGGTGGAATAATAGGTCACGATGTTTATCAGGATCAGTAGAAGCATCACCCACTCGATGATTATGATGGGGATTTCACGGATCTCGTCCCAGTCTTCATCATTATGGAATAATTCCTTTAATGTTTCATATCCAAAATAGAAAACTACACAGACAAAAGTCAGGCCACAGCAGGTGCATCTACTATGGTGGATGACTTTTTTTGCTCCTGGTAATTTATACATCTGGATGGACTGCCCAAGGTAGTATAAGGCTTCACATGTAATGGAAATTATCGTGCTGACAAAGTGTATCCTGGGATATTCTTCGGGGGACAATACATGCATAACAGCTGTGGAAAAACAGGAGGCCCACACAATGGCCAGCAGGATCCTCTGGATCAGGACCTGATGACCCCTGAACTCTTCAGTATGCATAACCATATACTTATAAATAAGAAAGGTTAGTACCAAAGTGCCAATGGACGTCCCTATAAATCCAATTCTGAATAATATGCTTTCGGGAAAGACATTTCCCACGTCACTGTGAAGGAAAAGAAACCAATGTTATTATGGATATTTCCTCACTCCCAACCCATGAAATAAGAATCATTTGCTTGTTTATCTTACCTGATGCTCATCAGTGGCGAGGCTGCATGGCCGAGGACGACCGTCATGATGTAGCTGGTGGCAAGCCAGGCCGCACACCAAAACGCCAACAGGAGGGGGACGAATCCCAGTCCTTTTAGCTCCATTTCAGACAAGTAGAAAAAGAAGACGCTAATCTCACTATTCTCACTAATCGCACTGGAACAGACTGAAGGCTCGGGCGGCTGTCAGTGGGATGTCAGGCCTCCAGCTGTCTATGACATCACATGTGACATGTCAGAATGACTGCTTGTTTCTTTGAGCTGCCATGATTTAGTATCTGCTATAGACAGAACCTGATGTTTTTACTATGGACCTTACAGACCTCAGAACCCAAGTAATTAGTGCAGGGGCTCCATTTTGATCATCTCATATTTCACATTATTTGAGTTCCAGGGCTCAGATACATTTGCACCCTCTATAGCAGTGGTCTTCAAGCTGTGAACCCCCAACCGCTGCAGAACCACAACTCCCAGCATGCCCAGACAGCAACTTTGCATAAGGAAATAGTCTAATTAAACTTTTCTTATATATAGAATCCCTGAAATCTCCAATCTCTCCTTTTATTGCTTTATGATCTGTGTTACTTATTTGTAAAAAAACAATGTTTGTGATTGTCTTCCCCCCACACACTTATGGGCTCTCTCTTCAAACGACTTTATTTGACCTAAAGCGTATAATTGATTTACATAAATAAGCCCCTTTTCATCCAAAAGAGTGAATCTTTAATTTTAAGGAACTCTTTAAGTGCTTTATTCGACCATAATGAAGTAAAGTCAAAACTCCATGTGATTTAAAAAATAAATTTAAGTTCCCCCCATACTTAATTATCTAGATATGCATGGGTGTAGTGAGTATCCCAGCTTCCAAAATCTCAAAAATATCCTTCATTTTTCAGAGGCTTTTTCAAAAATGAAAGAAGCGATCTGATTGGTTGCTATGGGCAACTCAGAAACTTTTCCTCTGGGCAGGTTTTGATAAATCTCCCTCTATGGGGGAGATTCATTAAGACCAGTGTAGAGGAAGAGTTGTGCAGTTGCCCATAGCAACCAGATTGCTTCTTTCATTTTTCACAATGCCTTTGCAAAATGAAAGAAGCGATCTGATTGGTTGCTATGGGCAACTCAGCATATTTTCCTGGAAAAGTTTCTGAGTTGCCCATAGCAACCAATCAGATTACTTCCTTCATTTTTCAGAGACTTTTTCAAAAATGAAAGAAGCGATCTGATTGGTTGCTATGGGCAACTCAGCAGCTTTCCCCATAGACCACAATGGGCCTACTGGTTTCAATGGGCAAAAAATCAGAGTTAATGCACTAGACACAGTTCTCTATACCATTAACCCCTTCCCGACCTATGACATACCTGTACGTCATGGGTGGCAAGGTGTTCCCGACCCATGACATACAGGTACGTCATGAACATTTTTGCCGCTACTCGCGGCATCCCGCAGCGCCCGGTAAGATGGTGGCTATCACTGATAGCCAGCCATCTTACCATGCGACCACGGGGGGTTTCATCCCCCACCCCCCCCCCCCAGCGATCGCTGCTATCAGCTGGTCAACTCTGACTAGCTAATAGCAGCGTTTCGCTATCAGAATATTTAGCAGCGCGGTGTGTAAGTCCCGATCACGGGGATCGGGACACACACCGCTCTGCTAAGTGTCCCTTACCCATCCCCCGGCATCACTTACCCGACCATGCGGTGTCCCGAGTGGTCCCGTTGCGAGCGACGTCCTCCAGGCGGTCCCGGCGGCGCTGCGTCCCGGCGGCGCAGGTTGACCGCCAGATGAAGGGGCAGCCGACACGCCCCCTCAAAAAAAGCGCTATAGCAGAGCCAGAAATTGCCAAAGGCAGCGCTGCATCAGTCCCCCAAAAAATGTGAGTTCCTGGATTTAAATATCTATATTCAGGATGGCTGTTCGCATACTGCCAACTATTTTAAGGAGGTGAATGCAAACAGATACCTCGACTTTAACAGTTGCCATCTTAAATAATGGAAGAAGAACATTCCATTCGGTCAAATGAAAAGAATCCGAAGGAATTGTTCTTCCACACAAAAATACCTACAACAACTAGAGAACCTGGAGGATCGTTTTAAACAAAAAGGGTATCCCAAACCCCTTATACAAGGAGCACGCCAGAGAGTGGACGAATTAGAACAAAGTGCTTGCTTGAAAAATAATAAACAGGGTAATGCAGAGGGGGGTTATAATGATGAATTTGATTCTGTTTTTCTAACTAGGTATTACACTTCACACACCAATATTTTTTTATAATTTTTTTTTATTTTTTTTTTGTATAGGTAATATCACCAGCTCATATTATTGTGTCATGATTACTGGCACCATATGTAGTCCCCCAGTTATTCTTCTTTAGATGTTTTCCGTGTCCTGTGCAGTATCTCTCCCAGAAGTCCACTTGATGGCCCCCGTGGTGGTCTACACCCCGAAGTCATCAATTTTTACTCTAAGAGAGAGTGTGCAGCTGTTTCTGGAGACGGTCAACAATAACCTCTGCATGGTGGAATAATAGGTCACGATGTTTATCAGGATCAGTAGAAGCATCACCCACTCGATGATTATGATGGGGATTTCACGGATCTCGTCCCAGTCTTCATCATTATGGAATAATTCCTTTAATGTTTCATATCCAAAATAGAAAACTACACAGACAAAAGTCAGGCCACAGCAGGTGCATCTACTATGGTGGATGACTTTTTTTGCTCCTGGTAATTTATACATCTGGATGGACTGCCCAAGGTAGTATAAGGCTTCACATGTAATGGAAATTATCGTGCTGACAAAGTGTATCCTGGGATATTCTTCGGGGGACAATACATGCATAACAGCTGTGGAAAAACAGGAGGCCCACACAATGGCCAGCAGGATCCTCTGGATCAGGACCTGATGACCCCTGAACTCTTCAGTATGCATAACCATATACTTATAAATAAGAAAGGTTAGTACCAAAGTGCCAATGGACGTCCCTATAAATCCAATTCTGAATAATATGCTTTCGGGAAAGACATTTCCCACGTCACTGTGAAGGAAAAGAAACCAATGTTATTATGGATATTTCCTCACTCCCAACCCATGAAATAAGAATCATTTGCTTGTTTATCTTACCTGATGCTCATCAGTGGCGAGGCTGCATGGCCGAGGACGACCGTCATGATGTAGCTGGTGGCAAGCCAGGCCGCACACCAAAACGCCAACAGGAGGGGGACGAACCCCAGTCCTTTTAGCTCCATTTCAGACAAGTAGAAAAAGAAGACGCTAATCTCACTATTCTCACTAATCGCACTGGAACAGACTGAAGGCTCGGGCGGCTGTCAGTGGGATGTCAGGCCTCCAGCTGTCTATGACATCACATGTGACATGTCAGAATGACTGCTTGTTTCTTTGAGCTGCCATGATTTAGTATCTGCTATAGACAGAACCTGATGTTTTTACTATGGACCTTACAGACCTCAGAACCCAAGTAATTAGTGCAGGGGCTCCATTTTGATCATCTCATATTTCACATTATTTGAGTTCCAGGGCTCAGATACATTTGCACCCTCTATAGCAGTGGTCTTCAAGCTGTGAACCCCCAACCGCTGCAGAACCACAACTCCCAGCATGCCCAGACAGCAACTTTGCATAAGGAAATAGTCTAATTAAACTTTTCTTATATATAGAATCCCTGAAATCTCCAATCTCTCCTTTTATTGCTTTATGATCTGTGTTACTTATTTGTAAAAAACAATGTTTGTGATTGTCTTCCCCCCACACACTTATGGGCTATCTCTTCAAACGACTTTATTTGACCTAAAGCGTATAATTGATTTACATAAATAAGCCCCTTTTCATCCAAAAGAGTGAATCTTTAATTTTAAGGAACTCTTTAAGTGCTTTATTCGACCATAATGAAGTAAAGTCAAAACTCCATGTGATTTAAAAAATAAATTTAAGTTCCCCCCATACTTAATTATCTAGATATGCATGGGTGTAGTGAGTATCCCAGCTTCCAAAATCTCAAAAATATCCTTCATTTTTCAGAGGCTTTTTCAAAAATGAAAGAAGCGATCTGATTGGTTGCTATGGGCAACTCAGAAACTTTTCCTCTGGGCAGGTTTTGATAAATCTCCCTCTATGGGGGAGATTCATTAAGACCAGTGTAGAGGAAGAGTTGTGCAGTTGCCCATAGCAACCAGATTGCTTCTTTCATTTTTCACAATGCCTTTGCAAAATGAAAGAAGCGATCTGATTGGTTGCTATGGGCAACTCAGCATATTTTCCTGGAAAAGTTTCTGAGTTGCCCATAGCAACCAATCAGATTACTTCCTTCATTTTTCAGAGACTTTTTCAAAAATGAAAGAAGCGATCTGATTGGTTGCTATGGGCAACTCAGCAGCTTTCCCCATAGACCACAATGGGCCTACTGGTTTCAATGGGCAAAAAATCAGAGTTAATGCACTAGACACAGTTCTCTATACCATTAACCCCTTCCCGACCTATGACATACCTGTACGTCATGGGTGGCAAGGTGTTCCCGACCCATGACATACAGGTACGTCATGAACATTTTTGCCGCTACTCGCGGCATCCCGCAGCGCCCGGTAAGATGGTGGCTATCACTGATAGCCAGCCATCTTACCATGCGACCACGGGGGGTTTCATCCCCCACCCCCCCCCCCAGCGATCGCTGCTATCAGCTGGTCAACTCTGACTAGCTAATAGCAGCGTTTCGCTATCAGAATATTTAGCAGCGCGGTGTGTAAGTCCCGATCACGGGGATCGGGACACACACCGCTCTGCTAAGTGTCCCTTACCCATCCCCCGGCATCACTTACCCGACCATGCGGTGTCCCGAGTGGTCCCGTTGCGAGCGACGTCCTCCAGGCGGTCCCGGCGGCGCTGCGTCCCGGCGGCGCAGGTTGACCGCCAGATGAAGGGGCAGCCGACACGCCCCCTCAAAAAAAGCGCTATAGCAGAGCCAGAAATTGCCAAAGGCAGCGCTGCATCAGTCCCCCAAAAAATGTGAGTTCCTGGATTTAAATATCTATATTCAGGATGGCTGTTCGCATACTGCCAACTATTTTAAGGAGGTGAATGCAAACAGATACCTCGACTTTAACAGTTGCCATCTTAAATAATGGAAGAAGAACATTCCATTCGGTCAAATGAAAAGAATCCGAAGGAATTGTTCTTCCACACAAAAATACCTACAACAACTAGAGAACCTGGAGGATCGTTTTAAACAAAAAGGGTATCCCAAACCCCTTATACAAGGAGCACGCCAGAGAGTGGACGAATTAGAACAAAGTGCTTGCTTGAAAAATAATAAACAGGGTAATGCAGAGGGGGGTTATAATGATGAATTTGATTCTGTTTTTCTAACTAGGTATTACACTTCACACACCAATATTTTTTTATAATTTTTTTTTATTTTTTTTTTGTATAGGTAATATCACCAGCTCATATTATTGTGTCATGATTACTGGCACCATATGTAGTCCCCCAGTTATTCTTCTTTAGATGTTTTCCGTGTCCTGTGCAGTATCTCTCCCAGAAGTCCACTTGATGGCCCCCGTGGTGGTCTCCACTTGATGGCCCCCGTGGTGGTCTACACCCCGAAGTCATCAATTTTTACTCTAAGAGAGAGTGTGCAGCTGTTTCTGGAGACGGTCAACAATAACCTCTGCATGGTGGAATAATAGGTCACGATGTTTATCAGGATCAGTAGAAGCATCACCCACTCGATGATTATGATGGGGATTTCACGGATCTCGTCCCAGTCTTCATCATTATGGAATAATTCCTTTAATGTTTCATATCCAAAATAGAAAACTACACAGACAAAAGTCAGGCCACAGCAGGTGCATCTACTATGGTGGATGACTTTTTTTGCTCCTGGTAATTTATACATCTGGATGGACTGCCCAAGGTAGTATAAGGCTTCACATGTAATGGAAATTATCGTGCTGACAAAGTGTATCCTGGGATATTCTTCGGGGGACAATACATGCATAACAGCTGTGGAAAAACAGGAGGCCCACACAATGGCCAGCAGGATCCTCTGGATCAGGACCTGATGACCCCTGAACTCTTCAGTATGCATAACCATATACTTATAAATAAGAAAGGTTAGTACCAAAGTGCCAATGGACGTCCCTATAAATCCAATTCTGAATAATATGCTTTCGGGAAAGACATTTCCCACGTCACTGTGAAGGAAAAGAAACCAATGTTATTATGGATATTTCCTCACTCCCAACCCTATCTTACCTGATGCTCATCAGTGGCGAGGCTGCATGGCCGAGGACGACCGTCATGATGTAGCTGGTGGCAAGCCAGGCCGCACACCAAAACGCCAACAGGAGGGGGACGAACCCCAGTCCTTTTAGCTCCATTTCAGACAAGTAGAAAAAGAAGACGCTAATCTCACTATTCTCACTAATCGCACTGGAACAGACTGAAGGCTCGGGCGGCTGTCAGTGGGATGTCAGGCCTCCAGCTGTCTATGACATCACATGTGACATGTCAGAATGACTGCTTGTTTCTTTGAGCTGCCATGATTTAGTATCTGCTATAGACAGAACCTGATGTTTTTACTATGGACCTTACAGACCTCAGAACCCAAGTAATTAGTGCAGGGGCTCCATTTTGATCATCTCATATTTCACATTATTTGAGTTCCAGGGCTCAGATACATTTGCACCCTCTATAGCAGTGGTCTTCAAGCTGTGAACCCCCAACCGCTGCAGAACCACAACTCCCAGCATGCCCAGACAGCAACTTTGCATAAGGAAATAGTCTAATTAAACTTTTCTTATATATAGAATCCCTGAAATCTCCAATCTCTCCTTTTATTGCTTTATGATCTGTGTTACTTATTTGTAAAAAACAATGTTTGTGATTGTCTTCCCCCCACACACTTATGGGCTATCTCTTCAAACGACTTTATTTGACCTAAAGCGTATAATTGATTTACATAAATAAGCCCCTTTTCATCCAAAAGAGTGAATCTTTAATTTTAAGGAACTCTTTAAGTGCTTTATTCGACCATAATGAAGTAAAGTCAAAACTCCATGTGATTTAAAAAATAAATTTAAGTTCCCCCCATACTTAATTATCTAGATATGCATGGGTGTAGTGAGTATCCCAGCTTCCAAAATCTCAAAAATATCCTTCATTTTTCAGAGGCTTTTTCAAAAATGAAAGAAGCGATCTGATTGGTTGCTATGGGCAACTCAGAAACTTTTCCTCTGGGCAGGTTTTGATAAATCTCCCTCTATGGGGGAGATTCATTAAGACCAGTGTAGAGGAAGAGTTGTGCAGTTGCCCATAGCAACCAGATTGCTTCTTTCATTTTTCACAATGCCTTTGCAAAATGAAAGAAGCGATCTGATTGGTTGCTATGGGCAACTCAGCATATTTTCCTGGAAAAGTTTCTGAGTTGCCCATAGCAACCAATCAGATTACTTCCTTCATTTTTCAGAGACTTTTTCAAAAATGAAAGAAGCGATCTGATTGGTTGCTATGGGCAACTCAGCAGCTTTCCCCATAGACCACAATGGGCCTACTGGTTTCAATGGGCAAAAAATCAGAGTTAATGCACTAGACACAGTTCTCTATACCATTAACCCCTTCCCGACCTATGACATACCTGTACGTCATGGGTGGCAAGGTGTTCCCGACCCATGACATACAGGTACGTCATGAACATTTTTGCCGCTACTCGCGGCATCCCGCAGCGCCCGGTAAGATGGTGGCTATCACTGATAGCCAGCCATCTTACCATGCGACCACGGGGGGTTTCATCCCCCACCCCCCCCCCCCAGCGATCGCTGCTATCAGCTGGTCAACTCTGACTAGCTAATAGCAGCGTTTCGCTATCAGAATATTTAGCAGCGCGGTGTGTAAGTCCCGATCACGGGGATCGGGACACACACCGCTCTGCTAAGTGTCCCTTACCCATCCCCCGGCATCACTTACCCGACCATGCGGTGTCCCGAGTGGTCCCGTTGCGAGCGACGTCCTCCAGGCGGTCCCGGCGGCGCTGCGTCCCGGCGGCGCAGGTTGACCGCCAGATGAAGGGGCAGCCGACACGCCCCCTCAAAAAAAGCGCTATAGCAGAGCCAGAAATTGCCAAAGGCAGCGCTGCATCAGTCCCCCAAAAAATGTGAGTTCCTGGATTTAAATATCTATATTCAGGATGGCTGTTCGCATACTGCCAACTATTTTAAGGAGGTGAATGCAAACAGATACCTCGACTTTAACAGTTGCCATCTTAAATAATGGAAGAAGAACATTCCATTCGGTCAAATGAAAAGAATCCGAAGGAATTGTTCTTCCACACAAAAATACCTACAACAACTAGAGAACCTGGAGGATCGTTTTAAACAAAAAGGGTATCCCAAACCCCTTATACAAGGAGCACGCCAGAGAGTGGACGAATTAGAACAAAGTGCTTGCTTGAAAAATAATAAACAGGGTAATGCAGAGGGGGGTTATAATGATGAATTTGATTCTGTTTTTCTAACTAGGTATTACACTTCACACACCAATATTTTTTTATAATTTTTTTTTATTTTTTTTTTGTATAGGTAATATCACCAGCTCATATTATTGTGTCATGATTACTGGCACCATATGTAGTCCCCCAGTTATTCTTCTTTAGATGTTTTCAGTGTCCTGTGCAGTATCTCTCCCAGAAGTCCACTTGATGGCCCCCGTGGTGGTCTACACCCCGAAGTCATCAATTTTTACTCTAAGAGAGAGTGTGCAGCTGTTTCTGGAGACGGTCAACAATAACCTCTGCATGGTGGAATAATAGGTCACGATGTTTATCAGGATCAGTAGAAGCATCACCCACTCGATGATTATGATGGGGATTTCACGGATCTCGTCCCAGTCTTCATCATTATGGAATAATTCCTTTAATGTTTCATATCCAAAATAGAAAACTACACAGACAAAAGTCAGGCCACAGCAGGTGCATCTACTATGGTGGATGACTTTTTTTGCTCCTGGTAATTTATACATCTGGATGGACTGCCCAAGGTAGTATAAGGCTTCACATGTAATGGAAATTATCGTGCTGACAAAGTGTATCCTGGGATATTCTTCGGGGGACAATACATGCATAACAGCTGTGGAAAAACAGGAGGCCCACACAATGGCCAGCAGGATCCTCTGGATCAGGACCTGATGACCCCTGAACTCTTCAGTATGCATAACCATATACTTATAAATAAGAAAGGTTAGTACCAAAGTGCCAATGGACGTCCCTATAAATCCAATTCTGAATAATATGCTTTCGGGAAAGACATTTCCCACGTCACTGTGAAGGAAAAGAAACCAATGTTATTATGGATATTTCCTCACTCCCAACCCATGAAATAAGAATCATTTGCTTGTTTATCTTACCTGATGCTCATCAGTGGCGAGGCTGCATGGCCGAGGACGACCGTCATGATGTAGCTGGTGGCAAGCCAGGCCGCACACCAAAACGCCAACAGGAGGGGGACGAACCCCAGTCCTTTTAGCTCCATTTCAGACAAGTAGAAAAAGAAGACGCTAATCTCACTATTCTCACTAATCGCACTGGAACAGACTGAAGGCTCGGGCGGCTGTCAGTGGGATGTCAGGCCTCCAGCTGTCTATGACATCACATGTGACATGTCAGAATGACTGCTTGTTTCTTTGAGCTGCCATGATTTAGTATCTGCTATAGACAGAACCTGATGTTTTTACTATGGACCTTACAGACCTCAGAACCCAAGTAATTAGTGCAGGGGCTCCATTTTGATCATCTCATATTTCACATTATTTGAGTTCCAGGGCTCAGATACATTTGCACCCTCTATAGCAGTGGTCTTCAAGCTGTGAACCCCCAACCGCTGCAGAACCACAACTCCCAGCATGCCCAGACAGCAACTTTGCATAAGGAAATAGTCTAATTAAACTTTTCTTATATATAGAATCCCTGAAATCTCCAATCTCTCCTTTTATTGCTTTATGATCTGTGTTACTTATTTGTAAAAAACAATGTTTGTGATTGTCTTCCCCCCACACACTTATGGGCTATCTCTTCAAACGACTTTATTTGACCTAAAGCGTATAATTGATTTACATAAATAAGCCCCTTTTCATCCAAAAGAGTGAATCTTTAATTTTAAGGAACTCTTTAAGTGCTTTATTCGACCATAATGAAGTAAAGTCAAAACTCCATGTGATTTAAAAAATAAATTTAAGTTCCCCCCATACTTAATTATCTAGATATGCATGGGTGTAGTGAGTATCCCAGCTTCCAAAATCTCAAAAATATCCTTCATTTTTCAGAGGCTTTTTCAAAAATGAAAGAAGCGATCTGATTGGTTGCTATGGGCAACTCAGAAACTTTTCCTCTGGGCAGGTTTTGATAAATCTCCCTCTATGGGGGAGATTCATTAAGACCAGTGTAGAGGAAGAGTTGTGCAGTTGCCCATAGCAACCAGATTGCTTCTTTCATTTTTCACAATGCCTTTGCAAAATGAAAGAAGCGATCTGATTGGTTGCTATGGGCAACTCAGCATATTTTCCTGGAAAAGTTTCTGAGTTGCCCATAGCAACCAATCAGATTACTTCCTTCATTTTTCAGAGACTTTTTCAAAAATGAAAGAAGCGATCTGATTGGTTGCTATGGGCAACTCAGCAGCTTTCCCCATAGACCACAATGGGCCTACTGGTTTCAATGGGCAAAAAATCAGAGTTAATGCACTAGACACAGTTCTCTATACCATTAACCCCTTCCCGACCTATGACATACCTGTACGTCATGGGTGGCAAGGTGTTCCCGACCCATGACATACAGGTACGTCATGAACATTTTTGCCGCTACTCGCGGCATCCCGCAGCGCCCGGTAAGATGGTGGCTATCACTGATAGCCAGCCATCTTACCATGCGACCACGGGGGGTTTCATCCCCCACCCCCCCCCCCCAGCGATCGCTGCTATCAGCTGGTCAACTCTGACTAGCTAATAGCAGCGTTTCGCTATCAGAATATTTAGCAGCGCGGTGTGTAAGTCCCGATCACGGGGATCGGGACACACACCGCTCTGCTAAGTGTCCCTTACCCATCCCCCGGCATCACTTACCCGACCATGCGGTGTCCCGAGTGGTCCCGTTGCGAGCGACGTCCTCCAGGCGGTCCCGGCGGCGCTGCGTCCCGGCGGCGCAGGTTGACCGCCAGATGAAGGGGCAGCCGACACGCCCCCTCAAAAAAAGCGCTATAGCAGAGCCAGAAATTGCCAAAGGCAGCGCTGCATCAGTCCCCCAAAAAATGTGAGTTCCTGGATTTAAATATCTATATTCAGGATGGCTGTTCGCATACTGCCAACTATTTTAAGGAGGTGAATGCAAACAGATACCTCGACTTTAACAGTTGCCATCTTAAATAATGGAAGAAGAACATTCCATTCGGTCAAATGAAAAGAATCCGAAGGAATTGTTCTTCCACACAAAAATACCTACAACAACTAGAGAACCTGGAGGATCGTTTTAAACAAAAAGGGTATCCCAAACCCCTTATACAAGGAGCACGCCAGAGAGTGGACGAATTAGAACAAAGTGCTTGCTTGAAAAATAATAAACAGGGTAATGCAGAGGGGGGTTATAATGATGAATTTGATTCTGTTTTTCTAACTAGGTATTACACTTCACACACCAATATTTTTTTATAATTTTTTTTTATTTTTTTTTTGTATAGGTAATATCACCAGCTCATATTATTGTGTCATGATTACTGGCACCATATGTAGTCCCCCAGTTATTCTTCTTTAGATGTTTTCCGTGTCCTGTGCAGTATCTCTCCCAGAAGTCCACTTGATGGCCCCCGTGGTGGTCTACACCCCGAAGTCATCAATTTTTACTCTAAGAGAGAGTGTGCAGCTGTTTCTGGAGACGGTCAACAATAACCTCTGCATGGTGGAATAATAGGTCACGATGTTTATCAGGATCAGTAGAAGCATCACCCACTCGATGATTATGATGGGGATTTCACGGATCTCGTCCCAGTCTTCATCATTATGGAATAATTCCTTTAATGTTTCATATCCAAAATAGAAAACTACACAGACAAAAGTCAGGCCACAGCAGGTGCATCTACTATGGTGGATGACTTTTTTTGCTCCTGGTAATTTATACATCTGGATGGACTGCCCAAGGTAGTATAAGGCTTCACATGTAATGGAAATTATCGTGCTGACAAAGTGTATCCTGGGATATTCTTCGGGGGACAATACATGCATAACAGCTGTGGAAAAACAGGAGGCCCACACAATGGCCAGCAGGATCCTCTGGATCAGGACCTGATGACCCCTGAACTCTTCAGTATGCATAACCATATACTTATAAATAAGAAAGGTTAGTACCAAAGTGCCAATGGACGTCCCTATAAATCCAATTCTGAATAATATGCTTTCGGGAAAGACATTTCCCACGTCACTGTGAAGGAAAAGAAACCAATGTTATTATGGATATTTCCTCACTCCCAACCCATGAAATAAGAATCATTTGCTTGTTTATCTTACCTGATGCTCATCAGTGGCGAGGCTGCATGGCCGAGGACGACCGTCATGATGTAGCTGGTGGCAAGCCAGGCCGCACACCAAAACGCCAACAGGAGGGGGACGAACCCCAGTCCTTTTAGCTCCATTTCAGACAAGTAGAAAAAGAAGACGCTAATCTCACTATTCTCACTAATCGCACTGGAACAGACTGAAGGCTCGGGCGGCTGTCAGTGGGATGTCAGGCCTCCAGCTGTCTATGACATCACATGTGACATGTCAGAATGACTGCTTGTTTCTTTGAGCTGCCATGATTTAGTATCTGCTATAGACAGAACCTGATGTTTTTACTATGGACCTTACAGACCTCAGAACCCAAGTAATTAGTGCAGGGGCTCCATTTTGATCATCTCATATTTCACATTATTTGAGTTCCAGGGCTCAGATACATTTGCACCCTCTATAGCAGTGGTCTTCAAGCTGTGAACCCCCAACCGCTGCAGAACCACAACTCCCAGCATGCCCAGACAGCAACTTTGCATAAGGAAATAGTCTAATTAAACTTTTCTTATATATAGAATCCCTGAAATCTCCAATCTCTCCTTTTATTGCTTTATGATCTGTGTTACTTATTTGTAAAAAACAATGTTTGTGATTGTCTTCCCCCCACACACTTATGGGCTATCTCTTCAAACGACTTTATTTGACCTAAAGCGTATAATTGATTTACATAAATAAGCCCCTTTTCATCCAAAAGAGTGAATCTTTAATTTTAAGGAACTCTTTAAGTGCTTTATTCGACCATAATGAAGTAAAGTCAAAACTCCATGTGATTTAAAAAATAAATTTAAGTTCCCCCCATACTTAATTATCTAGATATGCATGGGTGTAGTGAGTATCCCAGCTTCCAAAATCTCAAAAATATCCTTCATTTTTCAGAGGCTTTTTCAAAAATGAAAGAAGCGATCTGATTGGTTGCTATGGGCAACTCAGAAACTTTTCCTCTGGGCAGGTTTTGATAAATCTCCCTCTATGGGGGAGATTCATTAAGACCAGTGTAGAGGAAGAGTTGTGCAGTTGCCCATAGCAACCAGATTGCTTCTTTCATTTTTCACAATGCCTTTGCAAAATGAAAGAAGCGATCTGATTGGTTGCTATGGGCAACTCAGCATATTTTCCTGGAAAAGTTTCTGAGTTGCCCATAGCAACCAATCAGATTACTTCCTTCATTTTTCAGAGACTTTTTCAAAAATGAAAGAAGCGATCTGATTGGTTGCTATGGGCAACTCAGCAGCTTTCCCCATAGACCACAATGGGCCTACTGGTTTCAATGGGCAAAAAATCAGAGTTAATGCACTAGACACAGTTCTCTATACCATTAACCCCTTCCCGACCTATGACATACCTGTACGTCATGGGTGGCAAGGTGTTCCCGACCCATGACATACAGGTACGTCATGAACATTTTTGCCGCTACTCGCGGCATCCCGCAGCGCCCGGTAAGATGGTGGCTATCACTGATAGCCAGCCATCTTACCATGCGACCACGGGGGGTTTCATCCCCCACCCCCCCCCCCCAGCGATCGCTGCTATCAGCTGGTCAACTCTGACTAGCTAATAGCAGCGTTTCGCTATCAGAATATTTAGCAGCGCGGTGTGTAAGTCCCGATCACGGGGATCGGGACACACACCGCTCTGCTAAGTGTCCCTTACCCATCCCCCGGCATCACTTACCCGACCATGCGGTGTCCCGAGTGGTCCCGTTGCGAGCGACGTCCTCCAGGCGGTCCCGGCGGCGCTGCGTCCCGGCGGCGCAGGTTGACCGCCAGATGAAGGGGCAGCCGACACGCCCCCTCAAAAAAAGCGCTATAGCAGAGCCAGAAATTGCCAAAGGCAGCGCTGCATCAGTCCCCCAAAAAATGTGAGTTCCTGGATTTAAATATCTATATTCAGGATGGCTGTTCGCATACTGCCAACTATTTTAAGGAGGTGAATGCAAACAGATACCTCGACTTTAACAGTTGCCATCTTAAATAATGGAAGAAGAACATTCCATTCGGTCAAATGAAAAGAATCCGAAGGAATTGTTCTTCCACACAAAAATACCTACAACAACTAGAGAACCTGGAGGATCGTTTTAAACAAAAAGGGTATCCCAAACCCCTTATACAAGGAGCACGCCAGAGAGTGGACGAATTAGAACAAAGTGCTTGCTTGAAAAATAATAAACAGGGTAATGCAGAGGGGGGTTATAATGATGAATTTGATTCTGTTTTTCTAACTAGGTATTACACTTCACACACCAATATTTTTTTATAATTTTTTTTTATTTTTTTTTTGTATAGGTAATATCACCAGCTCATATTATTGTGTCATGATTACTGGCACCATATGTAGTCCCCCAGTTATTCTTCTTTAGATGTTTTCAGTGTCCTGTGCAGTATCTCTCCCAGAAGTCCACTTGATGGCCCCCGTGGTGGTCTACACCCCGAAGTCATCAATTTTTACTCTAAGAGAGAGTGTGCAGCTGTTTCTGGAGACGGTCAACAATAACCTCTGCATGGTGGAATAATAGGTCACGATGTTTATCAGGATCAGTAGAAGCATCACCCACTCGATGATTATGATGGGGATTTCACGGATCTCGTCCCAGTCTTCATCATTATGGAATAATTCCTTTAATGTTTCATATCCAAAATAGAAAACTACACAGACAAAAGTCAGGCCACAGCAGGTGCATCTACTATGGTGGATGACTTTTTTTGCTCCTGGTAATTTATACATCTGGATGGACTGCCCAAGGTAGTATAAGGCTTCACATGTAATGGAAATTATCGTGCTGACAAAGTGTATCCTGGGATATTCTTCGGGGGACAATACATGCATAACAGCTGTGGAAAAACAGGAGGCCCACACAATGGCCAGCAGGATCCTCTGGATCAGGACCTGATGACCCCTGAACTCTTCAGTATGCATAACCATATACTTATAAATAAGAAAGGTTAGTACCAAAGTGCCAATGGACGTCCCTATAAATCCAATTCTGAATAATATGCTTTCGGGAAAGACATTTCCCACGTCACTGTGAAGGAAAAGAAACCAATGTTATTATGGATATTTCCTCACTCCCAACCCATGAAATAAGAATCATTTGCTTGTTTATCTTACCTGATGCTCATCAGTGGCGAGGCTGCATGGCCGAGGACGACCGTCATGATGTAGCTGGTGGCAAGCCAGGCCGCACACCAAAACGCCAACAGGAGGGGGACGAACCCCAGTCCTTTTAGCTCCATTTCAGACAAGTAGAAAAAGAAGACGCTAATCTCACTATTCTCACTAATCGCACTGGAACAGACTGAAGGCTCGGGCGGCTGTCAGTGGGATGTCAGGCCTCCAGCTGTCTATGACATCACATGTGACATGTCAGAATGACTGCTTGTTTCTTTGAGCTGCCATGATTTAGTATCTGCTATAGACAGAACCTGATGTTTTTACTATGGACCTTACAGACCTCAGAACCCAAGTAATTAGTGCAGGGGCTCCATTTTGATCATCTCATATTTCACATTATTTGAGTTCCAGGGCTCAGATACATTTGCACCCTCTATAGCAGTGGTCTTCAAGCTGTGAACCCCCAACCGCTGCAGAACCACAACTCCCAGCATGCCCAGACAGCAACTTTGCATAAGGAAATAGTCTAATTAAACTTTTCTTATATATAGAATCCCTGAAATCTCCAATCTCTCCTTTTATTGCTTTATGATCTGTGTTACTTATTTGTAAAAAACAATGTTTGTGATTGTCTTCCCCCCACACACTTATGGGCTATCTCTTCAAACGACTTTATTTGACCTAAAGCGTATAATTGATTTACATAAATAAGCCCCTTTTCATCCAAAAGAGTGAATCTTTAATTTTAAGGAACTCTTTAAGTGCTTTATTCGACCATAATGAAGTAAAGTCAAAACTCCATGTGATTTAAAAAATAAATTTAAGTTCCCCCCATACTTAATTATCTAGATATGCATGGGTGTAGTGAGTATCCCAGCTTCCAAAATCTCAAAAATATCCTTCATTTTTCAGAGGCTTTTTCAAAAATGAAAGAAGCGATCTGATTGGTTGCTATGGGCAACTCAGAAACTTTTCCTCTGGGCAGGTTTTGATAAATCTCCCTCTATGGGGGAGATTCATTAAGACCAGTGTAGAGGAAGAGTTGTGCAGTTGCCCATAGCAACCAGATTGCTTCTTTCATTTTTCACAATGCCTTTGCAAAATGAAAGAAGCGATCTGATTGGTTGCTATGGGCAACTCAGCATATTTTCCTGGAAAAGTTTCTGAGTTGCCCATAGCAACCAATCAGATTACTTCCTTCATTTTTCAGAGACTTTTTCAAAAATGAAAGAAGCGATCTGATTGGTTGCTATGGGCAACTCAGCAGCTTTCCCCATAGACCACAATGGGCCTACTGGTTTCAATGGGCAAAAAATCAGAGTTAATGCACTAGACACAGTTCTCTATACCATTAACCCCTTCCCGACCTATGACATACCTGTACGTCATGGGTGGCAAGGTGTTCCCGACCCATGACATACAGGTACGTCATGAACATTTTTGCCGCTACTCGCGGCATCCCGCAGCGCCCGGTAAGATGGTGGCTATCACTGATAGCCAGCCATCTTACCATGCGACCACGGGGGGTTTCATCCCCCACCCCCCCCCCCCAGCGATCGCTGCTATCAGCTGGTCAACTCTGACTAGCTAATAGCAGCGTTTCGCTATCAGAATATTTAGCAGCGCGGTGTGTAAGTCCCGATCACGGGGATCGGGACACACACCGCTCTGCTAAGTGTCCCTTACCCATCCCCCGGCATCACTTACCCGACCATGCGGTGTCCCGAGTGGTCCCGTTGCGAGCGACGTCCTCCAGGCGGTCCCGGCGGCGCTGCGTCCCGGCGGCGCAGGTTGACCGCCAGATGAAGGGGCAGCCGACACGCCCCCTCAAAAAAAGCGCTATAGCAGAGCCAGAAATTGCCAAAGGCAGCGCTGCATCAGTCCCCCAAAAAATGTGAGTTCCTGGATTTAAATATCTATATTCAGGATGGCTGTTCGCATACTGCCAACTATTTTAAGGAGGTGAATGCAAACAGATACCTCGACTTTAACAGTTGCCATCTTAAATAATGGAAGAAGAACATTCCATTCGGTCAAATGAAAGAATCCGAAGGAATTGTTCTTCCACACAAAAATACCTACAACAACTAGAGAACCTGGAGGATCGTTTTAAACAAAAAGGGTATCCCAAACCCCTTATACAAGGAGCACGCCAGAGAGTGGACGAATTAGAACAAAGTGCTTGCTTGAAAAATAATAAACAGGGTAATGCAGAGGGGGGTTATAATGATGAATTTGATTCTGTTTTTCTAACTAGGTATTACACTTCACACACCAATATTTTTTTATAATTTTTTTTTATTTTTTTTTTGTATAGGTAATATCACCAGCTCATATTATTGTGTCATGATTACTGGCACCATATGTAGTCCCCCAGTTATTCTTCTTTAGATGTTTTCCGTGTCCTGTGCAGTATCTCTCCCAGAAGTCCACTTGATGGCCCCCGTGGTGGTCTACACCCCGAAGTCATCAATTTTTACTCTAAGAGAGAGTGTGCAGCTGTTTCTGGAGACGGTCAACAATAACCTCTGCATGGTGGAATAATAGGTCACGATGTTTATCAGGATCAGTAGAAGCATCACCCACTCGATGATTATGATGGGGATTTCACGGATCTCGTCCCAGTCTTCATCATTATGGAATAATTCCTTTAATGTTTCATATCCAAAATAGAAAACTACACAGACAAAAGTCAGGCCACAGCAGGTGCATCTACTATGGTGGATGACTTTTTTTGCTCCTGGTAATTTATACATCTGGATGGACTGCCCAAGGTAGTATAAGGCTTCACATGTAATGGAAATTATCGTGCTGACAAAGTGTATCCTGGGATATTCTTCGGGGGACAATACATGCATAACAGCTGTGGAAAAACAGGAGGCCCACACAATGGCCAGCAGGATCCTCTGGATCAGGACCTGATGACCCCTGAACTCTTCAGTATGCATAACCATATACTTATAAATAAGAAAGGTTAGTACCAAAGTGCCAATGGACGTCCCTATAAATCCAATTCTGAATAATATGCTTTCGGGAAAGACATTTCCCACGTCACTGTGAAGGAAAAGAAACCAATGTTATTATGGATATTTCCTCACTCCCAACCCATGAAATAAGAATCATTTGCTTGTTTATCTTACCTGATGCTCATCAGTGGCGAGGCTGCATGGCCGAGGACGACCGTCATGATGTAGCTGGTGGCAAGCCAGGCCGCACACCAAAACGCCAACAGGAGGGGGACGAACCCCAGTCCTTTTAGCTCCATTTCAGACAAGTAGAAAAAGAACACGCTAATCTCACTATTCTCACTAATCGCACTGGAACAGACTGAAGGCTCGGGCGGCTGTCAGTGGGATGTCAGGCCTCCAGCTGTCTATGACATCACATGTGACATGTCAGAATGACTGCTTGTTTCTTTGAGCTGCCATGATTTAGTATCTGCTATAGACAGAACCTGATGTTTTTACTATGGACCTTACAGACCTCAGAACCCAAGTAATTAGTGCAGGGGCTCCATTTTGATCATCTCATATTTCACATTATTTGAGTTCCAGGGCTCAGATACATTTGCACCCTCTATAGCAGTGGTCTTCAAGCTGTGAACCCCCAACCGCTGCAGAACCACAACTCCCAGCATGCCCAGACAGCAACTTTGCATAAGGAAATAGTCTAATTAAACTTTTCTTATATATAGAATCCCTGAAATCTCCAATCTCTCCTTTTATTGCTTTATGATCTGTGTTACTTATTTGTAAAAAACAATGTTTGTGATTGTCTTCCCCCCACACACTTATGGGCTATCTCTTCAAACGACTTTATTTGACCTAAAGCGTATAATTGATTTACATAAATAAGCCCCTTTTCATCCAAAAGAGTGAATCTTTAATTTTAAGGAACTCTTTAAGTGCTTTATTCGACCATAATGAAGTAAAGTCAAAACTCCATGTGATTTAAAAAATAAATTTAAGTTCCCCCCATACTTAATTATCTAGATATGCATGGGTGTAGTGAGTATCCCAGCTTCCAAAATCTCAAAAATATCCTTCATTTTTCAGAGGCTTTTTCAAAAATGAAAGAAGCGATCTGATTGGTTGCTATGGGCAACTCAGAAACTTTTCCTCTGGGCAGGTTTTGATAAATCTCCCTCTATGGGGGAGATTCATTAAGACCAGTGTAGAGGAAGAGTTGTGCAGTTGCCCATAGCAACCAGATTGCTTCTTTCATTTTTCACAATGCCTTTGCAAAATGAAAGAAGCGATCTGATTGGTTGCTATGGGCAACTCAGCATATTTTCCTGGAAAAGTTTCTGAGTTGCCCATAGCAACCAATCAGATTACTTCCTTCATTTTTCAGAGACTTTTTCAAAAATGAAAGAAGCGATCTGATTGGTTGCTATGGGCAACTCAGCAGCTTTCCCCATAGACCACAATGGGCCTACTGGTTTCAATGGGCAAAAAATCAGAGTTAATGCACTAGACACAGTTCTCTATACCATTAACCCCTTCCCGACCTATGACATACCTGTACGTCATGGGTGGCAAGGTGTTCCCGACCCATGACATACAGGTACGTCATGAACATTTTTGCCGCTACTCGCGGCATCCCGCAGCGCCCGGTAAGATGGTGGCTATCACTGATAGCCAGCCATCTTACCATGCGACCACGGGGGGTTTCATCCCCCACCCCCCCCCCCCAGCGATCGCTGCTATCAGCTGGTCAACTCTGACTAGCTAATAGCAGCGTTTCGCTATCAGAATATTTAGCAGCGCGGTGTGTAAGTCCCGATCACGGGGATCGGGACACACACCGCTCTGCTAAGTGTCCCTTACCCATCCCTCGGCATCACTTACCCGACCATGCGGTGTCCCGAGTGGTCCCGTTGCGAGCGACGTCCTCCAGGCGGTCCCGGCGGCGCTGCGTCCCGGCGGCGCAGGTTGACCGCCAGATGAAGGGGCAGCCGACACGCCCCCTCAAAAAAAGCGCTATAGCAGAGCCAGAAATTGCCAAAGGCAGCGCTGCATCAGTCCCCCAAAAAATGTGAGTTCCTGGATTTAAATATCTATATTCAGGATGGCTGTTCGCATACTGCCAACTATTTTAAGGAGGTGAATGCAAACAGATACCTCGACTTTAACAGTTGCCATCTTAAATAATGGAAGAAGAACATTCCATTCGGTCAAATGAAAAGAATCCGAAGGAATTGTTCTTCCACACAAAAATACCTACAACAACTAGAGAACCTGGAGGATCGTTTTAAACAAAAAGGGTATCCCAAACCCCTTATACAAGGAGCACGCCAGAGAGTGGACGAATTAGAACAAAGTGCTTGCTTGAAAAATAATAAACAGGGTAATGCAGAGGGGGGTTATAATGATGAATTTGATTCTGTTTTTCTAACTAGGTATTACACTTCACACACCAATATTTTTTTATAATTTTTTTTTATTTTTTTTTTGTATAGGTAATATCACCAGCTCATATTATTGTGTCATGATTACTGGCACCATATGTAGTCCCCCAGTTATTCTTCTTTAGATGTTTTCCGTGTCCTGTGCAGTATCTCTCCCAGAAGTCCACTTGATGGCCCCCGTGGTGGTCTACACCCCGAAGTCATCAATTTTTACTCTAAGAGAGAGTGTGCAGCTGTTTCTGGAGACGGTCAACAATAACCTCTGCATGGTGGAATAATAGGTCACGATGTTTATCAGGATCAGTAGAAGCATCACCCACTCGATGATTATGATGGGGATTTCACGGATCTCGTCCCAGTCTTCATCATTATGGAATAATTCCTTTAATGTTTCATATCCAAAATAGAAAACTACACAGACAAAAGTCAGGCCACAGCAGGTGCATCTACTATGGTGGATGACTTTTTTTGCTCCTGGTAATTTATACATCTGGATGGACTGCCCAAGGTAGTATAAGGCTTCACATGTAATGGAAATTATCGTGCTGACAAAGTGTATCCTGGGATATTCTTCGGGGGACAATACATGCATAACAGCTGTGGAAAAACAGGAGGCCCACACAATGGCCAGCAGGATCCTCTGGATCAGGACCTGATGACCCCTGAACTCTTCAGTATGCATAACCATATACTTATAAATAAGAAAGGTTAGTACCAAAGTGCCAATGGACGTCCCTATAAATCCAATTCTGAATAATATGCTTTCGGGAAAGACATTTCCCACGTCACTGTGAAGGAAAAGAAACCAATGTTATTATGGATATTTCCTCACTCCCAACCCATGAAATAAGAATCATTTGCTTGTTTATCTTACCTGATGCTCATCAGTGGCGAGGCTGCATGGCCGAGGACGACCGTCATGATGTAGCTGGTGGCAAGCCAGGCCGCACACCAAAACGCCAACAGGAGGGGGACGAACCCCAGTCCTTTTAGCTCCATTTCAGACAAGTAGAAAAAGAAGACGCTAATCTCACTATTCTCACTAATCGCACTGGAACAGACTGAAGGCTCGGGCGGCTGTCAGTGGGATGTCAGGCCTCCAGCTGTCTATGACATCACATGTGACATGTCAGAATGACTGCTTGTTTCTTTGAGCTGCCATGATTTAGTATCTGCTATAGACAGAACCTGATGTTTTTACTATGGACCTTACAGACCTCAGAACCCAAGTAATTAGTGCAGGGGCTCCATTTTGATCATCTCATATTTCACATTATTTGAGTTCCAGGGCTCAGATACATTTGCACCCTCTATAGCAGTGGTCTTCAAGCTGTGAACCCCCAACCGCTGCAGAACCACAACTCCCAGCATGCCCAGACAGCAACTTTGCATAAGGAAATAGTCTAATTAAACTTTTCTTATATATAGAATCCCTGAAATCTCCAATCTCTCCTTTTATTGCTTTATGATCTGTGTTACTTATTTGTAAAAAACAATGTTTGTGATTGTCTTCCCCCCACACACTTATGGGCTATCTCTTCAAACGACTTTATTTGACCTAAAGCGTATAATTGATTTACATAAATAAGCCCCTTTTCATCCAAAAGAGTGAATCTTTAATTTTAAGGAACTCTTTAAGTGCTTTATTCGACCATAATGAAGTAAAGTCAAAACTCCATGTGATTTAAAAAATAAATTTAAGTTCCCCCCATACTTAATTATCTAGATATGCATGGGTGTAGTGAGTATCCCAGCTTCCAAAATCTCAAAAATATCCTTCATTTTTCAGAGGCTTTTTCAAAAATGAAAGAAGCGATCTGATTGGTTGCTATGGGCAACTCAGAAACTTTTCCTCTGGGCAGGTTTTGATAAATCTCCCTCTATGGGGGAGATTCATTAAGACCAGTGTAGAGGAAGAGTTGTGCAGTTGCCCATAGCAACCAGATTGCTTCTTTCATTTTTCACAATGCCTTTGCAAAATGAAAGAAGCGATCTGATTGGTTGCTATGGGCAACTCAGCATATTTTCCTGGAAAAGTTTCTGAGTTGCCCATAGCAACCAATCAGATTACTTCCTTCATTTTTCAGAGACTTTTTCAAAAATGAAAGAAGCGATCTGATTGGTTGCTATGGGCAACTCAGCAGCTTTCCCCATAGACCACAATGGGCCTACTGGTTTCAATGGGCAAAAAATCAGAGTTAATGCACTAGACACAGTTCTCTATACCATTAACCCCTTCCCGACCTATGACATACCTGTACGTCATGGGTGGCAAGGTGTTCCCGACCCATGACATACAGGTACGTCATGAACATTTTTGCCGCTACTCGCGGCATCCCGCAGCGCCCGGTAAGATGGTGGCTATCACTGATAGCCAGCCATCTTACCATGCGACCACGGGGGGTTTCATCCCCCACCCCCCCCCCCCAGCGATCGCTGCTATCAGCTGGTCAACTCTGACTAGCTAATAGCAGCGTTTCGCTATCAGAATATTTAGCAGCGCGGTGTGTAAGTCCCGATCACGGGGATCGGGACACACACCGCTCTGCTAAGTGTCCCTTACCCATCCCCCGGCATCACTTACCCGACCATGCGGTGTCCCGAGTGGTCCCGTTGCGAGCGACGTCCTCCAGGCGGTCCCGGCGGCGCTGCGTCCCGGCGGCGCAGGTTGACCGCCAGATGAAGGGGCAGCCGACACGCCCCCTCAAAAAAAGCGCTATAGCAGAGCCAGAAATTGCCAAAGGCAGCGCTGCATCAGTCCCCCAAAAAATGTGAGTTCCTGGATTTAAATATCTATATTCAGGATGGCTGTTCGCATACTGCCAACTATTTTAAGGAGGTGAATGCAAACAGATACCTCGACTTTAACAGTTGCCATCTTAAATAATGGAAGAAGAACATTCCATTCGGTCAAATGAAAAGAATCCGAAGGAATTGTTCTTCCACACAAAAATACCTACAACAACTAGAGAACCTGGAGGATCGTTTTAAACAAAAAGGGTATCCCAAACCCCTTATACAAGGAGCACGCCAGAGAGTGGACGAATTAGAACAAAGTGCTTGCTTGAAAAATAATAAACAGGGTAATGCAGAGGGGGGTTATAATGATGAATTTGATTCTGTTTTTCTAACTAGGTATTACACTTCACACACCAATATTTTTTTATAATTTTTTTTTATTTTTTTTTTGTATAGGTAATATCACCAGCTCATATTATTGTGTCATGATTACTGGCACCATATGTAGTCCCCCAGTTATTCTTCTTTAGATGTTTTCCGTGTCCTGTGCAGTATCTCTCCCAGAAGTCCACTTGATGGCCCCCGTGGTGGTCTACACCCCGAAGTCATCAATTTTTACTCTAAGAGAGAGTGTGCAGCTGTTTCTGGAGACGGTCAACAATAACCTCTGCATGGTGGAATAATAGGTCACGATGTTTATCAGGATCAGTAGAAGCATCACCCACTCGATGATTATGATGGGGATTTCACGGATCTCGTCCCAGTCTTCATCATTATGGAATAATTCCTTTAATGTTTCATATCCAAAATAGAAAACTACACAGACAAAAGTCAGGCCACAGCAGGTGCATCTACTATGGTGGATGACTTTTTTTGCTCCTGGTAATTTATACATCTGGATGGACTGCCCAAGGTAGTATAAGGCTTCACATGTAATGGAAATTATCGTGCTGACAAAGTGTATCCTGGGATATTCTTCGGGGGACAATACATGCATAACAGCTGTGGAAAAACAGGAGGCCCACACAATGGCCAGCAGGATCCTCTGGATCAGGACCTGATGACCCCTGAACTCTTCAGTATGCATAACCATATACTTATAAATAAGAAAGGTTAGTACCAAAGTGCCAATGGACGTCCCTATAAATCCAATTCTGAATAATATGCTTTCGGGAAAGACATTTCCCACGTCACTGTGAAGGAAAAGAAACCAATGTTATTATGGATATTTCCTCACTCCCAACCCATGAAATAAGAATCATTTGCTTGTTTATCTTACCTGATGCTCATCAGTGGCGAGGCTGCATGGCCGAGGACGACCGTCATGATGTAGCTGGTGGCAAGCCAGGCCGCACACCAAAACGCCAACAGGAGGGGGACGAACCCCAGTCCTTTTAGCTCCATTTCAGACAAGTAGAAAAAGAAGACGCTAATCTCACTATTCTCACTAATCGCACTGGAACAGACTGAAGGCTCGGGCGGCTGTCAGTGGGATGTCAGGCCTCCAGCTGTCTATGACATCACATGTGACATGTCAGAATGACTGCTTGTTTCTTTGAGCTGCCATGATTTAGTATCTGCTATAGACAGAACCTGATGTTTTTACTATGGACCTTACAGACCTCAGAACCCAAGTAATTAGTGCAGGGGCTCCATTTTGATCATCTCATATTTCACATTATTTGAGTTCCAGGGCTCAGATACATTTGCACCCTCTATAGCAGTGGTCTTCAAGCTGTGAACCCCCAACCGCTGCAGAACCACAACTCCCAGCATGCCCAGACAGCAACTTTGCATAAGGAAATAGTCTAATTAAACTTTTCTTATATATAGAATCCCTGAAATCTCCAATCTCTCCTTTTATTGCTTTATGATCTGTGTTACTTATTTGTAAAAAACAATGTTTGTGATTGTCTTCCCCCCACACACTTATGGGCTATCTCTTCAAACGACTTTATTTGACCTAAAGCGTATAATTGATTTACATAAATAAGCCCCTTTTCATCCAAAAGAGTGAATCTTTAATTTTAAGGAACTCTTTAAGTGCTTTATTCGACCATAATGAAGTAAAGTCAAAACTCCATGTGATTTAAAAAATAAATTTAAGTTCCCCCCATACTTAATTATCTAGATATGCATGGGTGTAGTGAGTATCCCAGCTTCCAAAATCTCAAAAATATCCTTCATTTTTCAGAGGCTTTTTCAAAAATGAAAGAAGCGATCTGATTGGTTGCTATGGGCAACTCAGAAACTTTTCCTCTGGGCAGGTTTTGATAAATCTCCCTCTATGGGGGAGATTCATTAAGACCAGTGTAGAGGAAGAGTTGTGCAGTTGCCCATAGCAACCAGATTGCTTCTTTCATTTTTCACAATGCCTTTGCAAAATGAAAGAAGCGATCTGATTGGTTGCTATGGGCAACTCAGCATATTTTCCTGGAAAAGTTTCTGAGTTGCCCATAGCAACCAATCAGATTACTTCCTTCATTTTTCAGAGACTTTTTCAAAAATGAAAGAAGCGATCTGATTGGTTGCTATGGGCAACTCAGCAGCTTTCCCCATAGACCACAATGGGCCTACTGGTTTCAATGGGCAAAAAATCAGAGTTAATGCACTAGACACAGTTCTCTATACCATTAACCCCTTCCCGACCTATGACATACCTGTACGTCATGGGTGGCAAGGTGTTCCCGACCCATGACATACAGGTACGTCATGAACATTTTTGCCGCTACTCGCGGCATCCCGCAGCGCCCGGTAAGATGGTGGCTATCACTGATAGCCAGCCATCTTACCATGCGACCACGGGGGGTTTCATCCCCCACCCCCCCCCCCAGCGATCGCTGCTATCAGCTGGTCAACTCTGACTAGCTAATAGCAGCGTTTCGCTATCAGAATATTTAGCAGCGCGGTGTGTAAGTCCCGATCACGGGGATCGGGACACACACCGCTCTGCTAAGTGTCCCTTACCCATCCCCCGGCATCACTTACCCGACCATGCGGTGTCCCGAGTGGTCCCGTTGCGAGCGACGTCCTCCAGGCGGTCCCGGCGGCGCTGCGTCCCGGCGGCGCAGGTTGACCGCCAGATGAAGGGGCAGCCGACACGCCCCCTCAAAAAAAGCGCTATAGCAGAGCCAGAAATTGCCAAAGGCAGCGCTGCATCAGTCCCCCAAAAAATGTGAGTTCCTGGATTTAAATATCTATATTCAGGATGGCTGTTCGCATACTGCCAACTATTTTAAGGAGGTGAATGCAAACAGATACCTCGACTTTAACAGTTGCCATCTTAAATAATGGAAGAAGAACATTCCATTCGGTCAAATGAAAAGAATCCGAAGGAATTGTTCTTCCACACAAAAATACCTACAACAACTAGAGAACCTGGAGGATCGTTTTAAACAAAAAGGGTATCCCAAACCCCTTATACAAGGAGCACGCCAGAGAGTGGACGAATTAGAACAAAGTGCTTGCTTGAAAAATAATAAACAGGGTAATGCAGAGGGGGGTTATAATGATGAATTTGATTCTGTTTTTCTAACTAGGTATTACACTTCACACACCAATATTTTTTTATAATTTTTTTTTATTTTTTTTTTGTATAGGTAATATCACCAGCTCATATTATTGTGTCATGATTACTGGCACCATATGTAGTCCCCCAGTTATTCTTCTTTAGATGTTTTCCGTGTCCTGTGCAGTATCTCTCCCAGAAGTCCACTTGATGGCCCCCGTGGTGGTCTACACCCCGAAGTCATCAATTTTTACTCTAAGAGAGAGTGTGCAGCTGTTTCTGGAGACGGTCAACAATAACCTCTGCATGGTGGAATAATAGGTCACGATGTTTATCAGGATCAGTAGAAGCATCACCCACTCGATGATTATGATGGGGATTTCACGGATCTCGTCCCAGTCTTCATCATTATGGAATAATTCCTTTAATGTTTCATATCCAAAATAGAAAACTACACAGACAAAAGTCAGGCCACAGCAGGTGCATCTACTATGGTGGATGACTTTTTTTGCTCCTGGTAATTTATACATCTGGATGGACTGCCCAAGGTAGTATAAGGCTTCACATGTAATGGAAATTATCGTGCTGACAAAGTGTATCCTGGGATATTCTTCGGGGGACAATACATGCATAACAGCTGTGGAAAAACAGGAGGCCCACACAATGGCCAGCAGGATCCTCTGGATCAGGACCTGATGACCCCTGAACTCTTCAGTATGCATAACCATATACTTATAAATAAGAAAGGTTAGTACCAAAGTGCCAATGGACGTCCCTATAAATCCAATTCTGAATAATATGCTTTCGGGAAAGACATTTCCCACGTCACTGTGAAGGAAAAGAAACCAATGTTATTATGGATATTTCCTCACTCCCAACCCATGAAATAAGAATCATTTGCTTGTTTATCTTACCTGATGCTCATCAGTGGCGAGGCTGCATGGCCGAGGACGACCGTCATGATGTAGCTGGTGGCAAGCCAGGCCGCACACCAAAACGCCAACAGGAGGGGGACGAACCCCAGTCCTTTTAGCTCCATTTCAGACAAGTAGAAAAAGAAGACGCTAATCTCACTATTCTCACTAATCGCACTGGAACAGACTGAAGGCTCGGGCGGCTGTCAGTGGGATGTCAGGCCTCCAGCTGTCTATGACATCACATGTGACATGTCAGAATGACTGCTTGTTTCTTTGAGCTGCCATGATTTAGTATCTGCTATAGACAGAACCTGATGTTTTTACTATGGACCTTACAGACCTCAGAACCCAAGTAATTAGTGCAGGGGCTCCATTTTGATCATCTCATATTTCACATTATTTGAGTTCCAGGGCTCAGATACATTTGCACCCTCTATAGCAGTGGTCTTCAAGCTGTGAACCCCCAACCGCTGCAGAACCACAACTCCCAGCATGCCCAGACAGCAACTTTGCATAAGGAAATAGTCTAATTAAACTTTTCTTATATATAGAATCCCTGAAATCTCCAATCTCTCCTTTTATTGCTTTATGATCTGTGTTACTTATTTGTAAAAAACAATGTTTGTGATTGTCTTCCCCCCACACACTTATGGGCTATCTCTTCAAACGACTTTATTTGACCTAAAGCGTATAATTGATTTACATAAATAAGCCCCTTTTCATCCAAAAGAGTGAATCTTTAATTTTAAGGAACTCTTTAAGTGCTTTATTCGACCATAATGAAGTAAAGTCAAAACTCCATGTGATTTAAAAAATAAATTTAAGTTCCCCCCATACTTAATTATCTAGATATGCATGGGTGTAGTGAGTATCCCAGCTTCCAAAATCTCAAAAATATCCTTCATTTTTCAGAGGCTTTTTCAAAAATGAAAGAAGCGATCTGATTGGTTGCTATGGGCAACTCAGAAACTTTTCCTCTGGGCAGGTTTTGATAAATCTCCCTCTATGGGGGAGATTCATCAAGACCAGTGTAGAGGAAGAGTTGTGCAGTTGCCCATAGCAACCAGATTGCTTCTTTCATTTTTCACAATGCCTTTGCAAAATGAAAGAAGCGATCTGATTGGTTGCTATGGGCAACTCAGCATATTTTCCTGGAAAAGTTTCTGAGTTGCCCATAGCAACCAATCAGATTACTTCCTTCATTTTTCAGAGACTTTTTCAAAAATGAAAGAAGCGATCTGATTGGTTGCTATGGGCAACTCAGCAGCTTTCCCCATAGACCACAATGGGCCTACTGGTTTCAATGGGCAAAAAATCAGAGTTAATGCACTAGACACAGTTCTCTATACCATTAACCCCTTCCCGACCTATGACATACCTGTACGTCATGGGTGGCAAGGTGTTCCCGACCCATGACATACAGGTACGTCATGAACATTTTTGACGCTACTCGCGGCATCCCGCAGCGCCCGGTAAGATGGTGGCTATCACTGATAGCCAGCCATCTTACCATGCGACCACGGGGGGTTTCATCCCCCACCCCCCCCCCCCCAGCGATCGCTGCTATCAGCTGGTCAACTCTGACTAGCTAATAGCAGCGTTTCGCTATCAGAATATTTAGCAGCGCGGTGTGTAAGTCCCGATCACGGGGATCGGGACACACACCGCTCTGCTAAGTGTCCCTTACCCATCCCCCGGCATCACTTACCCGACCATGCGGTGTCCCGAGTGGTCCCGTTGCGAGCGACGTCCTCCAGGCGGTCCCGGCGGCGCTGCGTCCCGGCGGCGCAGGTTGACCGCCAGATGAAGGGGCAGCCGACACGCCCCCTCAAAAAAAGCGCTATAGCAGAGCCAGAAATTGCCAAAGGCAGCGCTGCATCAGTCCCCCAAAAAATGTGAGTTCCTGGATTTAAATATCTATATTCAGGATGGCTGTTCGCATACTGCCAACTATTTTAAGGAGGTGAATGCAAACAGATACCTCGACTTTAACAGTTGCCATCTTAAATAATGGAAGAAGAACATTCCATTCGGTCAAATGAAAAGAATCCGAAGGAATTGTTCTTCCACACAAAAATACCTACAACAACTAGAGAACCTGGAGGATCGTTTTAAACAAAAAGGGTATCCCAAACCCCTTATACAAGGAGCACGCCAGAGAGTGGACGAATTAGAACAAAGTGCTTGCTTGAAAAATAATAAACAGGGTAATGCAGAGGGGGGTTATAATGATGAATTTGATTCTGTTTTTCTAACTAGGTATTACACTTCACACACCAATATTTTTTTATAATTTTTTTTTATTTTTTTTTTGTATAGGTAATATCACCAGCTCATATTATTGTGTCATGATTACTGGCACCATATGTAGTCCCCCAGTTATTCTTCTTTAGATGTTTTCCGTGTCCTGTGCAGTATCTCTCCCAGAAGTCCACTTGATGGCCCCCGTGGTGGTCTACACCCCGAAGTCATCAATTTTTACTCTAAGAGAGAGTGTGCAGCTGTTTCTGGAGACGGTCAACAATAACCTCTGCATGGTGGAATAATAGGTCACGATGTTTATCAGGATCAGTAGAAGCATCACCCACTCGATGATTATGATGGGGATTTCACGGATCTCGTCCCAGTCTTCATCATTATGGAATAATTCCTTTAATGTTTCATATCCAAAATAGAAAACTACACAGACAAAAGTCAGGCCACAGCAGGTGCATCTACTATGGTGGATGACTTTTTTTGCTCCTGGTAATTTATACATCTGGATGGACTGCCCAAGGTAGTATAAGGCTTCACATGTAATGGAAATTATCGTGCTGACAAAGTGTATCCTGGGATATTCTTCGGGGGACAATACATGCATAACAGCTGTGGAAAAACAGGAGGCCCACACAATGGCCAGCAGGATCCTCTGGATCAGGACCTGATGACCCCTGAACTCTTCAGTATGCATAACCATATACTTATAAATAAGAAAGGTTAGTACCAAAGTGCCAATGGACGTCCCTATAAATCCAATTCTGAATAATATGCTTTCGGGAAAGACATTTCCCACGTCACTGTGAAGGAAAAGAAACCAATGTTATTATGGATATTTCCTCACTCCCAACCCATGAAATAAGAATCATTTGCTTGTTTATCTTACCTGATGCTCATCAGTGGCGAGGCTGCATGGCCGAGGACGACCGTCATGATGTAGCTGGTGGCAAGCCAGGCCGCACACCAAAACGCCAACAGGAGGGGGACGAACCCCAGTCCTTTTAGCTCCATTTCAGACAAGTAGAAAAAGAAGACGCTAATCTCACTATTCTCACTAATCGCACTGGAACAGACTGAAGGCTCGGGCGGCTGTCAGTGGGATGTCAGGCCTCCAGCTGTCTATGACATCACATGTGACATGTCAGAATGACTGCTTGTTTCTTTGAGCTGCCATGATTTAGTATCTGCTATAGACAGAACCTGATGTTTTTACTATGGACCTTACAGACCTCAGAACCCAAGTAATTAGTGCAGGGGCTCCATTTTGATCATCTCATATTTCACATTATTTGAGTTCCAGGGCTCAGATACATTTGCACCCTCTATAGCAGTGGTCTTCAAGCTGTGAACCCCCAACCGCTGCAGAACCACAACTCCCAGCATGCCCAGACAGCAACTTTGCATAAGGAAATAGTCTAATTAAACTTTTCTTATATATAGAATCCCTGAAATCTCCAATCTTTCCTTTTATTGCTTTATGATCTGTGTTACTTATTTGTAAAAAACAATGTTTGTGATTGTCTTCCCCCCACACACTTATGGGCTATCTCTTCAAACGACTTTATTTGACCTAAAGCGTATAATTGATTTACATAAATAAGCCCCTTTTCATCCAAAAGAGTGAATCTTTAATTTTAAGGAACTCTTTAAGTGCTTTATTCGACCATAATGAAGTAAAGTCAAAACTCCATGTGATTTAAAAAATAAATTTAAGTTCCCCCCATACTTAATTATCTAGATATGCATGGGTGTAGTGAGTATCCCAGCTTCCAAAATCTCAAAAATATCCTTCATTTTTCAGAGGCTTTTTCAAAAATGAAAGAAGCGATCTGATTGGTTGCTATGGGCAACTCAGAAACTTTTCCTCTGGGCAGGTTTTGATAAATCTCCCTCTATGGGGGAGATTCATTAAGACCAGTGTAGAGGAAGAGTTGTGCAGTTGCCCATAGCAACCAGATTGCTTCTTTCATTTTTCACAATGCCTTTGCAAAATGAAAGAAGCGATCTGATTGGTTGCTATGGGCAACTCAGCATATTTTCCTGGAAAAGTTTCTGAGTTGCCCATAGCAACCAATCAGATTACTTCCTTCATTTTTCAGAGACTTTTTCAAAAATGAAAGAAGCGATCTGATTGGTTGCTATGGGCAACTCAGCAGCTTTCCCCATAGACCACAATGGGCCTACTGGTTTCAATGGGCAAAAAATCAGAGTTAATGCACTAGACACAGTTCTCTATACCATTAACCCCTTCCCGACCTATGACATACCTGTACGTCATGGGTGGCAAGGTGTTCCCGACCCATGACATACAGGTACGTCATGAACATTTTTGCCGCTACTCGCGGCATCCCGCAGCGCCCGGTAAGATGGTGGCTATCACTGATAGCCAGCCATCTTACCATGCGACCACGGGGGGTTTCATCCCCCACCCCCCCCCCCAGCGATCGCTGCTATCAGCTGGTCAACTCTGACTAGCTAATAGCAGCGTTTCGCTATCAGAATATTTAGCAGCGCGGTGTGTAAGTCCCGATCACGGGGATCGGGACACACACCGCTCTGCTAAGTGTCCCTTACCCATCCCCCGGCATCACTTACCCGACCATGCGGTGTCCCGAGTGGTCCCGTTGCGAGCGACGTCCTCCAGGCGGTCCCGGCGGCGCTGCGTCCCAGGTTGACCGCCAGATGAAGGGGCAGCCGACACGCCCCCTCAAAAAAAGCGCTATAGCAGAGCCAGAAATTGCCAAAGGCAGCGCTGCATCAGTCCCCCAAAAAATGTGAGTTCCTGGATTTAAATATCTATATTCAGGATGGCTGTTCGCATACTGCCAACTATTTTAAGGAGGTGAATGCAAACAGATACCTCGACTTTAACAGTTGCCATCTTAAATAATGGAAGAAGAACATTCCATTCGGTCAAATGAAAAGAATCCGAAGGAATTGTTCTTCCACACAAAAATACCTACAACAACTAGAGAACCTGGAGGATCGTTTTAAACAAAAAGGGTATCCCAAACCCCTTATACAAGGAGCACGCCAGAGAGTGGACGAATTAGAACAAAGTGCTTGCTTGAAAAATAATAAACAGGGTAATGCAGAGGGGGGTTATAATGATGAATTTGATTCTGTTTTTCTAACTAGGTATTACACTTCACACACCAATATTTTTTTATAATTTTTTTTTATTTTTTTTTTGTATAGGTAATATCACCAGCTCATATTATTGTGTCATGATTACTGGCACCATATGTAGTCCCCCAGTTATTCTTCTTTAGATGTTTTCCGTGTCCTGTGCAGTATCTCTCCCAGAAGTCCACTTGATGGCCCCCGTGGTGGTCTACACCCCGAAGTCATCAATTTTTACTCTAAGAGAGAGTGTGCAGCTGTTTCTGGAGACGGTCAACAATAACCTCTGCATGGTGGAATAATAGGTCACGATGTTTATCAGGATCAGTAGAAGCATCACCCACTCGATGATTATGATGGGGATTTCACGGATCTCGTCCCAGTCTTCATCATTATGGAATAATTCCTTTAATGTTTCATATCCAAAATAGAAAACTACACAGACAAAAGTCAGGCCACAGCAGGTGCATCTACTATGGTGGATGACTTTTTTTGCTCCTGGTAATTTATACATCTGGATGGACTGCCCAAGGTAGTATAAGGCTTCACATGTAATGGAAATTATCGTGCTGACAAAGTGTATCCTGGGATATTCTTCGGGGGACAATACATGCATAACAGCTGTGGAAAAACAGGAGGCCCACACAATGGCCAGCAGGATCCTCTGGATCAGGACCTGATGACCCCTGAACTCTTCAGTATGCATAACCATATACTTATAAATAAGAAAGGTTAGTACCAAAGTGCCAATGGACGTCCCTATAAATCCAATTCTGAATAATATGCTTTCGGGAAAGACATTTCCCACGTCACTGTGAAGGAAAAGAAACCAATGTTATTATGGATATTTCCTCACTCCCAACCCATGAAATAAGAATCATTTGCTTGTTTATCTTACCTGATGCTCATCAGTGGCGAGGCTGCATGGCCGAGGACGACCGTCATGATGTAGCTGGTGGCAAGCCAGGCCGCACACCAAAACGCCAACAGGAGGGGGACGAACCCCAGTCCTTTTAGCTCCATTTCAGACAAGTAGAAAAAGAAGACGCTAATCTCACTATTCTCACTAATCGCACTGGAACAGACTGAAGGCTCGGGCGGCTGTCAGTGGGATGTCAGGCCTCCAGCTGTCTATGACATCACATGTGACATGTCAGAATGACTGCTTGTTTCTTTGAGCTGCCATGATTTAGTATCTGCTATAGACAGAACCTGATGTTTTTACTATGGACCTTACAGACCTCAGAACCCAAGTAATTAGTGCAGGGGCTCCATTTTGATCATCTCATATTTCACATTATTTGAGTTCCAGGGCTCAGATACATTTGCACCCTCTATAGCAGTGGTCTTCAAGCTGTGAACCCCCAACCGCTGCAGAACCACAACTCCCAGCATGCCCAGACAGCAACTTTGCATAAGGAAATAGTCTAATTAAACTTTTCTTATATATAGAATCCCTGAAATCTCCAATCTCTCCTTTTATTGCTTTATGATCTGTGTTACTTATTTGTAAAAAACAATGTTTGTGATTGTCTTCCCCCCACACACTTATGGGCTATCTCTTCAAACGACTTTATTTGACCTAAAGCGTATAATTGATTTACATAAATAAGCCCCTTTTCATCCAAAAGAGTGAATCTTTAATTTTAAGGAACTCTTTAAGTGCTTTATTCGACCATAATGAAGTAAAGTCAAAACTCCATGTGATTTAAAAAATAAATTTAAGTTCCCCCCATACTTAATTATCTAGATATGCATGGGTGTAGTGAGTATCCCAGCTTCCAAAATCTCAAAAATATCCTTCATTTTTCAGAGGCTTTTTCAAAAATGAAAGAAGCGATCTGATTGGTTGCTATGGGCAACTCAGAAACTTTTCCTCTGGGCAGGTTTTGATAAATCTCCCTCTATGGGGGAGATTCATTAAGACCAGTGTAGAGGAAGAGTTGTGCAGTTGCCCATAGCAACCAGATTGCTTCTTTCATTTTTCACAATGCCTTTGCAAAATGAAAGAAGCGATCTGATTGGTTGCTATGGGCAACTCAGCATATTTTCCTGGAAAAGTTTCTGAGTTGCCCATAGCAACCAATCAGATTACTTCCTTCATTTTTCAGAGACTTTTTCAAAAATGAAAGAAGCGATCTGATTGGTTGCTATGGGCAACTCAGCAGCTTTCCCCATAGACCACAATGGGCCTACTGGTTTCAATGGGCAAAAAATCAGAGTTAATGCACTAGACACAGTTCTCTATACCATTAACCCCTTCCCGACCTATGACATACCTGTACGTCATGGGTGGCAAGGTGTTCCCGACCCATGACATACAGGTACGTCATGAACATTTTTGCCGCTACTCGCGGAATCCCGCAGCGCCCGGTAAGATGGTGGCTATCACTGATAGCCAGCCATCTTACCATGCGACCACGGGGGGTTTCATCCCCCACCCCCCCCCCAGCGATCGCTGCTATCAGCTGGTCAACTCTGACTAGCTAATAGCAGCGTTTCGCTATCAGAATATTTAGCAGCGCGGTGTGTAAGTCCCGATCACGGGGATCGGGACACACACCGCTCTGCTAAGTGTCCCTTACCCATCCCCCGGCATCACTTACCCGACCATGCGGTGTCCCGAGTGGTCCCGTTGCGAGCGACGTCCTCCAGGCGGTCCCGGCGGCGCTGCGTCCCAGGTTGACCGCCAGATGAAGGGGCAGCCGACACGCCCCCTCAAAAAAAGCGCTATAGCAGAGCCAGAAATTGCCAAAGGCAGCGCTGCATCAGTCCCCCAAAAAATGTGAGTTCCTGGATTTAAATATCTATATTCAGGATGGCTGTTCGCATACTGCCAACTATTTTAAGGAGGTGAATGCAAACAGATACCTCGACTTTAACAGTTGCCATCTTAAATAATGGAAGAAGAACATTCCATTCGGTCAAATGAAAAGAATCCGAAGGAATTGTTCTTCCACACAAAAATACCTACAACAACTAGAGAACCTGGAGGATCGTTTTAAACAAAAAGGGTATCCCAAACCCCTTATACAAGGAGCACGCCAGAGAGTGGACGAATTAGAACAAAGTGCTTGCTTGAAAAATAATAAACAGGGTAATGCAGAGGGGGGTTATAATGATGAATTTGATTCTGTTTTTCTAACTAGGTATTACACTTCACACACCAATATTTTTTTATAATTTTTTTTTATTTTTTTTTTGTATAGGTAATATCACCAGCTCATATTATTGTGTCATGATTACTGGCACCATATGTAGTCCCCCAGTTATTCTTCTTTAGATGTTTTCCGTGTCCTGTGCAGTATCTCTCCCAGAAGTCCACTTGATGGCCCCCGTGGTGGTCTACACCCCGAAGTCATCAATTTTTACTCTAAGAGAGAGTGTGCAGCTGTTTCTGGAGACGGTCAACAATAACCTCTGCATGGTGGAATAATAGGTCACGATGTTTATCAGGATCAGTAGAAGCATCACCCACTCGATGATTATGATGGGGATTTCACGGATCTCGTCCCAGTCTTCATCATTATGGAATAATTCCTTTAATGTTTCATATCCAAAATAGAAAACTACACAGACAAAAGTCAGGCCACAGCAGGTGCATCTACTATGGTGGATGACTTTTTTTGCTCCTGGTAATTTATACATCTGGATGGACTGCCCAAGGTAGTATAAGGCTTCACATGTAATGGAAATTATCGTGCTGACAAAGTGTATCCTGGGATATTCTTCGGGGGACAATACATGCATAACAGCTGTGGAAAAACAGGAGGCCCACACAATGGCCAGCAGGATCCTCTGGATCAGGACCTGATGACCCCTGAACTCTTCAGTATGCATAACCATATACTTATAAATAAGAAAGGTTAGTACCAAAGTGCCAATGGACGTCCCTATAAATCCAATTCTGAATAATATGCTTTCGGGAAAGACATTTCCCACGTCACTGTGAAGGAAAAGAAACCAATGTTATTATGGATATTTCCTCACTCCCAACCCATGAAATAAGAATCATTTGCTTGTTTATCTTACCTGATGCTCATCAGTGGCGAGGCTGCATGGCCGAGGACGACCGTCATGATGTAGCTGGTGGCAAGCCAGGCCGCACACCAAAACGCCAACAGGAGGGGGACGAACCCCAGTCCTTTTAGCTCCATTTCAGACAAGTAGAAAAAGAAGACGCTAATCTCACTATTCTCACTAATCGCACTGGAACAGACTGAAGGCTCGGGCGGCTGTCAGTGGGATGTCAGGCCTCCAGCTGTCTATGACATCACATGTGACATGTCAGAATGACTGCTTGTTTCTTTGAGCTGCCATGATTTAGTATCTGCTATAGACAGAACCTGATGTTTTTACTATGGACCTTACAGACCTCAGAACCCAAGTAATTAGTGCAGGGGCTCCATTTTGATCATCTCATATTTCACATTATTTGAGTTCCAGGGCTCAGATACATTTGCACCCTCTATAGCAGTGGTCTTCAAGCTGTGAACCCCCAACCGCTGCAGAACCACAACTCCCAGCATGCCCAGACAGCAACTTTGCATAAGGAAATAGTCTAATTAAACTTTTCTTATATATAGAATCCCTGAAATCTCCAATCTCTCCTTTTATTGCTTTATGATCTGTGTTACTTATTTGTAAAAAACAATGTTTGTGATTGTCTTCCCCCCACACACTTATGGGCTATCTCTTCAAACGACTTTATTTGACCTAAAGCGTATAATTGATTTACATAAATAAGCCCCTTTTCATCCAAAAGAGTGAATCTTTAATTTTAAGGAACTCTTTAAGTGCTTTATTCGACCATAATGAAGTAAAGTCAAAACTCCATGTGATTTAAAAAATAAATTTAAGTTCCCCCCATACTTAATTATCTAGATATGCATGGGTGTAGTGAGTATCCCAGCTTCCAAAATCTCAAAAATATCCTTCATTTTTCAGAGGCTTTTTCAAAAATGAAAGAAGCGATCTGATTGGTTGCTATGGGCAACTCAGAAACTTTTCCTCTGGGCAGGTTTTGATAAATCTCCCTCTATGGGGGAGATTCATTAAGACCAGTGTAGAGGAAGAGTTGTGCAGTTGCCCATAGCAACCAGATTGCTTCTTTCATTTTTCACAATGCCTTTGCAAAATGAAAGAAGCGATCTGATTGGTTGCTATGGGCAACTCAGCATATTTTCCTGGAAAAGTTTCTGAGTTGCCCATAGCAACCAATCAGATTACTTCCTTCATTTTTCAGAGACTTTTTCAAAAATGAAAGAAGCGATCTGATTGGTTGCTATGGGCAACTCAGCAGCTTTCCCCATAGACCACAATGGGCCTACTGGTTTCAATGGGCAAAAAATCAGAGTTAATGCACTAGACACAGTTCTCTATACCATTAACCCCTTCCCGACCTATGACATACCTGTACGTCATGGGTGGCAAGGTGTTCCCGACCCATGACATACAGGTACGTCATGAACATTTTTGCCGCTACTCGCGGCATCCCGCAGCGCCCGGTAAGATGGTGGCTATCACTGATAGCCAGCCATCTTACCATGCGACCACGGGGGGTTTCATCCCCCACCCCCCCCCCCAGCGATCGCTGCTATCAGCTGGTCAACTCTGACTAGCTAATAGCAGCGTTTCGCTATCAGAATATTTAGCAGCGCGGTGTGTAAGTCCCGATCACGGGGATCGGGACACACACCGCTCTGCTAAGTGTCCCTTACCCATCCCCCGGCATCACTTACCCGACCATGCGGTGTCCCGAGTGGTCCCGTTGCGAGCGACGTCCTCCAGGCGGTCCCGGCGGCGCTGCGTCCCAGGTTGACCGCCAGATGAAGGGGCAGCCGACACGCCCCCTCAAAAAAAGCGCTATAGCAGAGCCAGAAATTGCCAAAGGCAGCGCTGCATCAGTCCCCCAAAAAATGTGAGTTCCTGGATTTAAATATCTATATTCAGGATGGCTGTTCGCATACTGCCAACTATTTTAAGGAGGTGGATGCAAACAGATACCTCGACTTTAACAGTTGCCATCTTAAATAATGGAAGAAGAACATTCCATTCGGTCAAATGAAAAGAATCCGAAGGAATTGTTCTTCCACACAAAAATACCTACAACAACTAGAGAACCTGGAGGATCGTTTTAAACAAAAAGGGTATCCCAAACCCCTTATACAAGGAGCACGCCAGAGAGTGGACGAATTAGAACAAAGTGCTTGCTTGAAAAATAATAAACAGGGTAATGCAGAGGGGGGTTATAATGATGAATTTGATTCTGTTTTTCTAACTAGGTATTACACTTCACACACCAATATTTTTTTATAATTTTTTTTTATTTTTTTTTTGTATAGGTAATATCACCAGCTCATATTATTGTGTCATGATTACTGGCACCATATGTAGTCCCCCAGTTATTCTTCTTTAGATGTTTTCCGTGTCCTGTGCAGTATCTCTCCCAGAAGTCCACTTGATGGCCCCCGTGGTGGTCTACACCCCGAAGTCATCAATTTTTACTCTAAGAGAGAGTGTGCAGCTGTTTCTGGAGACGGTCAACAATAACCTCTGCATGGTGGAATAATAGGTCACGATGTTTATCAGGATCAGTAGAAGCATCACCCACTCGATGATTATGATGGGGATTTCACGGATCTCGTCCCAGTCTTCATCATTATGGAATAATTCCTTTAATGTTTCATATCCAAAATAGAAAACTACACAGACAAAAGTCAGGCCACAGCAGGTGCATCTACTATGGTGGATGACTTTTTTTGCTCCTGGTAATTTATACATCTGGATGGACTGCCCAAGGTAGTATAAGGCTTCACATGTAATGGAAATTATCGTGCTGACAAAGTGTATCCTGGGATATTCTTCGGGGGACAATACATGCATAACAGCTGTGGAAAAACAGGAGGCCCACACAATGGCCAGCAGGATCCTCTGGATCAGGACCTGATGACCCCTGAACTCTTCAGTATGCATAACCATATACTTATAAATAAGAAAGGTTAGTACCAAAGTGCCAATGGACGTCCCTATAAATCCAATTCTGAATAATATGCTTTCGGGAAAGACATTTCCCACGTCACTGTGAAGGAAAAGAAACCAATGTTATTATGGATATTTCCTCACTCCCAACCCATGAAATAAGAATCATTTGCTTGTTTATCTTACCTGATGCTCATCAGTGGCGAGGCTGCATGGCCGAGGACGACCGTCATGATGTAGCTGGTGGCAAGCCAGGCCGCACACCAAAACGCCAACAGGAGGGGGACGAACCCCAGTCCTTTTAGCTCCATTTCAGACAAGTAGAAAAAGAAGACGCTAATCTCACTATTCTCACTAATCGCACTGGAACAGACTGAAGGCTCGGGCGGCTGTCAGTGGGATGTCAGGCCTCCAGCTGTCTATGACATCACATGTGACATGTCAGAATGACTGCTTGTTTCTTTGAGCTGCCATGATTTAGTATCTGCTATAGACAGAACCTGATGTTTTTACTATGGACCTTACAGACCTCAGAACCCAAGTAATTAGTGCAGGGGCTCCATTTTGATCATCTCATATTTCACATTATTTGAGTTCCAGGGCTCAGATACATTTGCACCCTCTATAGCAGTGAATCAAAGAACTTTTGACCCTGGGAAGCCCAGGGTCACTGAAACCCTTATTATCTCCCACCCCTAAAATTTAACTTTTATTCATATATTATTAAAAGAATTAATAAAGTGAGTGTATAACTTAAAAAATATAGGCTTGTGTGTGCTTGATAGTATTGTTTTGTATTTCATCCAGTTGTCACTGGTAGGTGAATTGGTCCCTATGTGGACTGCAGTTCCACAATATATTGCACGCACAAGCTGACAATGTTAAAATGCTGAAAATGCCCCCTCTACATGTTTCACTACTTCCGTAGCGTCCTCAGGAGGGAAAATGGGCATCAACTCCTTGGTCTGCCTACTGAGTATTTATACCTTTGGGGAACTCCCACTTTCATGGATCCACCTATCATGAGTTCATTATTTGGTGTGCACCTGTGTAGCGCTGATTGGGACCAATCAGGTCCTGTTTACTGATCTTACCTATGTCACCATCAGCCTATCATCATTCCGGAGTTATCTCCTCGTCATCAAAGTGGACCGGCGCTGGGTAGTGACGCATGTGTCATCTGAGGGTACACTCACATGGGCGGAGGTTTACAGTGAGTGCTGCAAGTTTGAGATGGCGCAAAATTTGCGCTGCAGCTCAAACTCCCAGCGGCAAACTTGCTGTGAACCTCTGCCCATGTGACTGTACCCTAAAAACACTACACTACACTAACACTAACCTAAAATAAAAAGTAAAAAACACTACATATACACATTATCCCTACACAGCCCCCCTCCCCCAAAAAAATGAAAAACGTCTGGTACGCTACTGTTTCCAAAACGGAGCCTCCAGCTGTTGCAAAATAATAACTCCCAGTATTGCCGGACAGCCATTGACTGTCCAGGCATGCTGGGAGTTTTGCAACAGCTGGAGGCACCCTGTTTGGGAATCATTGGCATAGAATACCCCTATGTCCACCCCTATGCAAATCCCTAATTCAGGCCTCAAATGCGCATGGCGCTCTCTCACTTTGGAGCCCTGTTGTATTTCAGGGCAACAGTTTTGGGACACATATGGGGTATTGCCGTACTCGGGAGAAATTGCCTTACAAATTTTGGGGGGCTTTTTCTTCTTTAACCCCTTATGAAAAGGTGAAGTTGGGGTCTACACCAGCATAATTTTTTTACTCTGACATGCTGGTGTTGCCCTATACTTTTCATTTTCACAAGAGGTAAAAGGGGAAAAAAGATCCTCTAAATTTGTAATGCAATTTCTCCCGAGTATGGAGATACCCCATATGTGGGCGCAAAGTGCTCTGGGGGCGCACAACAAGGCTCAGAAGGGAGAGTGCACCATGTACATTTGAGGCGATTTGCACAGGGGTGGCTGATTGTTACAGCAGTTCTCGGAATCAGAATGATAAGTAAAAGCATTCCAGAGTTATTAATGTTTAAAGTGACAGTGGTCAGATTTTCAAAAAATGCCCAGGACCTGAAGGTGAAAATGGGCTGGGTCATGAAGGGGTTAAAGGGGTACTCCGGTGAAAACCTTTTTTTTCTTTTAAATCAACTGGCTCCGGAAAGTTAAACAGATTTGTAAATTACTTCTATTAAAAAATCGTAATCTTTCCTGTACTTATTAGCTGCTGAATACTACAGAGGAAATTATTTTCTTTTTGGAATGCTCTCTGATGACATCACGAGCACAGTGCTCTCTGCTGACGTTATTATAATAATAATAATAATAAGTCTTTATTTATTGTTGTCCTTAGTGGGATTTGAACCCTCTCCAGCTCCACTATATCTTTCTTGTACACTGGTGCTCAGTACTGTACACAGTACTCTATGTGAGGACTGACTAGTGATTTGTACAGCGGTAGCATTATTTCCTTGTCGTCGGCATCTATGCCCCTATTGATGTACCCCATGATTTTATTAGCCTTGGCAGCAGCTGCCCGACACTGGTCACTACAGCTAAGTTTACTGTTACCTAAGGCTCCTAAGTCCTTTTCCATGTCAGTCGTCCTAAGTGTTCTTCCATTTAATACATAATCCCAGCTCGGATTTTTGCATTACCTTACATTTATCAGTGTTGAACCTCATCTGCCACTTCCCAGCCCAAACCTCCAACCTATCCAGATCCATTTGTAACAGTGCACTGTCCTCTATAGTGTTTACCACTTTACAGAGTTTGGTGTCATCTGCAAAGATTGCTACTTTACTATTCAACCCCTCTGCAAGGTCATTCATGAATATATTAAATAGGACAGGACCCAAGACGGACCCCTGTGGTACCCCACTAGTAACAGTCACCCAATCAGAATAAGTACCATTAATAAACACCCTCTGTTTCCTATCATTGAGCCAGTTACTTACCCACTTGCGCACATTCTCCCCCAGCCCAAACCTTCTCATTTTATGCACCAACCTTTTATGTGGAACCGTATCAAATGCTTTGGAAAAATCCAGATATACGACATCCAGCGATTGCCCCTGGTCCAGTCTTGTGCTCACCTCCTCATAAAAGCTGATCAGGTTAGTTTGACAGGATCAATCCCTCATAAATCCATGCTGATACAGGGTCATACATTTATTTTTATCAAGATATTCCAAAATAGCATCTCTTAGGAAACCCTCAAACAATTTACCGAGGTTAAACTAACAAGTCTATAATTCCCGGGGTCACCTTTTGACCCCTTCTTAAATATTGGCACCACATTTGCCATGCGCCAGTCCTGGGGAACAGTCCCTGTCACTATAGAGTCCCTGAATATTAAAAATTGGGGTCTGTCTATTACATTACTTTTTTTTAAATATTTTTTTTATTTTAATATTAAACAATTACAAAAATACATTGTACAAATCCGATAAAACAACATCACCAATCGGAAGAAAAGCAAAAGCCATAGAAGCCAAATCCATACTTGTTTACATCCAAGAGTATGTCTAATCAAATTTGCCCATCTTACCAATAGCTCCCAGCAGTATAAACTCTATCGTACGAGGTACCTTCACAGGGATTTTACTTTCTACCTCTTTTATTACAGATTCCCAGAAAACAGATATCTTCTCACACGACCAAAAACTATGTAAATAGTCCGCCTCTTCCAAACCACATTTAACACACTGTGAAGTGATTCTCACCCCTATCCTATGTAAATGAAGCGCGGAATAGTGAGTCTTGTGTAATATCTTAAATTGTGTAATTTTATGTTCCATATTACGAGAAACCTTGCTTATATTTTGGGCCATAATGTCCCAATCTTCCTCAGACACAGTACCCACTATTCCGGACCATTTGTCTTTAATTCTGTCGATCCCCCTTACTCCAATAATCTTATTTAATTTCTTATACAAAATTGATATTCCTTTTTTTTTTTAAAGTGCTCTATTTGAGTTAGTGCTTCTATGAAATTGTGTTTCTGTGCTACATATATCTCCTTATCTATCGTGTTATGGACTGCATGACTAACTTGCCAATAGTACAGCCAATCGTTATCACTAATATCATACCCCCTTTTTATGTGCTCAAATGAAAAGAGTTGTCCTTTATCAAATAATTGTTCCAGTCGTTTTATACCCTTACTATCCCAAAAAGTTGACTCACACTTCACCAATTCTTTAAATTTATTGTTACCCCATAGGGGTGTGAACCCAAAACTATTTCCTACATGTAATTCTCCCTTTAATCTTTCCCATACTTTCCTATATTTATACAATAACATCGTGTTATTTGACCCACTCTCCTCATAATCATCTCATTCCAACACCTCATATATGTTCACTTTCTCCTTATCTACTACAATCTTCTCCAGATATCTAAAATTTCTCCAATTCACGATTCGTACCAACTGCGCGGCCATGTAATAAACAAAGAAATTGGGCATATCCAATCCCCCCCTATCTCCAGGGGCCATAAAATATCTGTACTTCAGACGAACCCTTTTTCTTCCCCATAACAATCTACCCAGTATCACTTCTATCTTCCGGAACCAGCATTTGCCGATCCACACTGGCGAGGTAGCAAGAAAAAAAAGGATCTGTGGGAGGACCACCATTTTTATTATCGCCATCCTTTCTGACATAGAGAAGGGCATTTTAATCCATACTTCTACTCTCTTCGCTAAACTATTCAAAAGGGGCAGTATATTGTTAATCACAAACCTATCATTCGTGGCTGCTATTTTTACTCCCAGATAATGGAAACATTCATTTTTTTTTAACACGGATAGTCTTCCCACCGTCTCCCCCATATCTTCATCCAGGGGGAGCATAGTAGATTTACTCCAATTTATGTCCAACCCAGATAGAGGGGCAAATGCCTCGAACATCTTAATGATACGATGTATTTTTTCTTGTGGGTTAGTTACTAAAAGGAGGATATCATCTACAAATAACAAGATCTTACTCTTCTCTCCATTTACTCCAAATCCCTCATAAACATCATTATCTCTTATCCAAGCCGCTAAGGGTTCAATATAAATTAAAAATAAAAAGGGTGAGAGGGGGCAGCCCTGCCTTGTTCCTCTACTTAGTTTGAATGGGTAGGAGGGGGTTCCATCTACCACCACACTCGCCTCGGGGTTAGTGTATAGTAGCTGAATATAACTCAAAAACCTCGGGCCCACCCTAACCCTTTTCAAAACTTCCCAGAGGTATTCCCACTCCACCCTGTCAAAAGCTTTAGTAGCATCCAATGACAGAATGGAGCGGGGGCCACGGGATCCACTCTGGATTGCTTCATACACCTGGTGGATATTGTCATGAACCGTTCTTCCTGACCTAAACCCTCCCTGGTCACCGCCCACCACTACCTCCACTACTTTATCCAATCTCCTTGCCAGTGCTTTCGCTATTATCTTTATATCTGTATTAAGCAAGGAGATATGAGCCCAAATCCAAGGGATCCTTATCTTTTTTCCTAATGAGTCTAATATTAGCCTCACACATAGATTTAGGGAGAACCCCCCCCCCCCTCCAGGATTCATTAATGATACCCAGCAGTTTTGGAAGCAGCAGGATTGAGTATATTCTATATATCTAGAAAGGAATGCCGTCAGACCCAGGGGATGTATTCCCTTGGATTGATGCCAATGCCTCCTCCAATTCCTGGAGGGAGATTGGGTCATCCAGGGAGTCCCTGACATCCTCTGTCAAACTCGGAATATTAATTCCCCTCAAGAATTCCGCTACCTCCGCCCTATTAATATCCCTGCCCATATAGAGATTGGAGAAAAAAGAGCTATTTCTTCTCTATCTGTGGTTATGCTGCCATCCTCCCTCCTCAGAGCCATAATACCACGTTCGTCGCCTTGATTTTTAAGTAATCTTGACAGTGTCTTATTTGGTTTCCCTTTCTCAAAGAAATTAAATTGCCCACTGAAGAATAGTTTATTTTGTGCCTTTTTAAGTAGATATTCTTTATATTCCTCTTGAGCTGCCTTCAGTTCTAACAGCTGTTCCCCCCACTATCCTCTTCTATCCCTGCTTCTAATGTTGCCACTTTACTATTCAGTACTGATTCTTCCTGTGAGAATTCCTTTTTTTTTTTTATTGATTCGCCCTATATATAGACCCCTCAAGTATGCCTTCATAGTATCCCATACCACCTGAGGGTTTGCGGACTTATGATTAATCTCCCAGAATGCCTCTATTTCCTGTGTAAACCAGTCCTGGTCACCCACTAATTCAATCCAGTGGGGGTTGAGCCGAAAGCCCAACCTTTTCCCACCCATTACCTTACCTCCAATTTCCACCACCACTGGGCAATGGTCCGATAGGGTTTTAGCTTTATACTGCACCCTGCTGGTCCAGGTCATTGCATTCTTATCACACAGGCATAAGTCAATTCGGGAAGCGGTGTTATATGAGGTACTAAAACATGAGTACTGTCTTACTCCTGGGTTTAGTTTCCGCCACCCATCAACCCAATTCATCTCTCCACAGTATCTCGCCAATGCTGTTTCGTTCCCCCCTACATTCCTACCTAATTTGTATCTGTCCATACTAGGGTCTATTACATTGTTCAAATCTCCAACTATCCATAATGCCGAATGTGTCTTACTTTCGCTATAGCTCACGAGGTCCCTCAGAACATCCACTCTAAAAGATGGAGGAATATAAACAAAAGCCAAGATGACTGCCCTATCTTCCCATATTCCATAAAGAAATACATATCGACCATACTTATCTACCTTTGCATTCTTAGTCTCGAATGGTACCCTCCTGTGAACATATACTGATACTCCCATGGAGTAGGAAGAGAGTCTGGAGTGGTATTCTTCTTTGGCCCACTTCCTTGGAAGTATCTGCTCATCTCTTGACCTATGGGTCTCAACTAAACATATGATCGCAGGAAGGCACCTCCGAATATAATCGAAGACTGCACACTTTTTAATTCTATCCGACATACCTCGTATGTTCCAGGCTAATAATTTAAGCATAGATATATTTGCCTAAGAGAAAAAAGAAAAGAGAGAAGAAGAAGAGAGAGAAAAAAAAAAAAAAAAACACTCTTTTGATCATCCCGTGCCATCCCTCCCTCCTTTCCCTTATCCTTCCCCCCCCCCGCACCCCCCCTCTCCCCATAATGCACCGTACTTCTACTATGCACTCCTATCCTAGTGACACCCCAGAGAACCCCCCAACCCCTCCCCCCTCCCCCCCGAGACGTAACATTATTACTCAACTAATACTTCCAACCCCTAATGCCACAGTAGTGCCTTATATTAGATGCCTTATTTATCCATCCAATCTGAGACTTCTTGTGGGGTTCCAAATATTGTTACCTTTCCCTTATGCTCAACCCGGAGTCTCGTTGGAAACAGCAGAGAGAAGGGCACCCCTGCGTTCTTTAGCCGCCTTTTTATCTCCCGAAAGGATGCCCTTTTCCTCTGGGTCTCCCAAGAGAAATCCGGATATAGAAAAATATTCTGTCCATTATACTGTAGGTCCCTCATCTCTCTTGCCCTCCTAAGGATAGTATCCCTGTCCTGGGAGGTATATAACTTAATTAGGATTGTCCTAGGGGGACCCCCCGGAGGGGGAATACGCCTTGGCACCGATGAGCTCGTTCAATCCCAAACATTGGAGTAAGATGCCCTTCCCCTATCCCCTCCTTCAACCACCTACTAAGAAACTGTATGGCAGAGTCCCCCCCCCCCTCCACCCCCTCAGGAAACCCCACCATCCCATCAGGAAACCCCACCATCCTTATATTACAACGTCTGGATCTATCCTCAAGGTCAGTGAGCTTATCTTTAACAGATGTCCTCTCCTTTTTCAAGTCATTAACCTCCTCCTCCAAAACCTTAATCCTATTTTCTGTTTTAGGGGCTTCTTCCTCCAGTCTGGAAATCCTATCTCTCATTTTAGTCATATCGTGTCTTATCAGAGATACCTCGGTAGATACCACACCTAATTGTTTATTTATCTCCTCAATTGCACAATTAGATTTTTTCACCCCTCCCAAGATCTCCTCCAACATCTGTGTTCCCACAGGGGGCACAGACTGCCCTTCCTCAGTTTCTTCCACCGCCAAGACCGAGTACCTAGAGCCTGTTTTACTAGGGGAGAGATCCTTCTGGGTTCTAGTTTTTATACCCAAAGCTGGAGACTTCCATATTTTATCCAATTTACCCATAGCCCCCTTATCTTTTTGTGGCGAGCTACCCCCTGATCTTCTGGGGTTCACCTTAGGGGCCATTTCACCCACTATTTCTCTTCACTTTATATTTGTGGGGTGTATGTATCACTACGGGGATATCACGGACCAACTTAGCAACTTTATACACCATAGGCCCCTCCCACTCGAGAATTTAAATCCCGTTATTTACAGCATACAAAAGTAAGAATTCACAGTCCCATATGGCTCTGGGGAGCGCTTAAAACCTAGGGTATCACACCCTGATCCAGAAATATCCACCACCAAATATAGCATACTAATATGCAACTACGGAATCATTAGCGTATTCACGCTCCCCCTGGTAGACAGTGCAATCACCCCCCAGAGTCACTGATCTTATTGGGTCCAGGGAGGGGTCCAATTTCATGAGAGAGGAATTCTGCTAAGACCAAGTTGTTCAATTTAGTCCATGAGTCCCGGTTTCTCCAAATCGCTAGGAGGAGTGACCAGGCAGAGAGTCAGGCATCCAATATTGTCCATTCCACATGGGGCCAGTGCAAGAGGCTGCTTCTGTTCAGAATATTGCCGGGGTATTAATCAATGGTTTCACCGGCTTCTGCACTGTTAGATATTCATCACATGTAAAGTCTGATCGTTTTACTCAGCTCCACTCTCCATCCACAAGAAAGGGTCTGGGCCAGTCTATTCAAATCCCAGCAAGGAGTAGCGGAGTTCCACACATGCCCCTCAACACCTCCGCGTCTGTCTATTACATTACTTAATTCCTTTAGAACATGGGGGTGAATGCCATCTGGACCTGGTGATTTGTCTATTTTGATTTTTTGTAGGTGGCACTGTACTTCTTCCTGGGTTAGACAGGTGACCTGTACTGGGGAGCTTACCTTATCACACTGTATTTCACCTGGCATTTCATTTTCCTCAGTGAATACAGTGGAGAAGAATTTTAGTATATTTGCTTTTTCCTGATCCCCGTTTATAATTTCTTCCTCATCATTTTTTAAAGGGCCAACACTTTCATTTTTGACCTTTTTGCTATTTATATAATTAAAGAACATTTTGGTGTTAGTCATACTCTCTTTGGCAATGAGTCTTTCTGTCTCTATTTTTGCGGCTTTTATCTGTTTTTTACATATTTCACATTTTTCTCTATAGCTTTTTAATGCTTCTTCACTGCTGTCCTGTTTTAGTAACTGAAATGCTTTATTTTAGTCATTTATTGCCCCCTTAACATTTTTATTCATCCATATTGGTTTTCTTTTATTTCTGACCCTTTTATTCCTATAAAGTATATACATCTTACAGTGAAAATTTAAGATATTTTTAAAAGTCTCCCATTTAGTGTCAGTATTGTTATTTTTGAGGACATTATCCCATTTTATATTGTTATGGGCTTCTCTGAGTTGATCGAACTTTGCTTTTCGAAAGTTCATTGTTTTTGTGGCCCCTCGAGAGATTCCCTTATTGAAGAACAAGTTATAATGTATTACATTATGATCACTATTTCCTCGGTGTCCATCTACTTGCACATTAATTACTCTGCCAGTTTCAGTACGTTGGTAAATATTAAGTCTAGTAGGGCGCCCCCTCTGGTCAGGCCCTGCACCATTTGGGACAGATAATGGTCTTTAGCTATAGTCAGAAATCTGTTTCCTTTAAAGTCGAAGTCTGCCCAGTTCTCCATGAACCCAAACCCCTCCTTCCTACACCAGCTTCTGAGCCACTTGTTTACCTCCCTTATCTCCCGCAGCCTCTCTGGTACGGCTCGTGGTACAGGTAATATTTCAGAAAATACTACCTTGGAGGTCCTTGCCTTAAGCTTGCAGCCTAAGTCCCTGAAATCATTTTTAAGGACACTCCATCTACCTCTTACTTTGTCATTGGTGCCAATATGTACCATGACTGCTGGGTCTTCTCCAGCCCCACCCAGCAACCTGTCAACCCGATCCGCGATGTGCCGAACTCGAGCGCCAGGAAGACAACATACTGTTCGGCTATCCCGGTCTTTGTGACAGATCACCCTGTCTGTCCCCCTAATAATTGAGTCCCCCACTACCAGTACCTGTCTGGCCTGCCCTGCTCTCCTCCCTCCCTCCTTACTGGAGCAGACACCCCCCTGGCGGTCAGAGGCAGAGTCCTGCTGCAGTACCGCTAGCTCTGAAATGACATCCCCCTCATCTGCCAACTGGGCAAACTTGTTGGGGTGTGCCAGTTCCGGACTAGCCTCCCTGACACTTTTCCCTCTACCCCGTTTTCTAACTGTAACCCAGCTAACTGCCTGACTGTCCTGCCCCTCCGTCCCACTATCCATCCCCACCTCGACCGCAGAGAGTACCTGCTCAGTGAGCAGGAGACTACTCTGCGGGTTGTCAATGCATCTCAGTGTTGCCAGTTGCTCCTCTAGATCCAGGATCTGGGCTTCTAAATGAGCAACTCGCACACATCTCGCACAACAATATGCACCCTCAAACTGTTGTTCAAGGATTGCATACATTGCGCAAGATGCACACTGGACTGCCTTTTCCAACATGGAGGTCATACTAGATTTGGGGATTGCAAAAATTAACAGAAAAGAAAAAAAAATCAAATATTTCAATTTAAACTTCCTGAATTTAAAGTCCCTTAATTTTAAGTCCCCTCACTTTTATACTCACTCACTTGTATGCTTCACACTCTTGTATACAGACAAACAGTCGCTAGCTCAACATAGTGTATTTGCTTTATATTTATCACAACCACAACCACCTCTCTTCCACTGCCTGGAAGTGAAACTTTTTTTTTTTTTTTTTCATTTACACATCCAAATTTAACGAAAAGTCGTAAAAGACCTGTGGGGTGTTAAGGCTCACTGGACCCCTTGGTACGTGGCTTGAGGGGTGTAGTTTCCAAAATGGTATGCCATGTGGGGGTTTTCTGCTCTTCTGGCACCATAGGGGCTTCCAAAATGTGACATGCCCCCCAAAAACCATTTCAGCAAAAATTCACTCTCCAAAATCCCATTGTTGCTCCTTCCCTTCTGAGCCCTCTACTGCACCAGCCGAACACTTTACATACACATATGAGGTATTTCCTTACTCTAGAGAAATTGGGTTACAAATTTTGGGGGTCTTTTTCTCCTATTACCCCTTGTAAAAATTCAAAAACTGGGTCTACAAGAACATGCGAGTGTAAAAAATGGAGATTTTGAATTTCCTCCTTCACTTTGCTGCTATTCCTGTGAAACATCTAAAGGGTTAACACACTTACCCAAATGTCATTTTGCATACTTTGAGGGGTGCAGTTTTTATAATGTGGTCATTTGTGGGGTATTTCTAATATGAAGGCCCTTCAAATCCACTTCAAAACTGAACTGGTCCCTGAAAAATTCCAATTTAGAAAATGTTGAGAAAAATTGGAAAAGTGCTGCTGAACTTTGAAGCCCTCTGATATCTTCTAAAACTTAAAACCTGTCAACTTTATGATGAAAATATAAAGTAGACATATTGTATCTGTGAATCAATATATAATTTATTTGGAATGTCTGTTTTTGTTACAAGCAGAGAGCTTCAAAGTTAGAAAAATGCTAAATTTTCAATTTTTTCATCAAATTTGGGAATTTTTCACCAAGAAATGATGCAAGCCTCAACAAAAATTTACCACTAACATGAAGTAGAATATGTCACGAAAAAACAATCTCAGAATCAGAATGAAAAGTAAAAGTATCCCAGAGTTATTAATGCTTAAAATGACAGTGGTCAGATGTGCAAAAATGGCTCGGTCCTTAAGGTGAAAATGGGCTGGTTCCTTAAGGGGTTAAACCCCACTGGCATTTGACAGATCTTTGGAACAGTGGGCTGTGCAAATGAAAAATTTTCATTTTTCTTTTGGCAGACCACTGCTCAAAAAAATCTATCAGACACCTGTGAGATGTAAATGCTCACTGCACTTCTTATTAGGGGTGTAGTTTCCATGATGGGGTCACATGTGTGTGTGTGTGTGTGGGGGGGGGGGGGGGGGGTTCACTGTTCTGGCACCATGGAGGCCTAAACGCACATGGCCTTCAATTTCAGCCAGATTCTCTCTCCAAAAGCCCAATGGTGCTCCTTCTCTTCTGAGCCCTGTAGTTCACCTGCAGAGCACTTTACATCCACATAAGGGGTATTTTCTGACTCACAAGAGATGGGGTTACAAATTTCGCTGGGCTTTTTTTCCTATTGCCCCTTGTGAAAATGATAAAATTGGGGTAACAATAGCATTTTAGGGAAAAAAATATACATTTTTTTATTTTCACCTCCAACTTTAACTAAAATTTGTCAAACACCTGTGGGATGTTAAGGCTCACTATACCCCTTGTTACTTTATGTGAGGGGTGTAGTTTTCTAAATGGGGGTCACATATGGGTGTTTTTTATGTTTATGTCAGAACTGCTGTAACTACCAGCCACCCCTGTGCAAATCACCAATTTAGGCCTCAAATGTATATGGTACACTCTGTTTACACTAACATGCTGGTGTAGACCCCAAATTTACCTTTTCTTAAGGGGTAAAAGAAGAGAAAAAAAATTTGTAACCAAAAACTGTTGCCTTGAAATATGAGAGGGCTCCAAAGTGAAAAAGCACCATGTGCATTTGAGGCCTAAATTAGGGATTTGCATCCACCACCAAATTACCCTACAGCAGTGCTTTCCAAATAGGGTGTCTCCAGCTGTTGCACTACTTCCTGTTCAGGGTGTGGTTGTGTGATCTTCAGCTCCAGGAGAACCAGAGAACCAGAGAGCAGCAGGATTTTCACCAGCCCTCCCCCCCCCCCCCAGGTTTGTGGCAGCCTTCGGGGAAGGGCTTCCCTGCATGAACCCCAACGTCCCCATCTCCCTTACCAGGCCGGCGGGAGGTGGAGGTGACATTGCAACGGCCAACTCCCAGGATGGGGTACGGAGATCCTCCAGGATCCGCAGGAATGCAGAACCAACTCCACCGTCCATATCTGGAAGCCGCAAGGCTGCAAGGAAGGCTACAAGCAAGGCTGCAGGTAAAGACCTGCATGAAGGTGAGGAGTTGAGGAGAAACATGGTGAGGCAAGGTACCTCTGAACCCCAGCAATGGGGGGCATTGGGTCCCAGGGAGTCTTTGGCCACTTTTGGGTCCCGACTCCAAGCAAAAATGGCGGAGTATGAGCGTCTTGGCAAAATTCTTCGTGGGCTAAGAGAGGACTTAAAATTTGCCCGTTACCAGGCTGATTACACCTCAAAAAATCCAAGGCCAGTGTATTCGGCTAAAGTGCGCACCCTGAAAAAAGAGGTTGAGGAGGTAGAAAGGGTGAGGATGGAGATCATGGAAGGGGCTGGTATCTTCAGAGAAAAACTCTGCAATGAAAGTCGGTTCAGAGGCCAGCAGAACCCAGAAAGAGAGGAGGAGGTCAGTCACAGCGAAAGCAGTGCAGAGGAGGATGGTGTGGAGGTGGATGGTGGAGGAGAAAGAGAGAACAGTGCTGAGGAGGACAGTGTGGAGGAAGATGGTGGTGGAGAAAGAGAGGACAGTGCTGAGGAAGGTGCTAAAGAGAAGCAAGATGGTGGTGCAGAGGAGAGTGAAATGGAGGAGGACACAACCCAGAGTTCATACATAAATCCTGCTCAGGTAGCCCTGCCTGTAACGTCAGATGACAGCAGTGACGACAGCGGCAGCAGCAATGGGTTAATTGGTGGTGGATTGCTGAAGGCGATTGTGCTCCAAGAGTCACCTACCCATTTTGAGAACTTCTCATTTGGAAATGACTTAGGCCCAGATACTGAGGTGAAGGGCAAGAGGAAGAGGAGAAATAAAAGGAAAAAAGGAGAGGTCACCAGACTTGTTTATTCTTCTCTCCAGCAGTCTGGGCCATCTGAAAAGGTGGTTCAGGCTGGTGGGCCCCCCAGTCTGCCCGACCCCGCTTTTGCTGTAAAGCGGGGCCAGAATGGGGGGTACATGGTGGATAAGGTTTCTAAGATGGCTGCAGATGCCAAGGAGCCCGCCTGTCCAGCCGGTAGGGAAGGGCAGAACAGGCTTAAGGTGGGCGACTCCGATGCTGCAGGACCACCCCAGGTGGGCAGGGGGCGTGTCCTAGTGCCGGAGCTTGGTGATGTTGCTGTCTGCTCGGGGGGCGGTCCCCCGAGCGATCTGGGCGTAGCAGGGCACTCCTCTGTGAGGGGGGGGGAGTGTCCATGCGTCTGGATTGGTAGAAAAGCCCGGGCGGTCGGGTGAGGTGGCTCCTGAAGGTTGCACTGACGCTGTGGGGAATCCCTACACGTCGGCTGCTGTAGGAGGGGTGGGGGTGCGTCCGGAGGGACAGCTCCCACCCAGTGTGAAGCAGTTCTCACTGGGAACATCATCGGCGTTGAAGGAAGTGTCATCACTGGAACTGGAAGTAACATCGCCAGAACCGAAAAAGCGGTCATCGGGGGCGGGACCAGCAGCACAAACCCCCGTGGCATACGCAAATAACCCGGCTAGCTCAGGAAAGTTTAGCCAGGATAATAGTGTGAAAGGGAAGAGTGCAAAAGAGAGTGAAAATTTTGGTGATGGTATGTTGCATGAAAATGTTAGCAGTGTGCAAGAGTGGGGCATTAGAGGTGTACTAGAGAGGGGTGCTAGCGGTGTGCAAGAGAGGGGTGCTAGCGGTGTGCAAGAGAGGTGTGCTAGCGGTGTGCAAGAGAGGGGTGCTAGCGGTGTGCGAGAGAGGGGTGCTAGCGGTGTGCAAGAGAGGGGTGCTAGCGGTGTGCGAGAGAGGGGTGCTAGCGGTGTGCAAGAAAGGGATGCTAGCGGTGTGCGAGAGAGGGGTGCTAGAGGTGTACAAGAGAGGGATGCTATCGGTGTGCAAGAGAAGAGTGCTGGAGGCAGGCAAAGGGATGTCACTGGATCAGTAAAGAGTACTGAGGAAGTATGGGCTGGTTCGGCTGCCCCCCTGGTGGTGACTGCTAGAAGCTATGCCAGCGTCGCTGCCGGGGAATCAAGAGGGTCTCCGTCTCCATCTGGTTCTGGGGGTCACTTGCAGCGGCGCCTCCTGGAGGCTCTGCGTAAGGGTGATAGGTCAATTGAGGTAGAAGGGAGGGGTTCGGTTGACCTGTCTTTTTGGATAGAGAGGCATGGTCTGGGTGCCTTCCAAGAACAGAATGGGGAGGTGATGTGGTCCCTCCCGACTCCCGGGTAGGATAGTAACCGTAGGAATGTGGCCCGTCTGATTTGGAGGGGTAAAGATGCGTGCCCACCCCGGGCAAGGGTGGTTGAGCTCCTCCTTCAGATGGAGTTCAGGGCGAGTGACATCTTTGCCCTGATTCACCCCTATGGTTCTTCTGAGTTCGACATCAGCTTTGTTCGGCCAGAGGGTCTTGAACTTTTCTGGTCGAATTACGACATGGTGAAGAACGAGCCCGGCTGGCGGGATTTCGCTGTAAAAGCGATATCCCGGCAGAACCAAACCAAGAGAGTGACCGTTTTGACCCGTAACGAGTCGCTCTCTTGCTACGACATCATGACCTGGCTCGGTCGTTATGGGGATGTGACGGACATGCCCAAGAAAAATCTTGATGAGCACGGGATCTGGTCTGGGGCCTGGACGTTTTCCGTCAAACTTAGGCGTTCAGGGAGCACAGTTGCCCACATCCCATCGGCAGCCTTACTCGGACGTGACAGAATCCAAGTCTTCTACCAGGGGCAGCCTAAAGTCTGCCACAGGTGTGGTAGTCCTACCCATTTTAGCGCAGCCTGCACTGTGCAGGTTTGCGCTTTGTGTGGTGGGGCTGGTCATTTGGCTGCATCCTGTGGGCAGATCCGGTGTCATCTGTGTGGTGTCCTAGGACACCCTTTCAAGCGTTGCCCCAGCGCCTTTTCCCGTTTGGTGGCCGCTCCAGCTGGGGAGAGCTTTAGGGTTGCCCCGGCTGGGGAGGGTACGGGCATGGGTGAAGGAGCAAAAGGGTTAATGAAGAGCAAGAAGGGGCCTGCCAAACTAAGGCGAGAGGAAAACCGCAGAAGGAGCAGGGAGCTGGAGAGTTCTCAGGTGGCGGGGGTAGCTCCTGGCCCTGCTCCTGTCACTAGCCCAGATGTTGCTGAGACCCTGGGGGATGATGTGTTGGATGAGGAGATTAGGAGGATTCGCGAAGAGGAAGGCAAAGAGGCTGATCTTTCTGATTCCTCCCACTATAAAAGTGTGGATGAGGAGGGGAGGGAAAGGCCGAAAAAAGACAAGGGCAAAAAAGTTGTAAAGGGGAAGTCTCAGTCCTCTATTTCAGGTGCTAAAGGCCAGGTCCTAAAAGGAAGCTTACCTGCCCCCCTTCTGATTGACCTATCGAACAGGTACCTTGTCCTTGATACCATCTCCTCCCCCTCATTGGAGGGGGGTGGCGAGGATGGGGTGCCTGAGGGATTGGAGCCTCCAGGGGGAACTGGGTCCTGTCCTGTTGAGGCATCTTCCTCGGAGGGCAGGGCTAACTCAGGGCCAGATGGAGATGGGAGCCAGATGGATCAGTCTGAGTCAAAAAAGAGATCTAAAGAAAGTAAGAATGCTCCTTCTTCTTCAGGGGATGAGGCGGTGAAGAAGAAGGGCAAGAAAAAATAATGGGTAAGGCCGTCTAACTCAATTACCCAGGATGGCAGCACTCACCCCATTGACGCTGGCATCTATTAATTGTGCCAGTATAAAGTCTGATACGGCTAGATTCGCAGCCTTTGATTTTCTCGGCCGTGTTGAAGCCGACATTTTCTTTTTACAGGAGAACAGGTTGTCAGATCTAGCCTCTCTGGTGAAAGCCAGAAGAGAGTGGAGGCGCGGCCCCTCCCACTGGTCGCTTGTGGCTGAGCCGTATAGTGGGGTGGCGGTCCTTTTTACCGCTCCGGTCGAATGCAGACGGGTCATTGAGTTAGAAAGGGGGAGGTGCCTGATCTTAGATGTCTTCATGAAGGGACAAGAGCTCCGGCTCATTAACATCTACACCCCACAAACAAAGTGGGGCCGTAAGGATCTCTTTATGAGGATTAAGCCCTTTCTTTTTACTAGCCGGCAAGTGATCTTTGGAGGGGACTTCAATAATGTCACGAGGTCCCAAGATAGGAGAGGTTCCAATGATCGGCTGGCTTATGACTGTGTGGCCCTTAGTAATATAGTCAGGGAAGCTCGCCTAGAGGATGCCCACATCCGGAGCCCCTCAGGCCACGCGGGTTTCACCTTTCATCGAGGTAGCAGCAGGTCTAGGATAGACAGGTTTTATTTAAAGGAGGAATCCGTCTCTTCCGCAGTGTCCGTGGTTGAGGTGGAGTTCTCCGACCACTGTATGATTTTGTTTTCCCTGAATGTTTCAGAGACCCCCGGATGGGAAAAGGTTATTGGAAGCTGAATTTGTCCCTCCTGGAGGAAACAGAGATAAGACAGTCCTTTGAGGATTTTCTTCAGAGTCAGGTACCTTTACTGGACTTTTGTAGTAGTAAGTCTGAGTGGTGGGAGATATTCAAGAAGCAGGTTGCGGGGTTCTTCCGCCAGCTCTCGAGCCTCAGGTCCCTGAACAGGTATCGCCTGTATCAGGGACTGAGGAGGAAACTCGAGCTTCTCGTCTCAACTGGAGGTAGCCGAGAGGATATCTCCAGAGTGAAGTCCTTGCTGATGATGTGTCAGTACGATAGGCAAGCATCTTTGGTTTTTGAGAGGGATTACGGGAAGTACCGCTCGCCCGACCCTTACAGGAACTGCAAGATGTCAGTGAGTAGTAAAGTAGTCTCAGGACTGATTGATAGTACGGGATCTCTGAATCGGTCCAGATCAGGGATCCTGGAGGTCGTCAGATCCTTCTACTCGCACCTACAGACAGGAAGCTTCTGGCCAAGATACTGTTTAATCGGCTGGTGAAGTTTGCACCCCGGCTCCTTTCGGGGGCTCAGCACTGCTCTGTTCCAGGCCGAAGCACCTTAAGTGCTGTCCTCAGTGTCAGGGAGGCAGTGGAGCGGAGTAGTGCGGGTCTCTGGAAGGGGTACTTACTTTTCCTTGGATCAGGCCAAAGCATTTGATCAAGTGAACCATGACTACCTCTGGTCCGTCCTCCTGAGATATGGCTTACCGTGTACTTTTGTTAATTGGCTTAAGGGCAGAGAGTTTCCCGCTGGTGAACGGGTGGTCTGGCCGCTCTTTGAGGTGGGGTCCGGAGTCCGTCAGGGTTGTCCTTTGAGCCCGCTCTTATATGTATTTGCGATCGATCCCTTCCTTAGGAGGGTGAGTTGCGGACCATTGGCGGGAGTCAGGATGATTCTGGCGGAGCCGGGTGTCGCCCAGAGAGTGGTGGCGTACGCTGATGATGTCACCATTTTCCTCTCCTCGAGAGAGGAGGTCGATGTGGTGATGTCGGAAGTGGACCGCTACTCGGAGGCATCCGGGTCTAAGATCAACCAGGATAAGTGTGAGAGTCTCTGGCTGGGAGGGGGAGACCCCACGTACGATATCCCGGACACCCTTCCAGGGCCCCAAGACTCAGCAAAAGTTTTGGGCATCACATTCGGCCAGGATGATTATCCCACCAAAAACTGGGATGGTAAGCTCCAGGATGCCACTCAGAGGGTGGACCAGTGGAAGGGTTGGTCTATGACCCTCAGGGAAAGGGTACACCTGATCAAATCGTACCTGCTCCCCTTGTTTATCTATCTGGGCAGCGTATGTATTTTACCAGAGGCTTACTACACTAGGGTCTACAGCCTGTTTTTCCAACTGTTATGGGGGAACAGGTTGAACCTAGTCAAGAGGGAGGTTACGTACCGCACGAGGAGACTAGGGGGTTTATCTATGGTAAACCCTGTGGTGTTCTTAACGAACACCTTCTTGAAAGCCAACATTGCAAACCTCTGGTCAGAGAGCGCTCCTCCGTGGGTACTCTCCTGCAGGGAATGGTTTCGGCCTTTCTTCCAGGAATGGGAGACAGGAAGGCAAGTGAAGGACCTCCGTACACCACATGGATATCTTCCGGCTTACGCTACCCCGACTCTGAAGGTGATACGTCGGTGGGGTCTGGGAGTGTGGGAGATCAGGACCCAGTCAAGGCAGTTCCTTGACAAACGGGTTCTGTTGACCCACTTCCAGAAGCCTCTGGCGCTCAGGGACTGCCCAGGTCGGGATCTGAGGGTGGGGTTGCATCTTTTAAATATGAAAAGGATCCCCCAGAAGTTTTGGGACTTGGCCTGGCGCTGCTTTCAGGGGAAGCTATATGTGAGGGACAACCTGAAGTACAGGAACTCTGATGACCGGGGATGTCCCCGAGAAGAGTGCGGGGACACGCTGGAAAGCATGGACCACTTCCTGCTTCATTGTCCCTTTAATATAGGGGTTTACAACAGGGTGGGTGCTTCCATCGGCTGTAGTCAACTTGCCGGCCTTTCCTATCCGGAGTGGGCTTATGGGGCATTCAGGAACCTGGGTGGCCGTGATCGGGGCACTTTATTCTTAGTTAGCTTAGTGGTTAGGTACTACACGTGGAATGCACGGTGCTTAGTATCGACCCAACAGAAAGTCCTCTCCGAGGTGGAGGTATGTAGGAACATCACTGGTGACCTCGGGAAGATCAGGTCTTTGGAGTATGGCAGTCTTGGTACCAGTAGGGCTTCTCTCCTGTGGAGAGGGTTTTCTTTTGATGTACCTTAATTTTGGTTAGGGACAGTATATAGATGTTAGGGTGAGTATAGGGTCAGTTTTATGAAGGGATAGCGATAGGGTTAGAAGTAAGGTTCATAGGGTAAGCATTTTGAAACTTAGTTTTATCAGGATTGCCATCCTTCTTCCTGGTGGTGGGCTATGCATGTCACTCTAGCTTTTTGTTTTGTTTTCTGTAATTTGAATGTAAAGGGCTTGCAGGCAACCAATCTTGGGCCTGGTGGGGGTTTGAAGTACTGTATTACTTTGTTTTTCATATTATTTCTGTGGTTGTAGTGAATTAGTACATTGTTGAGTTAGTTAATAATAGTGGGGGGGATTCATTTTAGGTTGGGTGGGGGTTGTTGGGGGGGAGGGGATGATATTTTGGGTCTGACTTGGGTCAGTTTATGGACAATGACTGTTTCAGTAAAAAAAAAATAATAATAAATAAAAAAAAACACTGTGATACACGAACTCTGACCATGTCCAGTGGGAGTGGTGTGGGTGATGGGAGAGTTCATAGTGTAGGTTATTTTTCTTTAGGTTTTATTCTTGTTTACATGTATTTCATAAGTATAAATAGTTTTATGTATTTTTGTATAGTGTTATACCTCATTGTTGGGTAAAGGCAGTCGGACCAGCTTTTAGTTGATATTATTGTGTTTATTTTTTTCCCCTTATGGTAATGTATCCATGCATGTGTGTGTTACTATAGTTTAAAGAGAAGGGAAAGGAGAAAGGGGAAAAAATAAATAAATGAAATTTCCAAGTTGGAATTATTTTTAGTTATGGCAATAAGCCCTCTTTTTATTATAATTTTTTTTATTTTTTTTTACTTTATTTTATTTTTTTATTTTTTTTCGTTGTTATGATATAATATGTATTGTGAGTATTGGTTGTTGTATGTGTGTAAAATTAATGGTATTTCCAAGATGGAATTATTTTATTTATTTCCTTATTATTTTTATGGCAGTTAGCCCTATTTATTTTTGTTTAATGCATTTTGTGTATGGTATGTGGGGATAAGTTTCCTATTCGGATGTTTTCAGTTAAAACTTAATTAAGGAAAGCTATATTTATGTTTTGTTGGTAATTAATGTGTGTGTGTATGTGTGTTTGGAAGGATAATAGGTAAGAATTAGTAGTATCAGGCAATATTTGTTAGTTGAGTTAAGCTGGGCTGGTTGGTTAGGTAGGTCCTTTTATTCTGTAACAAAGAGTTTATATTTGTTACTTTTTCATCCTTATGTTTCAGCTGATTACGCATTGTATTTGTGTTTTGTAAAAGTTTTATATTTTTCTAATAAAAAGAGTTCCAGCTGTAGCAAAACTCCCAGCATGCCAGGACAGTCAATGGCTATGCCGATGTGCTGGCCCCTGTATCACCCGTCATTATGCACAGAGTAAGTTTTCTCTGTGCAGTGATGACAACAGGGTGCCGCAACCGAGATCATGGGGGTCCTTTGGAGAGGGGATAAGATGTCTTGGTGCGTAGTACCCCTTTAAGAGGGAAAAACATGATATATATATATATATATATATATATATATATATATATATATATATATATAAGAGGACTATATGTGGGCAACGCTAGATATTGCTTCATTATATAGTAACATCCCACATGACAGAGGAGTGGAAGCTGTGTGATATTTTTTAGTGGAAGATCCCTTGATGCCCATACATCAGAGGAACTTCATTTTGGAGGCCATTAAAGGAGTAGTGCAGTGTTGAAAAACATCCCCTATCCCAAGGATAGGGGATACATTTCAGATTGTGGGGTGTCCGACTGCTGGGGGGCCCCGTGATCTCCTGTACGGGGCCCTGGCTCGCTGGCCAGATAGCGCGTGTTGACTAGTGTTGAGCAGCATAGGCCATATTCGAATTCGCGATATTTCGCTTATATATGGACAAATATTCGTCATATATTCGCTAAATTCGCATATTTGTAATATTCGCGTAATATTTTTGCATATGCGAAAATTAGCATAAATGAAAATGTGCATAAGCAAATTTTCCCATATGCGAAAATTCATATGCCAGTCTCACACAGTAGTATTAGAGCCTTCTTTACACCACACAAGCTGGAAGCAGAGAGGGATGATCACTGTGATGTGTATTGTGAAAAAAAAAAACGATATTCGTAATTTCGAATATATAGTGCTATATTGGCGAATATTCGCGAATTCGCGCATTGCGGATATTTGCGAGCAACACTAGTGTTGACCACCAGACGAAGGGGCAGCCGACACGCCCCCTCAAAAAAAGCGCTATGGCAGAGCCAGAGATATCCAAAGGCAGCGCTGCATCAGTCCCCCAAAAAATGTGAGTTCCTGGATTTAAATATCTATATTCAGGATGGCTGTTCGCAGCTGTTTCTGGAGACGGTCAACAATAACCTCTGCATGGTGGAATAATAGGTCACGATGTTTATCAGGATCAGTAGAAGCATCACCCACTCGATGATTATGATGGGGATTTCACGGATCTCGTCCCAGTCTTCATCATTATGGAATAATTCCTTTAATGTTTCATATCCAAAATAGAAAACTACACAGGCAAAAGTCAGGCCACAGCAGGTGCATCTACTATGGTGGATGACTTTTTTTGCTCCTGGTAATTTATACATCTGGATGGACTGCCCAAGGTAGTATAAGGCTTCACATGTAATGGAAATTATCATGCTGACAAAGTGTATCCTGGGATATTCTTCGGGGGACAATACATGCATAACAGCTGTGGAAAAACAGGAGGCCCACACAATGGCCAGCAGGATCCTCTGGATCAGGACCTGATGACCCCTGAACTCTTCAGTATGCATAACCATATACTTATAAATAAGAAAGGTTAGTACCAAAGTGCCAATGGACGTCCCTATGAATCCAATTCTGAATAATATGCTTTCGGGAAAGAAATTTCCCACGTCACTGTGAAGGAAAAGAAACCAATGTTATTATGGATATTTCCTCACTCCCAACCCATGAAATAAGAATCATGTGCTTGTTTATCTTACCTGATGCTCATCAGTGGCGAGGCTGCATGGCCGAGGACGACCGTCATGATGTAGCTGGTGGCAAGCCAGGCCGCACACCAAAACGCCAACAGGAGGGGGACGAACCCCAGTCCTTTTAGCTCCATTTCAGACAAGTAGAAGAAGAAGACGCTAATCTCACTATTCTCACTAATCGCACTGGAACTGACTGAAGGCTCGGGCGGCTGTCAGTGGAATGTCAGGCCTCCAGCTGTCTATGACATCACATGTGACATGTCAGAATGACTGCTTGTTTCTTTGAGCTGCCATGATTTAGTATCTGCTATAGACAGAACCTGATGTTTTTACTATGGACCTTACAGACCTCAGAACCCAAGTAATTAGTGCAGGGGCTCCATTTTGATCATCTCATATTTCACATTATTTGAGTTCCAGGGTTCAGATACATTTGCACCCTCTATAGCAGTGGTCTTCAAGCTGTGAACCCCCAACCGCTGCAGAACCACAACTCCCAGCATGCCCAGACAGCAACTTCGCATAAGGAAATAGTCTAATTAAACTTTTCTTATATATAGAATCCCTGAAATCTCCAATCTCTCCTTTTATTGGTTTATGATCTGTGTTACTTATTTGTTAAAAACAATGTTTCTGATTGTCTTCCCCCCACACACTTATGGGCTATCTCTTCAAACGACTTTATTTGACCTAAAGCGTATAATTGATTTACATAAATAAGCCCCTTTTCATCCAAAAGAGTGAATCTTTAATTTTAAGGAATTCTTTAAGTGCTTTATTCGACCATAATGAAGTAAAGTCAAATCTCCATGTGATTTTAAACATTTTTTAAGTTCCTCCCATACTTAATTATCTAGATATGCATGGGTGTAGTGAGTATCCCAGCTTCCAAAATCTCAAAAATATCCTTATAACGACCCATTAGGGTATGTTCACACTACAGTGTGTGAATGGAATCTCCGCTCGCTGAATTCAGTGAGCGAAGATTCAGACGGGCAGCCGGCGGTGGCGGTAGGACCGGGCGGCACTGAGCCGTCACCATTGACAGCTATGCAGTGCTCGCGGACTTCCGTGCAAAGAATGAACATGATCTTTCTTTGGGCGGAACAATTTCAGTGGCGCTGAACGGCTCTCGCGGAAACCCATTCACATTAATGTTAAGTTCACACCGCGGAATTCGGCTCTCGGAATTCCGCCCGTGGAATTCGGCTTGCGGAATTCCGCCCGTGGAATTCCGCGGGAATTCCGTAGTGTGAACATACCCTTAGAGAGAAAAAATAGGACTACATTTTCCCTCCTTCTCATAATAGTCTGCAATTTTAGTGCTAAAAAGTACCTAAAAAAAAAAAAAGTGCCCAACCCCCATCGTGCTCAGCTAACGTTAAAGAAACATATTTCATTCTCGTGCTTTCCTGCCCCAAAGTAGTGAATTTAATAAAGAAATAAGAGCTTGGAACCATTTTTCTGATATCCATACAGTATAGAAACATAGAATGTGTCGGCAGATAAGAACCAATTGGCCCATTTAGTCTGCCCAATAATCTGAATCCTATCAATAGTCCCTGGCCCTATCTTATATGAAGGATAGCCTTATGCCTATCCCATGCATGTTTAAACTCCTTCACTGTATTTGCAGCGACTAGTGTTGCTCACGAATATTCGCAATTCAAATTTTAATCGCGAATATAGCATATTCGCGAATTTGCGAATATTGCAAATATAGCACTATATATTCATAATTACGAATATTCGCTTTTTTTGCGCATATGTGAAAATTTGTGCGCATATGCGCAAATTTGCGAATATTGAGCCCTCCCTTCATTAATGGTATAGAGAACTGTGACTAGTGCATCAACTCTGTGATTTTTTGCCCAATAAAACCAATAGGCTAATTGTGGTCTATGGGGATCTCACTGCATGTAAGATAAGCAGGACCGTCTCAGCAGTACAGTGGGATGGGAAACCGTCACTGGTTCGAGTCCCAGGGTGGACAGTGTTACAGTGTTGTGGTTAAACTTTACTTTCCTGGAAAAGCTGCTGAGTTGCCCATAGCAACAATCAAATTGCTTCTTTCATTTTTCAGAGGCCTTTTCAAAAATGAAAGAAGCGATCTGATTGGTTGCTAAGTATATAGTAAACATTCATATATGTGGTCAATATATAGTATAAATTCATATATATGGGGGTAAGTATATAGTATACATTCATATATATGGGGGTCAGTATATAGTATACATTCATATATGGGGTCAGTATATAGTATACATTCATATATATGGGGGTCAGTATATAGTATACATTCATATATATGGGGGTCAGTATATAGTATACATTCATATGTGTGGTCAGTATATAGTATACATTCATATATGGGGGTCAGTATATATATACATTCATATATATATAATGGGGGTCAGTATATAGTATACATTCATATATATGGGGGTCAGTATATAGTATACATTCATATGTGTGGTCAGTATATAGTATACATTCATATATATGGGGGTCAGTATATAGTATACATTCATATATGGGGGTTAGTATATAGTATACATTCATATATATGGGGTCAGTATATAGTATACATTCATATATATGTGGTCAGTATATAGTATACATTCATATATATAGGGGTCAGAATATAATATACATTCATATATGGGGGTCAGTATATAGTATACATTCATATATATACGGGGGTCAGTATATAGTATACATTCATATATATGTGGTCAGTATATAATATACATTCATATATATGGGGGTCAGTATATAGTATACATTCATATATATGGGGGTCAGTATATAATATACATTCATATATATGGGGGTCAGTATATAGTATTCATTCATATATATGGGGGTCAGTATATAATATACATTCATATATGGGGGTCAGTATATAGTATACATTCATATATACGGGGGTCAGTATATAGTATACATTCATATATGGGGGTCAGTATATAGTATACATTCATATATATGGGGGTCAGTATATAATATACATTCATATATGGGGGTCAGTATATAGTATACATTCATATATATGTGGTCAGTATATAGTATACATTCATATATATGGGGGTCAGTATATAGCAGTGATTCCCAACCGCGGTGCCGCGGCACACGTGTGTACCGTTCAGCACTGCCCGTGGTGCCGCTGGATTTTGCCGTGATTTTTATTTTTTTTCACTATTATTTGTTTTTTAAATGTCCCGCCCCGGCCTGACGGCGCAGGGGGGAAGGGAAGTCTGCGTGCGCACTGCGCACACAGCGTCCCCCTCTATCTCCTGCGTTTCCTGTGTTCCCCTCCGTCCCCTGCGTCTGCCGCGTGACCCGTGTTCCCCTCCTTCCCCATCTGTTCCCTGTGTCCCCCGCATCCCCCTCCTTCACTCTCCGTCTCCTGCGTCCCCCTCCGTCCCCCTCTCCCTTGCGGCGCAGTGAGCCGGATATGGTGCCCTGGGGCGGAACGAGCTGCACCAGCGCCGTACTCCCGTGCCTCCTGTGGAACTGCAAGCTGTGCGGGCCGGCTTGCTTAAGGTACCGTACCCTTTCCACCCCTCTTTTCACCTTCTCAACCCTGTCTAAATCCCCCCACCGTCACCCAGGTCCACACTCTACCCCTCCCCCCCCCGACCCCGTCACTCATGTCCACCCCCCCCTGTCAGCCATGTCTGCCTTGTTTACCTCCCTGTCCATCTCTATCACCCATGTCCACCCCCCTGTCAGCCATGTCTGCCTTGTTTACCTCCCTGTCCATCTCTATCACCCATGTCCACCCCCCCCCTGTCAGCCATATCTGCCTTGTTTACCTCCCTGTCCATCTCTATCACCCATGTAATCCCTCCCTGTCACCCATGTAATCCCTCCATGTCACCCATGTAATCCCCCCTGTCATCCATGTCCACCCTCCCTGTCACCCATGTCCACCCCCCAGTCACCCATGTGCACCCCCCCAGTCACCCATGTGCACCCCCCCAGTCACCCATGTCCACCCCTAAGTCACCCATGTCCACCCCCCCAGTCACCCATGTCCAGCCCCCCCTGTCACCCATGTCCACCCCCCCTGTCACCCATGTCCACCCCCCCTGTCACCCATGTCCACCCTCCCTGTCACCCATTTCCACCCTCCCTGTCACCCATTTCCACCCTCCCTGTCACCCATGTCCACCCTCCCTGTCACCCATATCCACCCCCCCAGTCACCCATGTCCACCCCCCCAGTCACCCATGTCCACCCCCCCAGTCACCCATGTCCACCCCCCCCGTCACCCATGTAATCCCTCCCTGTCACCCATGTAATCCCTCCCTGTCACCCATGTAATCCCCCCCTGTCACCCATGTCCACCCCCTCAGTCACCCATGTCCACCCCCTCAGTCACCCATGTAATCCCTCCTTGTCATCCATGTAATCCCTCCCTGTCACCCATATAATCCCTCCCTGTCACCCATGTAATCCCTCCCTGTCACCCATGTCCACCCCCCCTGTCACCCATGTCCACCCCCCCTGTCACCCATGTCCACCCCCCTGTCACCCATGTCCACCCCCCCTATCACCCATGTCCACCCCCCCTGTCACCCATGTCCACCCTCCCTGTCACTCATGTCCACCCTCCCTGTCACCCATGTCCACCCTCCCTGTCACCCATGTAATCCCTCCCCCGTCACCCATGTAATCCCTCCCCCGTCACCCATGTAATCCCTCCCCCATCACCCATGTAATCCCTCCCCCGTCACCCATGTCCACCCCCCGTCACCCATGTCCACCCCCACTCTGTCACCCATGTCCACCCTCCTGTTCACCCATCTGTCCCTTTGTTACCGCAGTCCACCCCTCTCTGTCACTCCTGTCCCTCTTTTACCCCCTTGTCCACCCCTCTGACCCCCTGTCTCCCCTCTCCACCCTCCTGTCACCCATGTCCACCCCCTGTCCACCCCTCTGTCACCCCTATGCCCCCGTCACCCATGTTCACTCTTCTACACCCATCTATCACCCTTGTACACCTCTCTACACCCCTCTGACACCCATTTACACTTCTCTACAACCCTCTGTCACCCATGTACACCCATCTGTCACCCATGTACACTCCTCTGTACCCCTCTGCCACCCATGTACACTCCTATACACACCTGTCACCCATGTACACCCCTCTGTCACCCATATCCACCCCCCCTGTCACCCATGTCCACCCCCTCAGTCACCCATGTAATCCCTCCCTGTCACCTATGTAATCCCTCCCTGTCACCCATGTAATCCCTCCCTGTCACCCATGTAATCCCTCCCTGTCACCCATGTAATCCCTCCCTGTCACCCATGTCCACCCCCCCGTCACCCATGTCCACCCCCCCTGTCACCCATGTCCACCCCCCCTATCACCCATGTCCACCCCCCCTGTCACCCATGTCCACCCTCCCTGTCACCCATGTCCACCCTCCCTGTCACCCATGTCCACCCTCCCTGTCACCCATGTAATCCCTCCCCCGTCACCCATGTAATCCCTCCCCCGTCACCCATGTCCACCCCCCGTCACCCATGTCCACCCCCACTCTGTCACCCATGTCCACCCTCCTGTTCACCCATCTGTCCCTTTGTTACCCCAGTCCACCCCTCTCTGTCACTCCTGTCCCTCTATTACCCCCTTGTCCACCCCTCTGACCCCCTGTCTCCCCTCTCCACCCTCCTGTCACCCATGTCCACCCCCTGTCCACCCCTCTGTCACCCCTATGCCCCCGTCACCCATGTTCACTCTTCTACACCCATCTATCACCCTTGTACACCTCTCTACACCCCTCTGTCACCCATTTACACTTCTCTACAACCCTCTGTCACCCATGTACACCCATCTGTCACCCATGTACACTCCTCTATACCCCTCTGTCACCCATGTACACTCCTCTACACCCCTCTGTCACTCATGTACACTCCTCTACACCCCTCTGTCACCCATGTACACTCATAGGCGTGCGCACAGGGTGTGCCGGGTGTGGAGCAAAAGGGGTAGCTGCCCCGGGCCCTGTAATTCCTGGGGGCCCAAAAGCAGCTCTCCCCTTTTGCCCCATAAAGCTGATAAAGGCTGGCGGGCCAGGCGTCAGGGGCCCGGCCAAAATGTTAGTAGGAGTGGGCGGGGGGGCGGGTTTGCGCCGCACGCTACCTTTATATGTTCGCCGCCGCTGTCACTCATTCCCAGGCAGCCAGTACCGCAATGGCTGTCTGGGAGATGGTCACGTGACATGACGTGTGGTGCATCATAGAGAGGAGCGGAGCATAGAGAGTCTCCCGCTCCTCTCAGTCCCCACACGGCCGCTTCCAGGATCAAGGCCGCAGCAAGGGACCCACCGCCGGGGGTATCCTCCCCTCACTTGCATAATCTGATAATCCCCTCCCCCGTACGTATCCTGTACTGATCCTGAGTTATATCCTGTATTATTCTAAAGAGCTGTACTCACTATTCTGCTGGTGAGGTCACTATGTACATACATTACATTACTTATCCTGTACTGATCCTGAGTTATATCCTGTATTATTCTAAAGAGCTGTACTCACTATTCTGCTGGTGAGGTCACTGTGTACATACATTACATTACTTATCCTGTACTGATCCTGAGTTATATCCTGTAGATCTTTTATTAAAATTTCAAACATAACAATAAAAAAATTACAAAACATAAACATATCATATCCGACAGAACATATCAATATAACGATCATAAAACCAAAACCATAGCATAAAATACAACACCGGTCCACCCCACACTCATTCCTGCACACAAATATATACAATATTTACAAAAGACATATTCCTATAATACCCATAATACCCATACCATACTAATAAACTATATACACTAATACTAAATGTGAATTTCCTGGCCCAGTTGCAATACCAAAAACCCAATACCAGTAATATACCAAAAAGAATAACAACAACAACAATAATAATATATACAAAATAATAAAAACCAACACAAACAAAATAACACCACTTTTTTTTTTTTTTTTTTGGCCCTGAGCTGGTCCCGCATCCCATGCCCCCAGTACATGTTACCAGACGTCCATGAACCAGTCCAGGATTTTCTGTATATATAAAAGTCCCATACAAACCCCCTCCCCCCTTTTTAACCCACCACCCAACCTAAACTAAACCCAAACCCCAGGTGGCATCACACAATATATACAGTATATACATTACATAAAATATACACAGACTAACAATATATACAATACATAAGTATACAAATAGACTACAACAATAAATACAATAACAAGTACATATAACACTATAAGCCAAACAACAAACCCCTAAAGCTCAAGTTCAGCGCCTGCAAGCCCTATATTACCATAAACCAATTGCTCAAAACAAAAAGACTAATGTGCCAGCATCAGCCCACCACCAGGGGGAGACAACAGGCTAAGGCACTTTAAAGGCAGAGCCCCTCCATAGACGAGAGGCCCTGCCAGCACCCAGCCTCTCGTACTCCAGAGAACGCACCTTCACCAGGTCACCGAGAATGTTCCTAACCACCACATCCACAGGGAGGATTTTACGCTGCGTCGACACTAAACACCGTGCGTTCCACGTGTAGTACCTAACCACTGAGCTGACTAGGAATAAAGTGCACCGGTCCCAGCCTCCAAGGTTTCTGAATGCCCCATAGGCCCATTCCGCATAGGAGAGACTGGCCAGCCAAGGCCAACCAATGGAAGCGCCCACCCTGGTGTAAACCTCTGTGTTAAAGGGACAATGAAGCAGAAAATGCTCCATGCTTTCCAGCATGCCTCCACACTCTTCGCGGGGACATCCCCGGTCATCAGAGCTCCTGCACTTCAGATTGTCCCTCACACACAGTTTCCCGTGGAAGCAGCGCCAAGTCAAGTCCCAAAACTTCAAGGGGATCCTGATAGAATTCAAAAGCTCTAAACCCACCTCCAGATCCCGACTTGGGCAGTCCTTGAGCGCCAATGGCCTCTGGAAATGAGAAGACAGGACCCTCTTGTCAAGGAATTTCCTCGACAGAGTCCTAATCTCCCCCATCCCCAGACCCCACCGACGAATAACCTTCAGAACCGGGGTAGTGTAAGCCGGGAGATGCCCGTGTGGTGTGCGAAGATCCTTCACTTGCCCTCCTGTCTCCCATTCCTGGAAGAAAGGCCAAAACCATCCCCTACAGGAGGATACCCACGGAGGAGCCCTCTCTGACCAGAGGTTTGCTATATTGGTCTTAAGAAAGGTATTCACTAGGAACACCACAGGGTTGACCATACACAACCCCCCTAGTCTCCTCGTACGGTAAGTAACCTCCCTCTTCACTAGGTTCAGTCTGTTCCCCCATAACATCTGGAAGAACACACTGTAGACCCGGGTCCAAAGAGGTTCTGGCAACATGCATACACTGCCCAGATATATCAGTAAAGGGAGCAGGAATGTTTTGATCAGGTTAACCCTTTCCCCGAGGGTCAAAGACCAACCCTTCCACTGATCCACCTTCTGAGCGGCGATCTTAAGCCTGCTGTCCCAGTTTTGTTTGGGGTAATCCCCTTGGCCAAATTCGATGCCGAGAACTTTTGCAGATTCCTGGGGCTCTGGAAGGGCGTCCGGGAGATCAAAACCAGGATCTCCCCCTCCCAGCCAGAGACTCTCGCACTTATCCAGGTTGATCTTGGACCCTGATGCCTCCGAGTAGCGGTCCACCTCTGACATCACCCATTGGCCTTCCTCTTGTGAGGAGACAAACACGGTGACATCATCAGCATACGCTACCGCCCTCAGAGCCAAATCCGGCACCGCCAGGTCCATTCTCACCCCCGCCAACGGTCCACAATCAATCCTCCTAAGGAAAGGATCAATTGCAAACACGTACAGCAACGGGCTCAAAGGACAACCCTGACGGACGCCAGACCCAACCTCAAAAGAGCGGCCAATCCAACCATTCACAAGCGGGAAACTCTCTGCCCCTCCGTACAAGGTCTTAAGCCAATCAACAAACCCCCCCGGCAGGCCATATCTCAGAAGAACAGACCAGAGGTATTCATGGTTAACCCGATCAAACGCTTTTGCCTGATCCAAGGACAGCAAGTACCCCTTCCAGTGGCCAGCCCTACCCTGCTCCACAGCCTCTCGGACACTGAGCACAGAACTAAATGTACTGCGGCCCGGAACAGAGCAATGCTGAGCCCCCGAAAGGAGCCGGGGTGCAAACTCCACCAGCCGGTTAAACAGCACTTTTGCCAGAATCTTTCGGTCCACATTGAGAAGCGCTATGGGACGCCAATTCTCAATGTGGGACGGGTCTTTACCCTTTGACAGGATGATCAGCGCTGACCTCCTCATTGACTTTGGCAGAGTGCCCGAGGATAGACACTCATTAAAAACCCCAGTCAAGAGGGGAACCAAAGTGTCCTTAAAGGTCTTATAGAACTCAGATGTTAAGCCATCCGGACCGGGTGACTTCTTGAGGGCAAGCCCATCAATAGCCATCCTGACTTCCTCTTCCCGGATCATCTCTGTCAAAACGTCAAGAGAGGAGTCTACTCCTGGTTCAGGGACGGTTTCAGCCAAGAAAGCTGATACCTTATCTCGATCTAGATCCTTCCTTCCCAAGAGGTGCGAGTAGAAGGATCTGACGACCTCCAGGATCCCTGATCTGGACCTTTTCAAGGATCCCGTACTATCAATCAGTCCTGAGACTATTTTACTATTCACTGACATCTTGCAGTTTCTGTAAGGGTCGGGCGAGCGGTACTTCCCGTAATCCCTCTCAAAAACCAAAGATGCGTGTCTGTCATACTGGCACTTCATCAACAAGGACTTCACTCTGGAGATATCGTCACGACTACCTCCAGTCGAGACAAGGTTCTCAAGTTTCTTCCTCAGGCCCTGGTACAAACGGTACCTGTTTAGGCTTCTGAGGCCCGAGAGCTGGCGGAAGAATCTCGCAACCCTTTCCTTGAAGATCTCCCACCACTTTGACTTACTGCTACAAAGGCCCAGCAATGGTACCTGGCTCTGAAGAAAATCCTCAAAGGACTGTCTTATCTCCGCTTCTTCCAAGAGAGACGAATTCAGCTTCCAATAGCCTCTGCCCATCAGGGGGGTCTCTGTGACATTCAGAGAAAACAAAATTAAACAGTGATCGGAGAACTCCACCTCAACAACAGACACTGCTGAAGAGACGGCCTCCTCCTTTAAAAAAAACCTATCTATCCTAGACCTACAACTACCCCTATGATAGGTGAATCCCGCGTGGCCTGGGGTGTGCCGGATGTGGACATCCACCAGGCGAGCCTCACTCGCTATGCTATTAAGGGCGACGCTATCATAAGTCAGCTTGTCTCTGGCACCTCCCCTGTCTTGGGGCCTCGTGACAGCATTAAAGTCCCCTCCAAAGACCACCTGCCGACTTGTAAAAAGATAGGGCTTGATCCTCATAAAGAGACACTTCCGGTCCCACTTAGACTGTGGGCCGTAGATGTTAATAAGGCGAAGTTCTTGTCCCTTCATGAGGACATCTAAGATCAGGCACCTCCCCATTTCTAACTCGATAACCTGTCGGCATTCTACCGATGCGGTAAAAAGGACCGCCACTCCGCTATACGGCTCGGCCCCAAGAGACCAGTAGGAGGGCCCATTCCTCCACTCTCTTTTAGCCTTGTAGATAGATGACATATCTGTTAGCCTGGTCTCTTGCAAAAATAAAATATCAGCATTAATATGGGCAAAAAAATCATAGGCCGCAAATCGAGCCGTATCTGACTTTATGCTGGCAACATTAATGGATGCCAGAGTCAACGGAGAGGGTGCCGCCATCAAGGGTGATTGAGTTAGACAGCTTTCTTTTTCCCACCATCCTTCCCATCCACCCCACCACCCTCCTCATCAGATGATGGTTTACCCCTTTTTAGTGAGATGGATGTGTCCATTTTCCCTTTATTTACATTTTCCTCGTCCCCTGACTCTGAGCCAGTCCCCTCCCCCCCTGAAGACATAGGTTCCCCAGGGAGACAGGACTCAGGGTCCCCTGTGGGCCCCACCGCAACATCCGGAACCTCACCCCCAGCCTCCTCCTCCGAAGAGGAAATGTCGCGGAGGGCTCGGAACCGGTTGGAGAGACCAATCAGAGGGGGGTCAGTTGTACCTTCCTTTGGCATCTGGCGGGTGGGAGAAGATTTTAAATCTCCCTTTTTCTTATTCCTCCGAGTACCCCGCTTTGTTTCTGCCCATCTCCCTCTGTCCTCATCCGCGCTCTCACCATGGGAGGACAGCGAGGAGACAGTATCCTCCTCTTTGTGGATCCTTCCAGTCTCCTCATCCAGTTCACTATCCCCCAGGGCCTCAGCAGTAACACTGGTCGCAGGGACAGGATCAGAAGCCACCTCAGCTGGCTGATGCTCCTGTGACTCCCGAATCTCCCTATCCCTTTGACGCTTCTTGAGACGCTTCAGTTGGGCAGGCGTCTTCTGCTTACTTTTCTTCCCTGGCCCCTGCACCCCTTCATCCCCGCCAGCCATCCCCCCAGCAGAGTTCACCTCATGGCTTACCCCCACTGGGGCAACAACCGCGTTGACAAAGGAACGAGGGCAGCGACTGAATGGGTGACCTAAGTCACCACACAGGTGACACCTAATCTCTGCACAAGATGCAGCGAGATGGCCTATTTCCCCACACAGAGTGCACTTCTGCACAGTGCAATTGGCACTAAAATGTGTGGGGTCACCACATCTGTGACAGAGCTTCGGCTGACCCTGGTAGAAGATCTGGATACGATCCCTTCCGAGGAAGGTTGCAGATGGTATATGGGTAACGGTGTTTCCTGAAAGCTTAAGCTTGACCATAAACGTCCAGGCCCCTGACCAGATGCCATATTCATCCCTGTTCTTTTTTGGGACCTCCACCACCTCTCCATACCGACCTAGCCACGTCATGATGTCAATACAAGAAAGTGATTCGTTACGGGTTAAAACGGTCACTTTCTTGACATTGTTTTGGCGAGACACCGCCTGAATGGCAAAGTCTCGCCAGCCGGGCTCATTCTTTACCAGCTCATAATTCGACCAGAAGAGCTCAAGCCCCTCTGGCCGAACAAAGCTAATATCGAACTCAGGGGTACCATAAGGATGTATCAAGGCGTAGATGTCAGCTGCCTTAAAGCCCAACTTCAGCAGAAGCTCAACAACTTTAGATCTTGGAGGACATGTATCACTGCCTCTCCACCTCAGCCGGACCACATTCCTTCGGAGACCACCTGGCCCGGCTGTTGGGAGGGACCACACAGTATCCCCCCCCTTTCCTCTCGTAAGGCTGAAAGACCATGTCTTTCTATCCAAAAGGATAGATCAACCTCTCTACCCTCTACATTGATTGATCTCTCCCCTCTCCTTAAGGCCCCCAGGAGACGCTGCTGCAAATTGCCCCCCCCCAGAGCCAGAAGACGAGGAAGGTGCCCCCCTCCCCCCAGCGGTGACTTTTGCGTAGCTGCGTACCGGTGCTGCCACCGCTGGGGGTGCAACTGGACCAGGCCCTACATCCCCACCACTAATCTGTGCCCCTTCACCACCCTCCTCCACATAATCCATACTCACACCATTATTGCCTGTTTTAGCTGATGTGCCCCCCATACCTCCACCCGTGCTACAGCCCATACTACAATTCACTCCAACATTAACCTCCTCATTCATACTGGCTGGACCGGTGCGTTCTGGTGCAGATAGTGTACCATCAGCATCACTGGGTACCAGAGCTGGAGCCACCACCACAGGACAGGTCACCAGTCCTTTATACAATGACCGGGAAGCCTGCCTAGCCTGTTTATTAGCGGCCCCAGCCCTGTTTTTACTGGTACCCTCCGCCTCATCAGTACTGGAGTTTTCTGCTCCTGGGCGCCGCTGTTCTGGATTAGCGGCGCCAATACAAAATAAAGGTTTTAGTCCAGTCTTTCTGGGAGGCGAAGACATCTTGGCCCCAGCAGCTCTTTCACGACGACACCGCTGCTCCAAAGGAACAGCAGTGTCAACGTTCAGAGCCACCGGAGCTTCCGCAGCTGACTCTGGCACAAAGCCCCCCCCCCCTCCCCCCCTCCCGTTAGGGAGCAGCCCAATGTGCCAGAGCCATCCATGCCCATCGCTGGGCAAATATCACTGTCCGACCTCACAGCCGATACATTGTCTGCTCCACCACTGTTACTACAAACAGCGATGGAGCTCACCGCCACACTAGACTCCATACTCTCCCCACTCTCCTGCACTGAGTCCACAGGTGCCTCCTCTGGTAACTCATCCCCAAACGTGAAGTCCTGGAGGCGACCTGGGGACTCCAGGAGCTGGATCTGGGCCATCAGCGCCCCTCCCTGGTGACTGGTGCTGCTCTCATCCCCCGAACCGCCAGAGCCACGGCCAGATGACATCGCCACTTGCCCTGCAGGGAGCCCACTGTATGGGGTCAGATGTTGCAGACCCCCGGGTGGATTTGGCTCAACATTATCGGCCTCCGCAGCGTCTCCTTCCTCCTCCACCCGTGGCTGAAGCCCCCTCAGCCGTCTCTGCTTCTCTCTCTCCATTGTATGAAAGCGGTCTTCATTTAAAAGTTTTTCCCTAAATGGCCCGCTGTTCTCTAAAATAAAAGTTCTCTTCTTCTCCAGTATCCTTATTTTATTTTTCAGCTGTTTAATCCGGGCTGACAGCTCAGCTTTCTGTCGTTTCGCCGCAGTTTCCATCAGGGCTTTTGCTTCCCGTACCTCCTCCTGGAGCCTATACAAGCTGCCCCTTGCTTCCTCATATCCACGGATGTGTTCTGCCACACGAGAGTTATGGGGGACTCCAGACTCCCGGGCCCTAGGCATCCCCCAATCCTCCTCCACACATCCGTGGGCATTTAGCTTTGCTCCAGGAGGAGTATCACAGTCCACATTGTCAGGCCTTGTTGTCACAGTACCTGTGCTTCCGGAACTTCTTGCACTTGTAGTCCCACAACTTGCAGGGCCAGCCTTGCGGCTGCTCTTTGTCTCTACGGGTTCAGGGGTGGCTGGAGATGCATCGCTGCACCTCCTGGCAGAGCGCCTCAACCCGGAGACCTCTGATGCACTTCCTGACGCTGGTCCCTCCACACCTGGTCGCTGGCTCCCCCTGCCCCCCGCGGACCTGATTCGGGGGGCAGGTGTTGGGGTTCTCCTCTCCTCGCTCATGCCTGAACACACGCTCTCCCTCTGGGGAAGGAAGAACGTTGTCCGGCACAGATGACACGGCAGAGCTCAGAGCGCACACACACCAAACAATCCAGCAAACGACTTCCTCCACACTCAGCAGACTCACAGGAAGATGCTCCCTCTAGTGGCCAGACTCCAGAGCTGTACTCACTATTCTGCTGGTGAGGTCACTGTCTACATACATTACTTATCCTGTACTGATCCTGAGTTATATCCTGTAAATCTTTTATTAGAAAAATATAAATCATAACAAAACATAAACCAGCACAACTTTGCCATAACGGAAAACAACAACATTGAAATAACATAAACCCAAACTTTACATTTAAATAAAAGAACAAAAATCCTGCCTAACCGGCCAGCCCAGCTTTCCTACTAGAACTAGAAATATTATAACTACACCTTTCATAGACAAACAACACACTCATAAGAAACATAAATATAGCACTATTTCGCTTTAACTCAAAACACCCAAACTCGGGAAAAATCATACATTACAAATAGAAAACACAACAAGCACTCACACTGCACACCATGTTTTTTTTTTTAAATAATAATAATAATTATAATAATAATAACAACACTATACCACACTCACACATGCACACATATATATCAATATATTAACTACATTTAACCAAGAAACCAAAAATAAATAAATAAATTAAATTCAACTCAAAATACCCAAACTCGGGAAAATATCACAGAAAACACAATACACACATGCTTACACACATCTTTACTACATACAACATATATAAACCAAAGAAAATAAATCCACAACGGGATACTAAAGAAACATTACTACAAAAACAAAACTGGTTCGACTGCCATGTCTATCTCTACTATAAATACTATATACTTTAAAAAAAAAAAAAAAAAATTTTTTTGTAATAATATAACATTATACATACTATATAAATAACTAACTATATACACTACTATGTACAATACTATACACAAACTATATACACCTATAAATAAACAGAAAACACACCTACAAATATAAAAGAACATTCTACACTAAACTGACCCTTCACCCACACCACCCGCCCTCCTGTACATGGGTCAGAGTTTTTTCCATACAGTTCATAGTCCTCAATGTCCAGTCCACGACTCGCCCATGCCAGGTCCACCAAAAGAAAAGACCACCACCACCCACAAATATACCCTCCCAACCTAGAACTCCTCCCAACCAACTTAACCATTACCAGCTTTAACATACATAAGCAAACAATACAACCCACTTTAGGCCCAAGTTCGGTGCCTGTAAGCCCTTCATAACCATAGCATCTGAAAACAAAACAAAAAGCTAGGGTGCACATGCATTAGCCCACCACCAGGAAGAAGGAAGGCAATCCTGATACATACAAAATGTATATTCTTTCCCTAACTGCACCCTACCTCTCACCCTACCATTATCCCTAAAGATAAACTGACCCTACTATCACCCTAACCCTGTCCCTGCATCACTGTCCCTAACAAAAACAAGGGTACTCTACCCAAAAGGTCTAGTACCTAGGGCACATCAAAAGAAAACCCTCTCCATAGGAGAGAAGCCCTACTGGTACCAAGACTGCCATACTCCAAAGACCTGATCTTCCCGAGGTCACCGGTGATGTTCCTACAGACCTCCACCTCGGAGAGGACTTTGCGCTGATTAGACACTAAACACTGTGCATTCCACGTGTAGTACCTAACCACTAAACTGACTAAAAACAAAGTGCCCCGATCTCGGCCACCCAGGTTCCTGAATGCCCCATAAGCCCACTCTGGATAGGTAAGGCCGGCAAGTTGACTCCAGCCGATGGAAGCGCCCACCCGGTTGTAGACCCCTATATTAAAGGGACAATGAAGCAGGAAATGGTCCATGCTTTCCAGCATGTCCCCGCACTCTTCTCGGGGACATCCCCGGTCATCAGATCTCCTGCACTTCAAATTGTCCCTCACATATAGCTTCCCCTGAAAGCAGCGCCAGGCCAAGTCCCAAAACTTCTGGGGGATCCTTTTCATATTTAAGAGATACAACCCCACCCTCAGATCCCGACCTGGGCAGTCCCTGAGCGCCAGAGGCTTCTGGAAGTGGGTCAACAGAACCCGTTTGTCAAGGAACTGCCTTGACTGGGTCCTGATCTCCCACACTCCCAGACCCTACCGACGTATCGCCTTCAGAGTCGGGGTAGCGTAAGCCGGAAGATGCCCATGGGGCGTACGGAGGTCCTTCACTTGCCCTCCTGTCTCCCATTCCTGGAAGAAAGGCCGAAACCATTCCCTGCAGGAGAGTACCCACGGAGGAGCCCTCTCCGACCAGAGATTTGAGATGTTGGCTTTCAAGAAGGTGTTCGTTAAGAACACCACAGGGTTTACCATAGATAAACCCCCTAGTCTCCTTGTGCGGTACGTAACCTCTCTCTTGACTAGGTTCATCCTGTTCCCCCATAACAGTTGGAAAAACAGGCTGTAGATCCTAGTGTAGTAGGCATCTGGCAAGATACATACACTGCCAAGATAAATAAACAAGGGGAGCAGGATACGATTTGATCAGGTGTACCCTTTCCCTGAGGGTCATAGACCAACCCTTCCACTGATCCACCCTATGAGTGGCATTCTGGAGCTTACCATCCCAGTTTTTGTTGGGATAATCATCCTGGACGAATGTGATGCCCTGAATTTTTGCTGAGTCTTGGGGCCCTGGGAGGGTGTCCGGGAGATCAAAAGTGGGATCTCCCCCTCCCAGCCAGAGACTTTCACACTTATCCCGGTTGATCTTAGACCCGGATGCCTCCGAGTAGCGTTCCACCTCCGACATCACCACATCGACCTCCTCTCTCTGGAGGACACGAAAATGGTGACATCATCAGCGTACACCACCACTCTCTGGGCGACATCCAGCTCCGCCAGACTCATCCCGACTCCCGCCAACGGCCCACAATCTACCCTCCGGACGTAGGGATCAATTGCGAACACGTATAAAAGCGGGCTCAAAGGACAACCCTGACGGACTCCGGACCCCACCTCAAAAGAGCGGCCAGACCACCCGTTCACCAGCGGGAAACTCTCTGCCCCTGCATATAAGGTCTTAAGCCAATTAATAAAAGCACACGGTAAGCCATATCTCAGGAGGACGGACCAGAGGTACTCGTGGTTCACCCGATCAAATGCTTTGGCCTGATCCAGGGACAGCAAGTACCCCTTCCAGAGACCTGCACTACTCCGCTCCACTGCCTCCCGGACACCGAGAACAGCACTTAAGGTGCTTCGGCCTGGAACAGAGCAGTGCTGGGCCCCCGAAAGGAGCCGGGGTGCAAACTTCACCAGCCGATTAAGCAGTATCTCTGCCAGAAGCTTCCTGTCCGTATTGAGAAGAGCTATGGGCCTCCAATTCTCAATACGGCTGGGATCTTTACCCTTTGAGAGAAGAATCAGGGCTGACCTCCTCATTGACTTTGGCAGAGTGCCCGAGGAGAGATACTCATTGAATACCTCAGTCAAGAGGGGAGCTAAAGACTCCTTAAAGGTCTTGTACCACTCGGATGTTAAGCCATCCGGACCTGGTGACTTTTTGGGGGCAAGCCCCTCAATCGCCAGTCTCACTTCCTCTTCCCTGATTTTTTTTGCCAAAACATCAAGAGAGGGGTCTACCCCTGGCTCAGGAATGGTTTCAGCCAGGAAAGCCGACATCCCGTCTCGATCTAGATCCTTCCTTCCCAAGAGATGCGAGTAGAAGGATCTGACGACCTCCAAGATCCCTGATCTGGACCGATTCAGAGATCCTGTACTATCAATCAGTCCTGAAATGACTTTACTACTCACTGACATCTTACAGTTTCTGTAAGGGTCGGGCGAGCGGTACTTCCCGAAATCCCTCTCAAAAACCAAAGATGCGTGCCTATCGTACTGACACCTCATCAGCAAGGACTTCACTCTGGAGATATCCTCCCGGCTACCTCCAGTCGAGACGAGAAGCTCGAGTTTCCTCCTCAGTCCCTGATACAGGCGATACCTATTCAGGGACCTGAGGCTCGAGAGCTGGCGGAAGAACCCCGCAACCCGCTTCTTGAATATCTCCCACCACTCTGACTTACTACTACATAGGCCCAGTAAAGGTACCTGACTCTGAAGAAAATCCTCAAAGGACTGTCTTACCTCTGCTTCCTCCAGGAGGGACGAATTCAGCTTCCAATAACCTTTACCCATCCGAGGGGTCTCTGAAACATTCAGGGAAAACAAAATCATACAGTGACCGGAGAACTCCACCTCAACTACGGACACTGCAGAAGAGACAGCTTCCTCCTTCAAATAAAACCTGTCTATTCTAGACCTGCAGCTACCTCGATGATAGGTGAAACCCGCGTGGCCTGAGGGGCTCCGGATGTGGGCGTCCTCTAGGCGAGCTTCCCTAACTATGCTATTGAGAGCTATGCTATCATAAGCCAACCGATCATTGGAGCCTCTCCTATCTTGGGACCTTGTGACAGTATTGAAATCCCCTCCAAAGATCACCTGTCGGCTTGTAAAAAGAAAGGGCTTAATCCTCATAAAGAGATCTTTGCGGCCCCACTTGGTTTGTGGGGCGTAGATGTTAATAAGTCGGAGCTCTTGCCCCTTCATGAGGACATCTAAGATCAGGCACCTCCCCATTTCTAACTCAATAACCCGTCTGCATTCAACAGGAGCGGTAAAAAGGACCGCCACCCCACTATACGGCTCAGCCGCAAGAGACCAGTGGGAGGGGCCACGCCTCCACTCTCTCCTGGCTTTTACCAGAGAGGCAAGATCTGACAACCTGGTCTCCTGCAGATACAAAATATCGGCTTCAACACGGCCGAGAAAATCAAAGGCTGCGAATCTAGCCTTATCAGACTTTATACTGGCACAGTTAATAGATGCCAGTGTCAATGGGGTGAGTGCCGCCATCATGGGTGATTGAGATAGATGGCCCTAACCCCCTCATTTTTGTTTCTTCTTTACCCCCTCATCCCCAGATGAGGAGGCTTCCTTGTCTTTGGACCGTTTTTTTTTATTCTGACTGGTCCATTTTATAATCCCCATCTCCGCCTGGCTCCGATTTGGCCCCATCCCCTGAGGAAATTGCCCCATCAGGACAGGGCCCAGTTCCCCCTGGAGGCTCCCCCACTTCAGGCACCCCATCCCTGACCCCCCCCCCCCCTTCAAGGAGGGGGAGGAGATGTCTTCAAGGACAGAGTAACGGTTAGACAGATCAATCAGAGGGGGGCAGGTAAGCTTCCGCTTGGGACCTGGTCCGCAGCACGGGGACTAGAGGGCTCCGACCTCTTCTTTCTCCCTCTACTGCCCTTCTTTTTTGGCCTCTCTTCACCCTCCTCATCCACACTTTCACAGTGGGAGGAATCGGAAAGATTGGCCTTGCTGCCCTCTTCTTTACAGATTCTCCCCATTTCCTCTTCCAGCACATTCTCCCCCAGGGTCTCAGCAGTTTCAGGACTAACCTCAGGAGCAGGGCCAGAAGCTACCCCTGCCACATGGGAACTCTCCAGTTCCCTGCTCCTTCTCCGATTAGCCTCCCGCCTCAGCCTGGCGGGACTTTTCCTCTTCACTGACCCTGTTGCACCTTCACCCGCACCCGTGCCCTCCCCAGCTGAGGCAACATTACTGCTCTCCCCAGCCAAGGTGACCGTCGCACGGGCAAAGGCGCTAGGACAACGGCTGAAAGGGTGTCCTAAGACACCACACAGATGACACCTGATCTGCCTACAGGATGCGGCAAGATGACCTACCCCACCACACAGTGCACAGACCTGCACGGTACAGGCTGCGCTAAAGTGAGTGGGGCTGCCACACCTTTGACAGACCTTGGGCTGCCCCTGGTAGAAAACTTGGATTCTGTCTCTCCCAAGAAAAGCAGCTGATGGGATGTGGGCAACAGTGCTCCCCGAACGCTTCAGTTTGACGGAAAACGTCCAGGCCCCAGACCAGATCCCATGTTCGTCATAGTTCTTTTTTGGCATGTCCGTCACATCCCCATATCAGCTAAGCCAGGTCATAATGTCATAGCAAGATAGTGACTCGTTACGTGTCAAAACGGTCACTTTCTTGGCCAGATTCTGACGGGATATCGCCTTTACGGCGAAATCCCGCCAGCCGGGCTCGCTTTTCACCACCTCATAATTCGACCAGAAAAGTTCCAGACCCTCAGGCCGAACAAAGCTGATGTCAAACTCGGAAGTACCATAGGGGTGGATCAGGGCAAAGATGTCACTTGCCCTGAATTCCATCCGGAGGAGGAGCTCAACCACCTTACCCCGAGGCGGACACGCATCTTCGCCCCTCCACACTAAACGGACCACATTCCTACGGCCACTTTCCTGCCCGGATGTCGGGAGGGACCAGACCACCTCCCCGTTTTGTTCTCGGAAGGCGCCTAAGCCATGTCTTTCTATCCAAAAAGACAGGTCAACCTCACCCCTCCCCTCTACATGGATTGACCTGTCTCCCCTACGTAGAGCCTCCAGGAGGCGCTGTTGCAAGTGACCCCCAGAGCCAGACGGAGATGGGGATCCCCCTGATCCCCTGGCAGTGACGCTGGCATAGCTTCTGGGAGAAGCAGCCACTACCGGGGGGGCAGTCGAACCAGGAACTGACCCAGAGGCCAAACCTGGACCCTTATTCTTAACAGCCATAACACCTCTCTCTGTCATTCCACTACCACTCCTCACCTGTATTTTACTAGCACCCCTCTCTTGCACACTACTTGCACCCCTCTCTTGCACACTACTTGCACCCCTCTCTTGCACACTACTTGCACCCCCCTCATCAACACTGCTACCACAACTCCTCCCATGCACACCACCATAACTCACATTCTGCACATTACCATTTTTATTCACATTTTTCCTTTCACTTTCACTCTTGCGTTCACTCTCCCTTGGTGTGTTACAGACTGGGCTGGCTGGGTCTTTTGCTTCATGTTTAAGGGTTGCCGGTTTCAGGATTGGTGCTGCATAGTTCTTTCTTCCTGTGTCTTTGGGTGCAGACACAGGCTCCGCCTCTGACATGGGTGGCCACGCCCCCGCACAAAAAGACTGTCCCTCCGGACTAACTCCCGCTACAGCTGATGTGCAGGGAACCTCCCACTTTATAGCGGAGTGCCCCCTGGCGCCAGAACCAGTATCAACCACGCCACCTAGGGGACCGCCCCCTGAACCAACAAGGTCCGGCTCCCGGACACTCCCCCCCCTCATAGGAGAGTGCCCTGTGGTGCCAGGACCTGCACCGCCCACTTCAACCAGGGGACCGCCCCCCGAACGGGTGAATCTGCCGCCATTTTCCGGTGCCTGGACACCCTCCCCCCTCACAGGAGGGTGCCCTTTTTTTTCTATAGCACCCGTGGCCATTTTTGGTGCGCTACTGTATCCCCCATGCTGGCCCCGCTCCACTACAGAAACGGGGTCTGGCAGATTGGGGGACCCAGCACCCTGAACCGACTTTTCAGCCGACCCAGACTGCTGGAAGGGAGAAAAGACAAACTTAACTCCTTGTGTCTTCTTCCTCTTCTTGCCCTTTCCTTTCTTCTTCTTCTTTCCCTTCTCCTCTGGGCCCAAATCATCCCCAAAGGAAAAGTTTTCCAGACGGGTGGGGGACTCCTGCATAACAATTGCCCGCAGGAGACCCCCATCTGCCAAGCCGCTTCCATCACTGCAGTCACTGCCGTCATCATCATCATCATCCTCCTCACTGGAGGGAGGTAAGGCCACCTGAGCCGGGTTTACATAGTCCTCACTGAGGGTAAGTGGGGGGGTCTGGGGTAACAGTAGTGGTGGTACACACAGGTCCAGTATCCATATCCCTTTCACTCTAATCCCCCTCCTCACCTCCCTCCATCTCCTCCTCACTCTGGCAGTCATCTTGGTTACTCACTTGTCCTGAGACCTTCATGCTGGAGAAACGATCCTTGTGCACAAGTCTCTCGCTGAGTATACCACCTCCCTCCACAATGTCCGATCTCAGCCTCACAATCTCATCCACCTGTTTCTTCAGAGCTCTCACCTTGGTGGAAAATGCTGCCCTCTTGGTCTTTGCTGCATTGTTTGCTTGGTAACTTGCAAACTTCAGCTCCTCTCTGAGGCCTCTTAGTTGTTTTCCGAGCTGTTCATACTGAGCCATCTTGGCCTGGATTCTGGACCCAAAGCTGGCCAGGGATTCTCTGGGCCCCTTTACCCCCCATTGCTGGGGTTCTGAGGAAACAGATGCAGACTTTCCACTCCGCTGCCTGGATGAGCTTCTGCTGGAAGCTTTGCAGCTCCCAGCTGAGGTCGGGGGAGGGGGCCCCACATGGCTGTGGACTCTGGGGGATCTCCTCACCCCATCCTCACTACTGGCTGTTGCATTTTCCTTTGCACACCCCGCCAGCCGAGAACGGGGGGTGCAAGATGAAGCCCCAGCTTCCCGGGGCTCCATAGCAGGAAAACCTACCCAGGTGTCTGCCACACACCTGGGGAGGGGTGGAAAAAAATCACTGCTTCTCTGGGAAACTCTGGAGCTCAGCAGAACACACCTTCTCTCCAGAGCTGTACTCACTATTCTGCTGGTGAGGTCACTGTGTACATACATTACATTACTTATCCTGTATTGATCCTGAGTTATATCCTGTAGATCTTTTATTAGAAAAATATAAGTCATAACAAAAACACAAAACCAGCACAACTTGGCCATAACTGAAAACAGCAACATGAAATAACATAAACCAAAACTTTACATTTAAAATAAAAGAACATAAATCCTGCCTAACCGGCCAGCCCACTTTTCCTAACAAAAAGAAAAACACACCTTACATAACCAAATATCTAACAACACACTCACATGCATACTCAACTTACATAACCAAAAAAGAAACATAAAAATAGCACTATTTAGCTGTAACTCAAAAACACCCAGACTTGGGAAAAACACACACTACAAAACACACAGAAAACACAACAAGCACTCCCACTACACACCACCACCCCTTTTTTTATATATATATATATTTTTTTTTTGTATTTTTTTTTAAATATTTTGTATTTTTTATTTTTTTTATAATAACACTAATAATAATAATAATACTATGCCACACACATGTATCACAGATCCATAACTTTACAAAGGCATAAAGATAAATTAATCTACAACTCAAAAAACACCCAAACTTGGGAAAAATCACATATTACAAACCGAAAACACAACAAGCACTCCCACTGCACACCAAATTTATATATATATATATATATATATATATATATATATATATATATATATATACACACACTTTTTTTTCCCCTTCCACACACACATATATACATTAGTTTTCTACGTTATCCCACAAGACCTAAACCACAACTGGATACAAAAATTACTACAAAAATAACATCTGGTTCGACTGCCATATCTATCTCTACTATAAACACAATATAAACAATATATAATTCAAAAATCAAGATAAAAAAATAAATAAAATAAAACTAATATATATATATATTTATAATAATTACATGTAATGTACACAATTTATACATATAAACTATATACACTATATACACACCTATTATTATACAGGAAACACACCTAAATATACAATAAAACATCCTACTCTAAACTATCCCTTCACCCACACCACCCGCCCTCCTGTACATGGGTCAGAGTCCACAGTTCTCAATGTCCAGCCACGACTGACCCCTGCCTGGTCCACCAAAAGAAAACCACCACCCACCAAATACACCCACCCAACCTAGAACTCCTCCCAACCAACTTAACCATAACCAACTTTATAACATACATAAACAATATAACCCACACTAGGCCCAAGTTCGGTGCCTGTAAGCCCTTCATAACCTAAACATCGGAAAACAAAACAAAAGGCTATGGTGCACATGCATTAGCCCACCACCAGGAAGAAGGATGGCAATCCTGATACATACAAAAATTTACATACTTTCCCTAACACCTCCCTACCTCTCACCCTATCATTATCCTTAAAATGGAAACTGACCCTACTATCACCCTAACCCTGTCCCCTTACATCACTGTCCCTAACCAAAACAAGGGTACTCTACCCAGAAGGTCTAGTACCTAGGGCACATCAAAAGAAAACCCTCTCCATAGGAGAGAAGCCCTACTGGTACCAAGACTGCCATACTCCAAAGACCTGATCTTCCCGAGGTCACCGGTGATATTCCTACAGACCTCCACCTCGGAGAGGACTTTACGCTGCGTAGACACTAAACACTGTGCGTTCCACATGTGGTACCTAATCACTAAGCTAACTAAGAATAAAGTGCCCCGGTCTCGACCACCCAGGTTCCTGAATGCCCCATAAGCCCACTCCGGGTAGGTAAGGCCGGCAAGTTGACTCCAGCCAATGGAAGCGCCCACCAGTTTGTAAACCCCTATATTAAAGGGACAATGAAGGAGGAAATGGTCCATGCTTTCCAGCGTGTCCACACACTCTTCTCGGGGACAGTCCCGGTCATCAGATCTCCTACACTTCAAATTGTCCCTCACATATAGCTTCCCCTGAAAGCAGCGCCAGGCCAAGTCCCAAAACTTCTGGGGGATCCTTTTCATGTTTAAAAGAAACAACCCCACCCTCAGATCCTGACCTGGGCAGTCGCTGAGCGCCAGAGGCTTCTGGAAGCGGGTCAACAGAACCCGTTTGTCAAGGAACTGCCTTGACTGGGTCCTGATCTCCCACACTCCCAGACCCCACCGACGTATCGCCTTCAGAGTCGGGGTAGCGTAAGCCGGAAGATATCCATGGGGCGTACGGAGGTCCTTCACTTGCCCTCCTGTCTCCCATTCCTGGAAGAAAGGCCGAAACCACTCCCTGTAGGAGAGTACCCACGGAGAAGCCCTCTCTGACCAGAGGTTTGAGATGTTGGCTTTCAAGAAGGTGTTTGTTAAGAACACCACCGGGTTTACCATAGATAAACCCCCTAGTCTCCTCGTGCAGTACGTAACCTCCCTCTTGACTAGGTTCATCCTGTTCCTCCATAACAGTTGGAAAAACAGGCTGTAGACCCTAGTGTAGTAATCCTCTGGTAAGATACATACACTGCCCAGATAGATAAACAAGGGGAGCAGGTACGATTTGATCAGGTGTACCCTTTCCCTGAGGGTCATAGACCAACCCTTCCACTGGTTCACCTTCTGAGTGGCATCATGGAGCTTACCATCCCAGTTTTTGGTGGGATAATCATCCTGGCCGAATGTGATGCCCAAAACTTTTGCTGATTCTTGGGGCCCTGGAAGGGTGCCCGGGAGATCAAACGTGGGATCCCCCCCTCCCAGCCAGAGACTTTCACACTTATCCCGGTTGATCTTAGACCCGGAAGCCTCCGAGTAGCGGTCCACCTCTGACATCACCACATCGACCTCCCCCCTCGAGGAGACGAAAATGGTGACATCATCAGCATACGCCACCACTCTCTGGGCGACATCCGGCTCTGCCAGACTCATCCCGACTCCCGCCAATGGTCCACAATCTACCCTCCGGACGAAGGGATCGATTGCGAACACGTATAACAGCGGGCTCAAAGGACAACCCTGACGGACTCCGGACCCCACCACAAAAGAGCGGCCAGACCAACCGTTCACCAGCGGGAAACTCTCTGCCCCTGCATACAAGATCTTGAGCCAATTAACAAAAGTACTCGGTAAGCCATATCTCAGAAGGACGGACCAGATGTAGTCATGGTTCACCCGATCAAATGCTTTGGCCTGATCCAAGGACAGTAAGTACCCCTTCCAGAGACCCGCACTGCTCCGCTCCACTGCCTCCCTGACACTCAGGACAGCACTTAAGGTGCTTCGGCCTGGAACAGAGCAGTGCTGGGCCCCCAAAAGGAGCCGGGGTGCAAACTCCACCAACCGATTAAACAGTATCTTGGCCAGAAGCTTCCTGTCCGTATTGAGAAGAGCTATGGGCCTCCAATTCTCAATCCGGCTAGGATCTTTACCCTTTGAGAGAAGAATCAGGGCTGACCTCCTCATTGACCTAGGCAGAGTGCCCGAGGAGAGACACTCATTGAATACCACAGTCAAGAGGGGAGCTAAAGACTCCTTAAAGGTCTTGTACCACTCGGATGTTAAGCCATCCGGACCTGGCGACTTCTTGGGGGCAAGCCCCTCGATCGCCAGTCTCACTTCCTCTTCCTTAATTTCTTCTGCCAAAGACCAAGAGAGGGGTCTACCCCTGGCTCAGGAATGGTTTCAGCCAGGAAAGCCGACATCTTGTCCCGATCTAGATCCTTGCTCCCCAAGAGGTGCAAGTAGAAGGATCTGACGACCTCCAGGATCCCTGATCTGGACCGATTCAGAGATCCCATACTATCAATCAGTCCTGAGATGATTTTACTACTCACTGACATCTTGCAGTTTCTGTAAGGGTCGGGCGAGCGGTACTTCCCAAAATCCCTCTCAAAAACCAAAGATGCGTGCCTATCATACTGACACCTCATCAGCATGGACTTCACTCTGGAGATATCCTCCCGGCTACCTCCAGTCGAGACGAGAAGCTCGAGTTTCCTCCTCAGACCCTGATACAAGCAATACCTGTTCAGGGACCTGAGGCTCGAGAGCTGGCGGAAGAACCCCGCAACCCGCTTCTTGAATATCTCCCACCACTCTGACTTACTACTACAAAGGTCCAGTAAAGGTACCTGACTCTGAAGAAAATCCTCAAAGGACTGTCTTATCTCCGCTTCCTCCAGGAGGGACGAATTCAGCTTCCAATAACCTTTACCCATCCGGGGGGTCCCTGAAACATTCATGGAAAACAAAATCATACAGTGATCGGAGAACTCCACCTCAACCACGGACACTGCGGAAGAGACGGCTTCCTCCTTTAAATAAAACCTGTCTATCCTAGACCTGCAGCTACCTCGATGATAGGTGAAACCCGCGTGGCCTGAGGGGCACCGGATGTGGGCGTCCTCTAGGCGAGCTTCCCTAACTATATTATTGAGAGCTATGCTATCGTAAGCCAGCGGACCATTGGAACCTCTCCTATCTTGGGACCTTGTGACAGTATTGAAGTCCCCTCCAAAGATCACTTGCCGGCTAGTAAAAAGGAAGGGCTTGATCCTCATAAAGAGATCTTTGCGGCCCCACTTGGTTTGTGGGGCGTAGATGTTAATGAGCCGGAGCTCCTGTCCCTTCATGAGGACATCTAAGATCAGGCACCTCCCCATTTCTAACTCAATAACCCGTCTGCATTCAACCGGAGCGGTAAAAAGGACCGCCACCCCACTATACGGCTCAGCCGCAAGAGACCAGTGGGAGGGCCCGTGCCTCCACTCTCTCCTGGCTTTTACCAGGGAGGCTAGATCTGACAACCTGGTCTCCTGCAGATACAAAATATCGGCTTCAACACGGCCGAGAAAATCAAAGGCTGCGAATCTAGCCGTATCAGACTTTATACTGGCACAGTTAATAGATGCCAGCGTCAATGGGGTGAGTGCCGCCATCATGGGTGATTGAGTTAGACGACCCTAACCCCCTCATTTCTGTCTTTTCTTTAGCCCCTCATCCCCAGACGAGGAGGCTTCTTTCTCTTTTAGTCTTTTTTTAGACTCTGATTGGTCCATTTTTGAATCCCCATCTCCGTCTGGCTCTGGTTTGGCCCCATCCCCTGAGGAAACTGCCCCATCAGGACAGGGCCCAGTTCCCCCCGGAGGCTCCCCCACTTTAGGTACCCCATCCTCGACCACCCCCTCCAAAGAGGGGGAGGAGATGTCATCAAGGACAGAGTACCGGTTAGACAGATCAATCAGAGGGGGGGCAGGTAGGCTTCCGCTTGGGACCTGGTCCGTAGCACGGGGACTAGAGGGCTCCGACCTCTTCTTTTACCTTTTATTGCCCTTCTTTTTTGGCCGCTCTTCACCTTCCTCATCCACACTTTCATAGTGGGAGGAATCGGAAAGATCGGCCTTGCTGCCCTCTTCTCCACAGATTCTCCTCACTTCCTCCTCCAGCACATTTTCCTCCAGGGCCTCAGCAGTTTCAGGACTAACCTCTGGAGCAGGGTCAGAAGCTACCCCTGCCACATGGGAACTCTCCAGTTCCCTGCTCCTTCTGCGATTAGCCTCCCGCCTCAGCTTGGCGGGACTTTTCCTCTTCACTGACCCTGTTGCACCTTCACCCGCACTCGTGCCCTCCCCAGCTGAGGCAACATTACTGCTCTCCCCAGCCAAGGTGACAGTTGCCCGGGCAAAAGCGCTAGGACAACGGCTGAAAGGGTGTCCTAAGACACCACACAGATGACACCGGATCTGCCGACAGGATGCGGCAAGATGACCTACCCCACCGCACAGTGCACAGACCTGCACGGTACAGGCTGCGCTAAAGTGGGTGGGGCTGCCACATCTGTGACAGACCTTGGGCTGCCCCTGGTAGAAAACTTGGATTCTGTCTCTCCCAAGAAAAGCAGCTGATGGGATGTGGGCAACAGTGCTCCCCGAACGCTTCAGTTTGACGGAAAACATCCAGGCCCGAGACCAGATCCCATGTTCGTCATAGTTCTTTTTTGGCATGTCCGTCACATCCCCATATCGGCTGAGCCAGGTCATGATGTCACAGCAAGATAGTGACTCGTTACGTGTCAATACGGTCACTTTCTTGGCCAGATTCTGACGGGATATGGCCTTTACGGCGAAATCCCGCCAGCCGGGCTCACTCTTCACCACCTCATAGTTCGACCAGAAGAGTTCCAAACCCTCCGGCCGAACGAAGCTGATGTCAAATTCGGAAGTATCGTAGGGGTGGATCAGGGCAAAGATGTCACTTGCCCTGAATTCCATCCGGAGGAGGAGCTCAACCACCTTACCCCGAGGCGGACACGCATCTTCGCCCCTCCACACTAAACGGACCACATTCCTACGGCCACTTTCCTGCCCGGATGTCGGGAGGGACCAGACCACCTCCCCGTTTTGTTCTCGGAAGGCGCCTAAGCCGTGTCTTTCTATCCAAAAAGACAGGTCAACCTCACCCCTCCCCTCTACATGGATTGACCTGTCTCCCCTACGTAGAGCCTCCAGGAGGCGCTGTTGCAAGTGACCCCCAGAGCCAGATGGAGATGGGGATCCCCCTGATCCCCCGGCAGTGACGCTGGCATAGCTTCTGGGAGAAGCAGCCACTACCGGGGGGCAGTCGAACCAGGACCTGACCCAGATCCCAAACCAGGACACTTGTTCTTAGCTGAGGTGTCAGTCAAACCTCTCTCTGGCATTCCACTACCACTCCTCACCTGCATTCCACTTGCACCCCTCTCTTGCACTCCACTTACACCCCTCTCTTGCACTCCACTTGTACCCCTCTCTTGCACTCCACTTGCACCCCTCTCTTGCACTCCCCTTGCACCCCTCTCTTGCACTCCCCTTGCACCCTTCTCTTGCATCCCACTTGCACCCCCCTCATCCACACTGCTACCACAACTCCTCCCATGCGCACTACCATAACTCACACTCTGGACATTACCATTGTTCCACACATTTTTGCTCTCACTTTCACTCTTGCCTACACTCTGTATATTACAGGCTGGGCTGGCTGGGTCTATTGCATTATGTATAAGGGTCGCCGGTTTCAGGACTAGGGTTGCATTTCCAGTCTTCTGGGGTGCAGACACAGGCTCCGCCTCTGATATGGATGGCCCCGCCCCCTCACACGAAGTCATGGATTTTGGCAGGAGCTGTCCCTTCGGACGCACTCCTGCCCCGCCTATTGCAGCTGACGTGCAGGGAACCTCCCCCTTTACAGGTGAGTGCCCCGCAGCGCCAGAAACGGTACCAACCGGACATAGGGGACCGCCCCCTGAACCACCAAGGTCTGGTGCCCTGCAGCGCCAGGACTTGTACCGCTCACTTCAACCCGGGGAATGCCCCCTGAACGGGAGAAACTACCGCCATTTTCTGGTGCCTGGACACCCTCCCCCCTCACAGGAGGGTGCCCTTTATTTTCTATAGCACCCGCGGACATTTTGGGTGCACTACTGTATCCCCCATGCTGGCCCGGTTCCACTACAGAAACGGGGTCTGGCAGATTGGGGGACCCAGCACCCTGAACTAACTTCTCAGCCAGCCCAGACTGCTGGAGGGGAGAAAACACAAACTTTATCTGCCCTTCAGTTTTTTTCCTCTTCTTGCCCTTTTTTTTATTCCTCCTCTTCTCCTCTGGGCCCAGATCTTCTCCAAAAGAAAAATTTTCCAGACGGGTGGGGGACTCCTGCATCACAATCGCCCGCAGGAGACCCCCATCCGCCAAGCCGCTGCCTTCACCACAGTCACTGCCATCACCGTCCTCATCCTCGCTGGAGGGAGGTAAGGCCACCTGAGCTGCCATTATGTAGTCCTCACTCAGGGTAAGCGGGGGCAACATTGGTGGCACCAACAGAACCCATGTCCATATCCCCCCCACTCACATTGCCCTCCTCACCTCCATCACCTTCCTCCATCTCCTCCTCCTCACTCTGGAAGTCATCATGCAGTTTTTCTGAACCTCTGGAAGCACGCATGTTGGAGAACCTTTCCTTATTGATCAGCTTCTCACCGAGGAATCCAGCTCCAGCCACAATGTCCGACCTCAGCTGCACCAGATCCTCCACCTCTTTCTTTAATGATCTCACCTTTGCAGTGAATGCTGCTCTCTTGGTCTTGGCTGCTGTATCTGCCTGGTAAGACACAAGCTTCAGCTCTTCCCTCAGGCCTCTGAGCTGTTTGCCGAGTTGCTCATATTCTGCCATCTTAGCCTGGATTCTGGATCCGAAGGTAGCCAGGGATTCTCTGGGCCCCTTTACTCCCCATTGCTGGGGTTCAGAGGAACCAGACACCTTAGCCTTTCCTGCACTCCTTTGCCTGGAGACACTTTTGCTGGAAGCTTTGCAGCTTCCAGCAGGGGATGGGGGAGGGGGGGGGGATGTTGTGGGTCCTGGCTGAACGCCTCATCCCATTCTGGCTACTGGCCGTCGCATGCTCCCTCACACTCCCAGCCGGCCATAAACGGGGAGTGGACGATGGAATTCTGGGGTCCATAGCAGGAAAAACCTACCCAGGCGCCTGCCACACACCTGGGTAGGGGCGGTGAAAACGCTGCTTCACTGGAAGTCTCTGGAAGTCACAGGAGCTCAGACACACCCAACCTCTCTCCAGAGCTGTACTCACTATTCTGCTGGTGAGGTCATTGTGTACATACATTACATTACTGATCCTGTACTGATCCCGAGTGTGTGTGGGATGGGGGTGGGGGACCGGGGGGCCCCAAAAAAAAATTGCTTGCCCAGGGTCCAATCAAAATTAAAGACGGCCCTGTCCATTATACATACACTGTACAGCAATCATACATCCATTATACATACACTGTGTCTGTGACTGTACAACAATCATACATCCAATCCATTATTAATGGATTGGATGTATGATTGCTGTACAGTCACAGTGTATGTATAATGGAGGTATGATTGCTGTACAGTGTATGTATAATGGAGGAATGCTTGCTGTACAGTGTATGTATAATGGAGGTATGCTTGCTGTACAGTGTATGTATAATGGAGGTATGCTTGCTGTACAGTGTATGTATAATGGATGTATGATTGCTGTACAGTCAGTGTATGTATAATGGAGGTATGCTTGCTGTACAGTCACAGTGTATGTATAATGGAGGTATGATTGCTGTACAGTGTATGTATAATGGAAGTATGCTTGCTGTACAGTGTATGTATAATGGAGGTATGATTGCTGTACAGTGTATGTATAATGGAGGTATGATTGCTGTACAGTGTATGTATAATGGAGGTATGCTTGCTGTACAGTGTATGTATAATGGATGTATGATTGCTGTACAGTGTATGTATAATGGATGTATGATTGCTGTACAGTCACAGTGTATGTATAATGGAGGTATGCTTGCTGTACAGTGTATGTATAATGGATGTATGATTGCTGTACAGTCACAGTGTATGTATAATGAAGGTACGCTTGCTGTACAGTGTATGTATAATGGATGTTTGATTGCTGTACAGTCACAGTGTATGTTTAATGGATGTATGATTGCTGTACAGTCAGTGTATGTATAATGGATGTATGATTGCTGTACAGTGTATGTATAATGGATGTATGATTGCTGTACAGTGTATGTATAATGGATGTATGATTGCTGTACAGTGTAGGTATAATGAATGTATGATTGCTGTACAGTGTATGTATAATGTATGTATGATTGTTGTACAGTCACTGTGTATGTATAATGAATGTATGCTTGCTGTACAGTGTATGTATAATGGATGTATGATTGCTGTACAGTGTATGTATAATGGATGTATGATTGCTGTACAGTGTATGTATAATGGATGTATGATTGCTGTACAGTGTATGTATAATGGATGTATGATTGCTGTACAGTGTATGTATAATGGAGGTATGCTTGCTGTACAGTGTATGTATAATGGAGGTATGATTGTTGTACAGTGTATGTATAATGGATGTATGATTGCTGTACAGTGTATGTATAATGGATGTATGATTGCTGTACAGTGTATGTATAATGGATGTATGATTGCTGTACAGTGTATGTATAATGAATGTATGATTGCTGTACAGTGTATGTATAATGAATGTATGATTGCTGTACAGTGTATGTATAATGGAGGTATGATTGCTGTACAGTGTATGTATAATGAATGTATGATTGCTGTACAGTGTATGTATAATGAATGTATGATTGCTGTACAGTGTATGTATAATGGAGGTATGATTGCTGTACAGTGTATGTATAATGAATGTATGATTGCTGTACAGTGTATGTATAATGGAGGTATGCTTGCTGTACAGTGTATGTATAATGGATGTATGATTGCTGGACAGTGTATGTATAAGGGTTGTATGATTGCTGTACAGTGTATGTATAATGGATGTATGATTGCTGTACAGTGTATGTATAATGAATGTATGATTGCTGTACAGTGTATGTATAATGCAGGTATGCTTGCTGTACAGTGTATGTATAATGGATGTATGCTTGCTGTACAGTGTATGTATAATGGATGTATGATTACTGTACAGTGTATGTATACTGAATGTATGATTGCTGTACAGTGTATGTATAATGGAGGTATGCTTGCTGTACAGTGTATGTATAATGAATGTATAATTGCTGTACAGTGTATATATAATGAATGTATGATTGCTGTACAGTGTATGTATAATGAATGTATGATTTCTGTACAGTCTATGTATAATGGAGGTATGATTGCTGTACAGTGTATGTATAATGGAGGTATGATTGCTGTACAGTGTATGTATAATGAATGTATGATTGCTGTACAGTGTATGTATAATGGAGGTATGATTGCTGTACAGTGTATGTATAATGGATGTATGATTGCTGTACAGTGTATGTATAATGAATGTATGATTGCTGTACAGTGTATGTATAATGGAGGTATGATTGCTGTACAGTGTATGTATAATGAATGTATGATTGCTGTACAGTGTATGTATAATGAATGTATGATTGCTGTACAGTGTATGTATAATGGAGGTATGATTGCTGTACAGTGTATGTATAATGAATGTATGATTGCTGTACAGTGTATGTATAATGGAGGTATGCTTGCTGTACAGTGTATGTATAATGGATGTATGATTGCTGGACAGTGTATGTATAAGGGTTGTATGATTGCTGTACAGTGTATGTATAATGGATGTATGATTGCTGTACAGTGTATGTATAATGAATGTATGATTGCTGTACAGTGTATGTATAATGCAGGTATGCTTGCTGTACAGTGTATGTATAATGGATGTATGCTTGCTGTACAGTGTATGTATAATGGATGTATGATTACTGTACAGTGTATGTATACTGAATGTATGATTGCTGTACAGTGTATGTATAATGGAGGTATGCTTGCTGTACAGTGTATGTATAATGAATGTATAATTGCTGTACAGTGTATATATAATGAATGTATGATTGCTGTACAGTGTATGTATAATGAATGTATGATTTCTGTACAGTCTATGTATAATGGAGGTATGATTGCTGTACAGTGTATGTATAATGGAGGTATGATTGCTGTACAGTGTATGTATAATGAATGTATGATTGCTGTACAGTGTATGTATAATGGAGGTATGCTTTCTGTACAGTGTATGTATAATGGATGTATGATTGCTGTACAGTGTATGTATAATGGATGTATGATTGCTGTTTTGTGTATGTATACTGAATGTATGATTGCTGCACAGTGTATGTATAATGGAGGTATGATTGCTGTACAGTGTATGTATAATGGAGGTATGATTGCTGTACAGTGTATGTATACTGAATGTATGATTGCTGTACAGTGTATGTATACTGAATGTATGATTGCTGTACAGTGTATGTATAATGGAGGTATGGTTGCTGTACAGTGTATGTATAATGGAGGTATGATTGCTGTACAGTGTATGTATAATGGAGGTATGATTGCTGTACAGTGTATGTATAATGGAGGTATGCTTGCTGTACAGTGTATGTATAATGGAGGTATGATTGCTGTACAGTGTATGTATAATGGAGGTATGATTGCTGTACAGTGTATGTATAATGGAGCCTCCAATCTAAAAAAAAAGCTTTCAATCCCCAAAAAAGTTTTAATAAAGTTTTTCATTTTGTTTGTATTGATATTTATATGAGTGTAGGTCTGTTTATGTATGTGTGCATGCAAGCAAGAGGGGCTGAAACGTCGCACTGTTTGACATGTGGAATAAATAGTTATTTTTTGGATATTTGGAGTGCCGCACCATTTTTGAAGTTATCAATTGGCTGTGATCGAGCCTGAGGAGCTGGCACCCGCCTACTGTGGTAAAGTAGTGCTGCATTTTTTTGGACATTTATATATATATATATATATATAAACACACACACGCGTGTGCGGCGTGAGTTTGTGCTTTAGGGTGCACACCCTAATGCAATAGACAGCGCACGCCTATGCGTACACTCCTCTACACCCCTCTGTCACCCATGTACACTCCTCTATACCCCTCTGTCACCCATGTACACTCCTCTATACCCCTCTGTCACCCATGTACACTCCTTGTATCCCGAGTGTGTGTGGGATGGGGGTGGGGGACCGGGGGGGGCCCAAAAAAAAAATTGCTTGCCCAGGGTCCAATCAAAATTAAAGACGGCCCTGTCCATTATACATACACTGTACAGCAATCATACATCCATTATACATGCACTGTGTCTGTGACTGTACAACAATCATACATCCAATCCATTATTAATGGATTGGATGTATGATTGCTGTACAGTCACAGTGTATGTATAATGGAGGTATGCTTGCTGTACAGTGTATGAATAATGGAGGTATGCTTGCTGTACAGTGTATGTATAATGGAGGTATGATTGCTGTACAGTGTATATATAATGGATGTATGATTGCTGTACAGACACAGTGTATATATAATGGATGTATGATTGCTGTACAGTGTATGTATAATGAATGTATGATTGCTGTACAGTGTATGTATAATGGATGTATGATTGCTGTACAGTCAGTATATGTATAATGGAGGTGTGCTTGCTGTACAGTCACAGTGTATGTATAATAGATGTATGATTGCTGTACAGTCACAGTGTATGTATAATGGATGTATGATTGCTGTACAGTGTATGTATAATGGAGGTATGCTTGCTGTACAGTGTATGTATAATGGATGTATGCTTGCTGTAGAGTGTATGTATAATGGATGTATGATTGCTGTACAGTGTATGTATAATGGAGGTATGCTTGCTGTACAGTGTATGTATAATGGATGTATGATTGCTGTACAGTCAGTGTATGTATAATGGAGGTATGCTTGCTGTATAGTCACAGTGTATGTATAATGGATGTATGATTGCTGTACAGTCACAGTGTATGTATAATGGATGTATGATTGCTGTACAGTGTATGTATAATGGATGTATGATTGCTGTACAGTCACAGTGTATGTATAATAGAGGTATGTTTGCTGTACAGTGTATGTATAATGGATGTATGATTGCTGTACAGTCACAGTGTATGTATAATGGAGGTACGCTTGCTGTACAGTGTATGTATAATGGATGTATGATTGCTGTACAGTCACAGTGTATGTATAATGGATGTATGATTGCTGTACAGTCAGTGTATGTATAATGGATGTATGATTGCTGTACAGTGCATGTATAATGGATGTATGATTGCTGTACAGTCACAGTGTATGTATAATGGATGTATGATTGCTGTACAGTGTATGTATAATGGATGTATGATTGCTGTACAGTGTATGTATAATGAATGTATGATTGCTGTACAGTGTATGTATAATGGATGTATGACTTCTGTACAGACACAGTGTATGTATAATGGATGTATGATTGCTGTACAGTGTATGTATAATGAATGTATGATTGCTGTACAGTGTATGTATAATGGATGTATGATTGCTGTACAGTCACAGTGTATGTATAATGAATGTATGCTTGCTGTACAGTGTATGTTTAATGGATGTATGATTGCTGTACAGTGTATGTATAATGAATGTATGATTGCTGTACAGTGTATGCATAATGGATGTATGATTGCTGTACAGTGTATGTATAATGCATGTATGATTGCTGTACAGTGTATGTATAATGGAGGTATGCTTGCTGTACAGTGTATGTATAATGGATGTATGATTGCTGTACAGTGTATGTATAATGAATGTATGATTGCTGTACAGTGTATGTATAATGGATGTATGATTGCTGTACAGTGTATGTATAATGAATGTATGATTGCTGTACAGTGTATGTATAATGGAGGTATGCTTGCTGTACAGTGTATGTATAATGGAGGTATGCTTGCTGTACAGTGTATGTATAATGGATGTATGATTGCTGTACAGTGTATGTATACTGAATGTATAATTGCTGTACAGTGTATGTATAATGGAGGTATGCTTGCTGTACAGTGTATGTATAATAGATGTATGATTGCTGTACAGTGTATGTATAATGAATGTATGATTGCTGTACAGTGTATGTATAATGGAGGTATGATTAATGTACAGTGTATGTATAATGAATGTATGATTGCTGTACAGTGTATGTATAATGGAGGTATGCTTGCTGTACAGTGTATGTATAATGGAGGTATGCTTGCTATACAGTGTATGTATAATGAATGTATGCTTGCTGTACAGTGTATGTATAATGGACGTATGATTGCTGTACAGTGTATGTATAATGAATGTATGATTGCTGTACAGTGTATGTATAATGGATGTATGATTGCTGTACAGTGTATGTATAATGAATGTATGATTGCTGTACAGTGTATGTATAATGGAGGTATGCTTGCTGTACAGTGTATGTATAATGGATGTATGATTGCTGTACAGTGTATGTATAATTAATGTATGCTTGCTGTACAGTGTATGTATAATGGATGTATGATTGCTGTACAGTCACAGTGTATGTATAATGGAGGTATGCTTGCTGTACAGTGTATGTATAATGGAGGTATGCTTGCTATACAGTGTATGTATAATGAATGTATGCTTGCTGTACAGTGTATGTATAATGGACGTATGATTGCTGTACAGTGTATGTATAATGAATGTATGATTGCTGTACAGTGTATGTATAATGGATGTATGATTGCTGTACAGTGTATGTATAATGAATGTATGATTGCTGTACAGTGTATGTATAATGGAGGTATGCTTGCTGTACAGTGTATGTATAATGGATGTATGATTGCTGTACAGTGTATGTATAATTAATGTATGCTTGCTGTACAGTGTATGTATAATGGATGTATGATTGCTGTACAGTCACAGTGTATGTATAATGGAGGTATGCTTGCTGTACAGTGTATGTATAATGGAGGTACGCTTGCTGTACAGTGTATGTATAATGGATGTATGCTTGCTGTACAGTGTATGTATAATGGATGTATGATTGCTGTACAGTCACAGTGTATGTATAATGGATGTATGATTGCTGTACAGTCAGTGTATGTATAATGGATGTATGATTGCTGTACAGTGTATGTATAATGGATGTATGATTGCTGTACAGTCACAGTGTATGTATAATGGATGTATGATTGCTGTACAGTGTATGTATAATGGATGTATGATTGCTGTACAGTGTATGTATAATGAATATATGATTGCTGTACAGTGTATGTATAATGGATGTATGATTGCTGTACAGACAGTGTATGTATAATGGATGTATGATTGCTGTACAGTGTATGTATAATGAATGTATGGTTGCTGTACAGTGTATGTATAATGGATGTATTATTGCTGTACAGTCACAGTGTATGTATAATGAATGTATGGTTGCTGTACAGTGTATGTATAATGGATGTATGATTGCTGTACAGTGTATGTATAATGAATGTATGATTGCTGTACAGTGTATGTATAATGGATGTATGATTGCTGTACAGTGTATGTATAATGAATGTATGATTGCTGTACAGTGTATGTATAATGGAGGTATGCTTGCTGTACAGTGTATGTATAATGAATGTATGATTGCTGTACAGTGTATGTATAATGGATGTGTGATTGCTGTACAGTGTATGTATAATGAATGTATGATTGCTGTACAGTGTATGTATAATGGAGGTATGCTTGCTGTACAGTGTATGTATAATGGAGGTATGCTTGCTGTACAGTGTATGTATAATGGATGTATGATTGCTGTACAGTGTATGTATACTGAATGTATGATTGCTGTACAGTGTATGTATAATGGAGGTATGCTTGCTTTACAGTGTATGTATAATGGATGTATGATTGCTGTACAGTGTATGTATAATGAATGTATGATTGCTGTACAGTGTATGTATAATGGAGGTATAATTGCTGTACAGTGTATGTATAATGAATGTATGATTGCTGTACAGTGTATGTATAATGGATGTATGATTGCTGTACAGTGTATGTATAATGGATGTATGATTGCTGTACAGTGTATGTATAATGGAGGTATGATTGCTGTACAGTGTATGTATAATTAATGTATGATTGCTGTACAGTGTATGTATAATGGAGGTATAATTGCTGTACAGTGTATGTATAATGAATGTATGATTGCTGTACAGTGTATGTATAATGGAGGTATGATTGCTGTACAGTGTATGTATAATGGATGTATGATTGCTGTACAGTGTATGTATAATGGATGTATGATTGCTGTACAGTGTATGTATAATGGAGGTATAATTGCTGTACAGTGTATGTATAATGGATGTATGATTGATGTACAGTGTATGTATAATGGATGTATGATTGCTGTACAGTGTATGTATAATGAATGTATGATTGCTGTACAGTGTATGTATAATGGAGGTATAATTGCTGTACAGTGTATGTATAATGAATGTATGATTGCTGTACAGTGTATGTATAATGGAGGTATGATTGCTGTACAGTGTATGTATAATGAATGTATGATTGCTGTACAGTGTATGTATAATGAATATATGATTGCTGTACAGTGTATGTATAATGGATGTATGATTGCTGTACAGACAGTGTATGTATAATGGATGTATGATTGCTGTACAGTGTATGTATAATGAATGTATGGTTGCTGTACAGTGTATGTATAATGGATGTATTATTGCTGTACAGTCACAGTGTATGTATAATGAATGTATGCTTGCTGTACAGTGTATGTATAATGGATGTATGATTGCTGTACAGTGTATGTATAATGAATGTATGATTGCTGTACAGTGTATGTATAATGGATGTATGATTGCTGTACAGTGTATGTATAATGAATGTATGATTGCTGTACAGTGTATGTATAATGGAGGTATGCTTGCTGTACAGTGTATGTATAATGAATGTATGATTGCTGTACAGTGTATGTATAATGGATGTGTGATTGCTGTACAGTGTATGTATAATGAATGTATGATTGCTGTACAGTGTATGTATAATGGAGGTATGCTTGCTGTACAGTGTATGTATAATGGAGGTATGCTTGCTGTACAGTGTATGTATAATGGATGTATGATTGCTGTACAGTGTATGTATACTGAATGTATGATTGCTGTACAGTGTATGTATAATGGAGGTATGCTTGCTTTACAGTGTATGTATAATGGATGTATGATTGCTGTACAGTGTATGTATAATGAATGTATGATTGCTGTACAGTGTATGTATAATGGAGGTATAATTGCTGTACAGTGTATGTATAATGAATGTATGATTGCTGTACAGTGTATGTATAATGGATGTATGATTGCTGTACAGTGTATGTATAATGGATGTATGATTGCTGTACAGTGTATGTATAATGGAGGTATGATTGCTGTACAGTGTATGTATAATTAATGTATGATTGCTGTACAGTGTATGTATAATGGAGGTATAATTGCTGTACAGTGTATGTATAATGAATGTATGATTGCTGTACAGTGTATGTATAATGGAGGTATGATTGCTGTACAGTGTATGTATAATGGATGTATGATTGCTGTACAGTGTATGTATAATGGATGTATGATTGCTGTACAGTGTATGTATAATGGAGGTATAATTGCTGTACAGTGTATGTATAATGGATGTATGATTGATGTACAGTGTATGTATAATGGATGTATGATTGCTGTACAGTGTATGTATAATGAATGTATGATTGCTGTACAGTGTATGTATAATGGAGGTATAATTGCTGTACAGTGTATGTATAATGAATGTATGATTGCTGTACAGTGTATGTATAATGGAGGTATGATTGCTGTACAGTGTATGTATAATGGAGGTATGATTGCTGTACAGTGTATGTATAATGGATGTATGATTGCTGTACAGTGTATGTATAATGGAGGTATGATTGCTGTACAGTGTATGTATAATGAATGTATGATTGCTGTACAGTGTATGTATAATGGAGGTATGATTGCTGTACAGTGCATGTATAATGGAGGTATGATTGCTGTACAGTGTATGTATAATGAATGTATGATTGCTGTACAGTGTATGTATAATGGAGGTATGATTGCTGTACAGTGTATGTTTAATGGATGTATGATTGCTGTACAGTGTATGTATAATAAATGTATGATTGCTGTACAGTGTATGTATAATGGAGGTATGATTGCTGTACAGTGTATGTATAATGGATGTATGATTGTTGTACAGTGTATGTATAATGAATGTATGATTGCTGTACAGTGTATGTATAATGGAGGTATGATTGCTGTACAGTGTATATAAATGAATGTATGATTGCTGTACAGTGTATGTATAATGGAGATATGCTTGCTGTACAGGGTATGTATAATGGATGTATGATTGCTGTACAGTGTATGTATAATGGATGTATGATTGCTGTACAGTGTATGTATACTGAATGTATGATTGCTGTACAGTGTATGTATAATGGAGGTATGATTGCTGTACAGTGTATGTATAATGGAGGTATGATTGCTGTACAGTGTATGTATAATGAATGTATGATTGCTGTACAGTGTATGTATAATGGATGTATGATTGCTGTACAGTGTATGTATAATGAATGTATGATTGCTGTACAGTGTATGTATAATGGAGGTATGCTTGCTGTACAGTGTATGTATAATGGATGTATGATTGCTGTACAGTGTATGTATAATGAATGTATGATTGCTGTACAGTGTATGTATAATGGATGTGTGATTGCTGTACAGTGTATGTATAATGAATGTATGATTGCTGTACAGTGTATGTATAATGGACGTATGCTTGCTGTACAGTGTATGTATAATGGAGGTATGCTTGCTGTACAGTGTATGTATAATGGATGTATGATTGCTGTACAGTGTATGTATACTGAATGTATGATTGCTGTACAGTGTATGTATAATGGAGGTATGCTTGCTTTACAGTGTATGTATAATGGATGTATGATTGCTGTACAGTGTATGTATAATGAATGTATGATTGCTGTACAGTGTATGTATAATGGAGGTATAATTGCTGTACAGTGTATGTATAATGAATGTATGATTGCTGTACAGTGTATGTATAATGGATGTATGATTGCTGTACAGTGTATGTATAATGAATGTATGATTGCTGTACAGTGTATGTATAATGGAGGTATGCTTGCTGTACAGTGTATGTATAATGGATGTATGATTGCTGTACAGTGTATGTATAATTAATGTATGCTTGCTGTACAGTGTATGTATAATGGATGTATGATTGCTGTACAGTCACAGTGTATGTATAATGGAGGTATGCTTGCTGTACAGTGTATGTATAATGGAGGTACGCTTGCTGTACAGTGTATGTATAATGGATGTACGCTTGCTGTACAGTGTATGTATAATGGATGTATGATTGCTGTACAGTCACAGTGTATGTATAATGGATGTATGATTGCTGTACAGTCAGTGTATGTATAATGGATGTATGATTGCTGTACAGTGTATGTATAATGGATGTATGATTGCTGTACAGTCACAGTGTATGTATAATGGATGTATGATTGCTGTACAGTGTATGTATAATGGATGTATGATTGCTGTACAGTGTATGTATAATGAATATATGATTGCTGTACAGTGTATGTATAATGGATGTATGATTGCTGTACAGACAGTGTATGTATAATGGATGTATGATTGCTGTACAGTGTATGTATAATGAATGTATGGTTGCTGTACAGTGTATGTATAATGGATGTATTATTGCTGTACAGTCACAGTGTATGTATAATGAATGTATGCTTGCTGTACAGTGTATGTATAATGGATGTATGATTGCTGTACAGTGTATGTATAATGAATGTATGATTGCTGTACAGTGTATGTATAATGGATGTATGATTGCTGTACAGTGTATGTATAATGAATGTATGATTGCTGTACAGTGTATGTATAATGGAGGTATGCTTGCTGTACAGTGTATGTATAATGGATGTATGATTGCTGTACAGTGTATGTATAATGAATGTATGATTGCTGTACAGTGTATGTATAATGGATGTGTGATTGCTGTACAGTGTATGTATAATGAATGTATGATTGCTGTACAGTGTATGTATAATGGAGGTATGCTTGCTGTACAGTGTATGTATAATGGAGGTATGCTTGCTGTACAGTGTATGTATAATTGCTGTACAGTGTATGTATACTGAATGTATGATTGCTGTACAGTGTATGTATAATGGAGGTATGCTTGCTTTACAGTGTATGTATAATGGATGTATGATTGCTGTACAGTGTATGTATAATGAATGTATGATTGCTGTACAGTGTATGTATAATGGAGGTATAATTGCTGTACAGTGTATGTATAATGAATGTATGATTGCTGTACAGTGTATGTATAATGGATGTATGATTGCTGTACAGTGTATGTATAATGGATGTATGATTGCTGTACAGTGTATGTATAATGGAGGTATGATTGCTGTACAGTGTATGTATAATTAATGTATGATTGCTGTACAGTGTATGTATAATGGAGGTATAATTGCTGTACAGTGTATGTATAATGAATGTATGATTGCTGTACAGTGTATGTATAATGGAGGTATGATTGCTGTACAGTGTATGTATAATGGATGTATGATTGCTGTACAGTGTATGTATAATGGATGTATGATTGCTGTACAGTGTATGTATAATGGATGTATGATTGCTGTACAGTGTATGTATAATGGAGGTATAATTGCTGTACAGTGTATGTATAATGGATGTATGATTGATGTACAGTGTATGTATAATGGATGTATGATTGCTGTACAGTGTATGTATAATGAATATATGATTGCTGTACAGTGTATGTATAATGGAGGTATAATTGCTGTACAGTGTATGTATAATGAATGTATGATTGCTGTACAGTGTATGTATAATGGAGGTATGATTGCTGTACAGTGTATGTATAATGGAGGTATGATTGCTGTACAGTGTATGTATAATGGATGTATGATTGCTGTACAGTGTATGTATAATGGAGGTATGATTGCTGTACAGTGTATGTATAATGAATGTATGATTGCTGTACAGTGTATGTATAATGGAGGTATGATTGCTGTACAGTGTATGTATAATGGAGGTATGATTGCTGTACAGTGTATGTATAATGAATGTATGATTGCTGTACAGTGTATGTATAATGGAGGTATGATTGCTGTACAGTGTATGTTTAATGGATGTATGATTGCTGTACAGTGTATGTATAATGAATGTATGATTGCTGTACAGTGTATGTATAATGGAGGTATGATTGCTGTACAGTGTATGTATAATGGATGTATGATTGTTGTACAGTGTATGTATAATGAATGTATGATTGCTGTACAGTGTATGTATAATGGAGGTATGATTGCTGTACAGTGTATATAAATGAATGTATGATTGCTGTACAGTGTATGTATAATGGAGATATGCTTGCTGTACAGGGTATGTATAATGGATGTATGATTGCTGTACAGTGTATGTATAATGGATGTATGATTGCTGTACAGTGTATGTATACTGAATGTATGATTGCTGCACAGTGTATGTATAATGGAGGTATGATTGCTGTACAGTGTATGTATAATGGAGGTATGATTGCTGTACAGTGTATGTATAATGGATGTATGATTGCTGTACAGTGTATGTATACTGAATGTATGATTGCTGTACAGTGTATGTATAATGGAGGTATGATTGCTGTACAGACACAGTGTATGTATAATGGATGTATGATTGCTGTACAGTGTATGTATAATGGAGGTATGATTGCTGTACAGTGTATGTATAATGGAGGTATGATTGCTGTACAGTGTATGTATAATGGAGGTATGATTGCTGTACAGTGTATGTATAATGGAGGTATGATTGCTGTACAGTGTATGTATAATGGATGTATGATTGCTGTACAGTGTATGTATAATGGATGTATGATTGCTGTACAGTGTATGTATACTGAATGTATGATTGCTGTACAGTGTATGTATAATGGAGGTATGATTGCTGTACAGTGTATGTATAATGGAGGTATGATTGCTGTACAGTGTATGTATAATGGAGGTATGATTGCTGTACAGTGTATGTATAATGGAGGTATGATTGCTGTACAGTGTATGTATAATGGATGTATGATTGCTGTACAGTGTATGTATAATGGAGGTATGATTGCTGTACAGTGTATGTATAATGGAGCCTCCAATCTAAAAAAAAGCCTCCAATCCCCCAAAAAGTTTTAATAAAGTTTTTCATTTTGTTTGTATTGATATTTATATGAGTGTAGGTCTGTTTATGTATGTGTGCATGCAAGCAAGAGGGGCTGAAACGTCGCACTGTTTGACATGTGGAATAAATAGTTATTTTTTGGATATTTGGAGTGCCGCACCATTTTAGAAGTTATCAATTGGCTGTGATCGAGCCTGAGGAGCTGGCACCCGCCTACTGTGGTAAAGTAGTGCTGCATTTTTTTGGACATTTATATATATATATATATATATATATATATCTATATAAACACACACACGCGTGTGCGGCATGAGTTTGTGCTTTAGGGTGCACACCCTAATGCAATAGACTGTGCACGCCTATGCGTACACTCCTCTACACCCCTCTGTCACCCATGTACACTCCTCTACACCCCTCTGTCACCCATGTACACTCCTCTATACCCCTCTGTCACCCATGTACACTCCTCTACACCCCTCTGTCACTCATGTACACTCCTCTACACCCCTCTGTCACCCATGTACACTCCTCTACACCCCTCTGTCACCCATGTACACTCCTCTACACCCCTCTGTCATCCATGTACACTCCTCTATACCCCTCTGTCACCCATGTACACTCCTCTACACCCCTCTGTCACTCATGTACACTCCTCTACACCCCTCTATCACCCATGTACACTCCTCTACACCCCTCTGTCACCCATGTACACTCCTCTACACCCATCTATCACCCATGTACACTCCTCTACACCCCTCTGTCACTCATGTACACTCCTCTACACCCATCTATCACCCATGCTCACTCCTCTACACCCCTCTGTCACCCATGTACACTCCTCTATACCCCTATGTCACCCATATGCACTCCTCTCTACCCCTCTGTCACCCATGTACACTCCTCTACACCCATCTATCGCCCATGTACACTCCTCTACACCTCTCTGTCACCCATGTACACTCCTCTACACCCATCTATCACCCATGTACACTCCTCTACACCCCTCTGTCACCCATGTACACTTCTCTACACACCTTTGTCACCCATGTACGCTCCTCTACACCCCTCTGTCACCCATGTACACCCATCTATCACACATGTACACTCCTCTGTCACCCAGGTACATTCCTCAACACCCCTCTGTCACCCATATACACTCCTCTCTACCCCTCTGTCACCCATGTACACTCCTCTACACCCCTGTCACCCATGTAAGCTCCTATACACCCCTTTGTACATTCCTCTACACCCCTTTCACCCATGTATGCTCCTCTACACCCCTGTCACCCATGTACACTCCTCTACACTCCTGTCACCCATGTACACTCTTCTGCACCCCTCTGTCACCCATGTACACTCCTCTATACCCCTCTGTCACTCATGTACACTCCTCTACACCCCTCTGTCACCCATGTACACCCATCTGTCACCCATGTACACTCCTCTACACCCCTCTTTCACCCATGTACACTCCTCTACACCCTTCTGTCACACATGTACACCCATCTGTCACCCATGTACACTCCTCTACACCCATCTGTCACCCATGTACACCCATCTGTCACCCATGTACACTCCTCTACACCCCTCTGTCACCCATGTACACCCATCTGTCACCCATGTACACTCCTCTATACCCCTCTGTCACTCATGTACACTCCTCTATACCCCTCTGTCACCCATGTACACTCCTCTACACCCCTGTCACCCATGTACACCCATCTGTCACCCATGTACACTCCTCTACACCCCTCTGTCACCCATGTACACCCATCTGTCACCCATGTACACTCCTCTACACCCCTCTGTCACCCATGTACACCCATCTGTCACTCATGTACACTCCTCTAAACCCCTCTGTACACTCCTCTACACCCCTCTGTCACCCATGTACACCCATCTGTCACTCATGTACACTCCTCTAAACCCCTCTGTACACTCCTCTACACCCCTGTCACCCATGTATGCTCCTCTACACCCCTGTCACCCATGTACGCTCCTCTACACCCCTGTCACCCATGTATGCTCCTCTACACCCCTGTCACCCATGTACGCTCCTCTACACCACTGTCACCCATGTACGCTTTTCTACACCCCTCTCTACACCCCTCTGTACACTCCTCTACACCCCTCTACACCCCTCTGTCACCCATGTCCACCCCTCTACACCCCTCTGTCACCCATGTCCACCCCTCTGTCACCCATGTCCACTCTTCTACACACCTCTGTCACCCATGTAAAAAAAAAAAGAAAAAAAAGTTTGGCGCCTAATAGGTTTGTTTTGCAGGTTTAACGGTGAAGAATTGTGGGTGGAAGAAATCGTGATGATGGCCCAGACCAGATGGAGAAGAGAAGGCAACGATGCAAATTAGAGAAGACGTCATTGGTGAGTTGCTGTATAAAGCAGCACTTTAAACTACATACTCACTGATAAATAGATATAGTGCATTGCGTTTTTTACCGTTTTATCCTTTTTTTTTTTTTCCGCTGCTCGTCAACCTCGGTAGCGGTGCCCCGTGGAAAATTTTTTTCCAAGGTGTGCCCCGACCCGAAAAAGGTTGGGAAACACTGGTATATACATACATTCATATATATGGGATACAATACAGGAATATGGGTGCACTACTGTGGTAGATGTAAACAATACATTGGCTATCCCTCAACACTGATGTTAAAATTGAGACATTCGCCAGTGTATCCTTATATGAAGGACACACCAGAGCCCGCACACCAACGCCAAGGTTTCTCAAATTGGTGCGAGACCTAACGCTAATCCTACCTGTGCTTGATAAGCAAAACAGGGGCCAGTGGGCAATTACGGCAGCATTCGGTTGACTCACAACTTCCTCCCAGATACCCTCCAGCGTGACTGAGCACACATGCAATGGGAGGAGGGAGGCAAGCTGCAAGCCCCACCTGAGTTGGCTAATATGGGTGCCTGGCCTCACAGGTGCTACCTTAATGCTGCCTTGTAGATATTCAAGGAGCATTAATGTTGGAGTTTACACACCTCCAAATATAAAATTTAAACAAACAACAAAAAACGTGGTCTCAAATGGCTGGAGGTGCTCAACCCCAAATGCGGTTGTGCATTTATACTGGGGGAGCAGATCCTGCCCTTGTAGTCCGTTGCTAGGGGCGATCCCCAGCATAAAAATGCATACAATGGAGGATGCCTGCAGCGGACTACAAGTGCCATAAGTGTGGTCAGTATATAGTATACATATATATAGGGGTCAGTATATAGTATACATTCATATATATGGGGTCAGTATATAGTATACATTCATATATATTGGGGTCAGTATATAGTATACATTCATATATATGGGGGTCAGTATATAGTATACATTCATATATATGGGGTCAGTATATAGTATACATTCATATATATGGGGGTCAGTATATAGTATACATTCATATATATGGGGGTCAGTATATAGTATACATTCATATATATGTGGGTCAGTATATAGTATACATTCATATATATGGGGTCAGTATATAGTATACATTCATATATATGGGGTCAGTATATAGTATACATTCACATATATGGGGGTCAGTATATAGTATACATTCATATATATGGGGGTCAGTATACAGTATACATTCATATATATGGGGGTCAGTATATAGTATACATTCATATATATGGGGGTCAGTATATAGTATACATTCATATATATGGGATCAGTATATAATATACATTCATATATGGGGGTCAGTATATAGTATACATTCATATATATGGGGGTCAGTATATAGTATACATTCATATATATGGGGGTCAGTATATAGTATACATTCATATATATGGGGGTCAGTATATAGTATACATTCATATATATGGGGGTCAGTATATAGTATACATTCATATATATGGGGGTCAGTATATAGTATACATTCATATATATGGGGGTCAGTATATAGTATACATTCATATATATGGGGGTCAGTATATAGTATACATTCATATATATGGGGGTCAGTTTATAGTATAAATTCATTTGTGGGGACAAGTATATAGTACATTTTTATGTGGGGTCATTATTAGTGTTGAGCGGCATAGGCCATATTCGAATTCGCGATATATTTTCGCATAAGCAAAAATTAGCATAAACAAAAATTTGCATGGGCGAAAGTTACCATATGTGAAAAATTTGCATAAACGAAAATTTGCTTATGCAAATTTTCCCATATGCGAAAATTTAGATCCTTCTTTACACCACGCAAGCTGGAAGCAGAGAGGGATGATCACTGTGATGTGTACTGTGGGGGAAAAAAACAATATTCGTAATTTCGAATATATAGTGCTATATTGGTGAATATTCGCGAATTCGCGCATTGCGAATATTTGCGAGCAACACTGGTGTTGACCACCAGACGAAGGGGCAGCCGGCACGCCCCCTCAAAAAAAGTGCTATGGCAGAGCCAGAGATATCCAAAGGCAGCGCTGCATCAGTCCCCCAAAAAATGTGAGTTCCTGGATTTAAATATCTATATTCAGGATGGCTGTTCGCATACTGCCAACTATTTTAAGGAGGTGAATGCAAACAGATACCTCGACTTTAACAGTTGCCATCTTAAATAATGGAAGAAGAACATTCCATTAGGTCAAATGAAAAGAATCCGAAGGAATTGTTCTTCCACACAAAAATACCTACAACAACTAGAGAACCTGGAGGATCGTTTTAAACAAAAAGGGTATCCCAAACCCCTTATACAAGGAGCACGCCAGAGAGTGGACGAATTAGAACAAAGTGCTTGCTTGAAAAATAATAAACAGGGTAATGCAGAGGGGGGTTATAATGATGAATTTGATTCTGTTTTTCTAACTAGGTATTACACTTCACACACCAATATTTTGTTATTATTTTTTTTATTTTTTTTTGTATAGGTAATATCACCAGCTCATATTATTGTGTCATGATTACTGGCACCATATGTAGTCCCCCAGTTATTCTTCTTTAGATGTTTTCCGTGTCCTGTGCAGTATCTCTCCCAGAAGTCCACTTGATGGCCCCCGTGGTGGTCTACACCCCGAAGTCATCAATTTTTACTCTAAGAGAGAGTGTGCAGCTGTTTCTGGAGACGGTCAACAATAACCTCTGCATGGTGGAATAATAGGTCACGATGTTTATCAGGATCAGTAGAAGCATCACCCACTCGATGATTATGATGGGGATTTCACGGATCTCGTCCCAGTCTTCATCATTATGGAATAATTCCTTTAATGTTTCATATCCAAAATAGAAAACTACACAGACAAAAGTCAGGCCACAGCAGGTGCATCTACTATGGTGGATGACTTTTTTTGCTCCTGGTAATTTATACATCTGGATGGACTGCCCAAGGTAGTATAAGGCTTCACATGTAATGGAAATTATCGTGCTGACAAAGTGTATCCTGGGATATTCTTCGGGGGACAATACATGCATAACAGCTGTGGAAAAACAGGAGGCCCACACAATGGCCAGCAGGATCCTCTGGATCAGGACCTGATGACCCCTGAACTCTTCAGTATGCATAACCATATACTTATAAATAAGAAAGGTTAGTACCAAAGTGCCAATGGACGTCCCTATGAATCCAATTCTGAATAATATGCTTTCGGGAAAGACATTTCCCACGTCACTGTGAAGGAAAAGAAACCAATGTTATTATGGATATTTCCTCACTCCCAACCCATGAAATAAGAATCATTTGCTTGTTTATCTTACCTGATGCTCATCAGTGGCGAGGCTGCATGGCCGAGGACGACCGTCATGATGTAGCTGGTGGCAAGCCAGGCCGCACACCAAAACGCCAACAGGAGGGGGACGAACCCCAGTCCTTTTAGCTCCATTTCAGACAAGTAGAAAAAGAAGACGCTAATCTCACTATTCTCACTAATCGCACTGGAACTGACTGAAGGCTCGGGCGGCTGTCAGTGGGATGTCAGGCCTCCAGCTGTCTATGACATCACATGTGACATGTCAGAATGACTGCTTGTTTCTTTGAGCTGCCATGATTTAGTATCTGCTATAGACAGAACCTGATGTTTTTACTATGGACCTTACAGACCTCAGAACCCAAGTAATTAGTGCAGGGGCTCCATTTTGATCATCTCATATTTCACATTATTTGAGTTCCAGGGCTCAGATACATTTGCACCCGCTATAGCAGTGGTCTTCAAGCTGTGAACCCCCCAACCGCTGCAGAACCACAACTCCCAGCATGCCCAGACAGCAACTTTGCATAAGGAAATAGTCTAATTAAACTTTTCTTATATATAGAATCCCTGAAATCTCCAATCTCTCCTTTTATTGCTTTATGATCTGTGTTACTTATTTGTAAAAAACAATGTTTGTGATTGTCTTCCCCCCACACACTTATGGGCTATCTCTTCAAACGACTTTATTTGACCTAAAGTGTATAATTGATTTACATAAATAAGCCCCTTTTCATCCAAAAGAGTGAATCTTTAATTTTAAGGAACTCTTTAAGTGCTTTATTCGACCATAATGAAGTAAAGTCAAAACTCCATGTGATTTAAAAAATAAATTTAAGTTCCCCCCATACTTAATTATCTAGATATGCATGGGTGTAGTGAGTATCCCAGCTTCCAAAATCTCAAAAATATCCTTCATTTTTCAGAGGCTTTTTCAAAAATGAAAGAAGCGATCTGATTGGTTGCTATGGGCAACTCAGAAACTTTTCCTCTGGGCAGGTTTTGATAAATCTCCCTCTATGGGGGAGATTCATCAAGACCAGTGTAGAGGAAGAGTTGTGCAGTTGCCCATAGCAACCAATCAGATTGCTTCTTTCATTTTTCACAATGCCTTTGCAAAATGAAAGAAGCGATCTGATTGGTTGCTATGGGCAACTCAGCATATTTTCCTGGAAAAGTTTCTGAGTTGCCCATAGCAACCAATCAGATTACTTCCTTCATTTTTCAGAGACTTTTTCAAAAATGAAAGAAGCGATCTGATTGGTTGCTATGGGCAACTCAGCAGCTTTCCCCATAGACCACAATGGGCCTACTGGTTTCAATGGGCAAAAAATCAGAGTTAATGCACTAGACACAGTTCTCTATACCATTAACCCCTTCCCGACCCATGACATACAGGTACGTCATGAACATTTTTGCCGCTACTCGCGGCATCCCGCAGCGCCCGGTAAGATGGTGGCTATCACTGATAGCCAGCCATCTTACCATGCGACCACGGGGGGTTTCATCCCCCACCCCCCCCAGCGATCGCTGCTATCAGCTGGTCAACTCTGACTAGCTAATAGCAGCGTTTCGCTATCAGAATATTTAGCAGCGCGGTGTGTAAGTCCCGATCACGGGGATCGGGACACACACCGCTCTGCTAAGTGTCCCTTACCCATCCCCCGGCATCACTTACCCGACCATGCGGTGTCCCGAGTGGTCCCGTTGCGAGCGACGTCCTCCAGGCGGTCCCGGCGGCGCTGCGTCCCGGAGGTGAGTTTCCGGCAGCAGTGCGGCATCTTCATTGGCAGCAGTGAGATCGCCGTAAAGCGATCTCACTGCTGCCTCTGGGAGTTTCAAAACGGCAACTCCCAGCATGCCCAGACAGCCTTTGGCTTTCTGGGCATGCTGGGAGTTGTAGTTTTGTAACATCTGGAGGTCCACAGTTTGGAGACCACTGTATAATGGTCTCCAATCTGTGCTGTTCCAGATGTTGCAAAACTACAACTCCCAGCATGCTCAGTCTGTCCAGGCATGCTGGGAGTTGTAGTTCTCTAACATCTGGAAGAGCATAGATTGGAGACCATTATACAGTGGTCTCCAAACTGTGGACCTCCAGATATTGCAAAACTACAACTCCCAGCATGCCCAGACTGCCCAAGCATGCTGGAAGTTGTAGTTCGGCAACATCTGATCCTTCAGATATTGCCGAACTACAACTTCCAGCATGCTTGGGCAGTCTGGGCATGCTGGGAGTTGTAGTTTTGCAACAACTGGAGGCACACTAGTTGGGAAACATTGTCCGTTTCCTACCTCAGTGCCTCCAGCTGTTTCAATTGTTGCAAAACTATAACTCCCAGCATGCACTGACAGACCATGCATGCTGGGAGTTGTAGTTTTGCAACAGCTGGAGGCACACTGGTTTGGAAACGCTAAGTTTGGTTGCAAAACACTTGAAAGTTTATTACTTAACTTAGTGTTTCCAAACCAGTGTGCCTCCAGCTGTTGCAAAACTACAACTCCCAGCATGCACGGACAGCCAAAGGGCATGCTCGGAGTTTGCAACAGCTGGATGTTTGCCCCCTCCCCCCAATGTGAATGTACAGGGTACACTCACATGGGCGGAGGTTTACAGTGAGTGCTGCAAGTTTGAGATGGCGCAAAATTTGCACTGCAGCTCAAACTCCCAGCGGCAAACTTGCTGTGAACCTCTGCCCATGTGACTGTACCCTAAAAACACTACACTACACTAACACTAACCTAAAATAAAAAACACTACATATACACATTATCCCTACACAGCCCCCCTCCCCCAAAAAAATGAAAAACGTCTGGTACGCTACTGTTTCCAAAACGGAGCCTCCAGCTGTTGCAAAATAATAACTCCCAGTATTGCCGGACAGCCATTGACTGTCCAGGCATGCTGGGAGTTTTGCAACATCTGGAGGCACCCTGTTTGGGAATCATTGGCATAGAATACCCCTATGTCCACCCCTATGCAAATCCCTAATTCAGGCCTCAAATGCGCATGGCGCTCTCTCACTTTGGAGCCCTGTCGTATTTCAGGGCAACAGTTTTGGGACACATATGGGGTATTGCCGTACTCGGGAGAAATTGCCTTACAAATTTTGGGGGGCTTTTTCTTCTTTAACCCCTTATGAAAAGGTGAAGTTGGGGTCTACACCAGCATGTTAGTGTAAAAAAATAATTTTTTTACTCTGACATGCTGGTGTTGCCCTATACTTTTCATTTTCACAAGAGGTAAAAGGGGAAAAAAGATCCTCTAAACTTGTAATGCAATTTCTCCCGAGTATGGAGATACCCCATATGTGGGCGCAAAGTGCTCTGGGGGCGCACAACAAGGCTCAGAAGGGAGAGTGCACCATGTACATTTGAGGCGATTTGCACAGGGGTGGCTGATTGTTACAGCAGTTCTCGGAATCAGAATGATAAGTAAAAGCATTCCAGAGTTATTAATGTTTAAAGTGACAGTGGTCAGATTTTCAAAAAATGCCCAGGACCTGAAGGTGAAAATGGGCTGGGTCATGAAGGGGTTAAAGGGGTACTCCGGTGAAAACCTTTTTTTTCTTTTAAATCAACTGGCTCCGGAAAGTTAAACAGATTTGTAAATTACTTCTATTAAAAAATCGTAATCTTTCCTGTACTTATTAGCTGCTGAATACTACAGAGGAAATTATTTTCTTTTTGGAATGCTCTCTGATGACATCACGAGCACAGTGCTCTCTGCTGACGTTATTATAATAATAATAATAATAATAAGTCTTTATTTATTGTTGTCCTTAGTGGGATTTGAACCCTCTCCAGCTCCACTATATCTTTCTTGTACACTGGTGCTCAGTACTGTACACAGTACTCTATGTGAGGACTGACTAGTGATTTGTACAGCGGTAGCATTATTTCCTTGTCGTCGGCATCTATGCCCCTATTGATGTACCCCATGATTTTATTAGCCTTGGCAGCAGCTGCCCGACACTGGTCACTACAGCTAAGTTTACTGTTACCTAAGGCTCCTAAGTCCTTTTCCATGTCAGTCGTCCTAAGTGTTCTTCCATTTAATACATAATCCCAGCTCGGATTTTTGCATTACCTTACATTTATCAGTGTTGAACCTCATCTGCCACTTCCCAGCCCAAACCTCCAACCTATCCAGATCCATTTGTAACAGTGCACTGTCCTCTATTGTGTTTACCACTTTACAGAGTTTGGTGTCATCTGCAAAGATTGCTACTTTACTATTCAACCCCTCTGCAAGGTCATTCATGAATATATTAAATAGGACAGGACCCAAGACGGACCCCTGTGGTACCCCACTAGTAACAGTCACCCAATCAGAATAAGTACCATTAATAAACACCCTCTGTTTCCTATCATTGAGCCAGTTACTTACCCACTTGCGCACATTCTCCCCCAGCCCAAACCTTCTCATTTTATGCACCAACCTTTTATGTGGAACCGTATCAAATGCTTTGGAAAAATCCAGATATACGACATCCAGCGATTGCCCCTGGTCCAGTCTTGTGCTCACCTCCTCATAAAAGCTGATCAGGTTAGTTTGACAGGATCAATCCCTCATAAAGCCATGCTGATACAGGGTCATACATTTATTTTTATCAAGATATTCCAAAATAGCATCTCTTAGGAAACCCTCAAACAATTTACATATAACCGAGGTTAAACTAACAGGTCTATAATTCCCGGGGTCACTTTTTGACCCGTTCTTAAATATTGGCACCACATTTGCCATGCGCCAGTCCTGGGGAAGAGTCCCTGTCACTATAGAGTCCCTGAATATTAAAAATAGGGGTCTGTCTATTACATTACTTAATTCCTTTAGAACATGGGGGTGAATGCCATCTGGACCTGGTGATTTGTCTATTTTGATTTTTTGTAGGTGGCACTGTACTTCTTCCTGGGTTAGACAGGTGACCTGTACTGGGGAGCTTACCTTATCACACTGTATTTCACCTGGCATTTCATTTTCCTCAGTGAATACAGTGGAGAAGAATTTGTTTAGTATATTTGCTTTTTCCTGATCCCCGTTTATAATTTCTTCCTCATCATTTTTTTAAAAGGCCAACACTTTCATTTTTGACCTTTTTGCTATTTATATAATTAAAGAACATTTTGGAGTTAGTTATACTCTCTTTGGCAATGAGTCTTTCTGTCTCTATTTTTGCGGCTTTTATCTGTTTTTTACATATTTCACATTTTTCTCTATAGCTTTTTAATGCTTCTTCACTGCTGTCCTGTTTTAGTAACTGAAATGCTTTATTTTTGTCATTTATTGCCCCCTTAACATTTTTATTCATCCATATTGGTTTTCTTTTATTTCTGACCCTTTTATTCCTATAAAGTATATACATCTTACAGTGAAAATTTAAGATATTTTTAAAAGTCTCCCATTTAGTGTCAGTATTGTTATTTTTGAGGACATTATCCCATTTTATATTGGTATGGGCTTCTCTGAGTTGATCGAACTTTGCTTTTCGAAAGTTCATTGTTTTTGTGGCCCCTCGAGAGATTCCCTTATTGAAGAACAAGTTATAATGTATTAAATTATGATCACTATTTCCTCGGTGTCCATATACTTGCACATTAATTACTCTGTCAGTTTCAGTACGTTGGTAAATATTAAGTCTAGTAGGGCGCCCCCTCTGGTCAGGAACTGCACCATTTGGGACAGATAATGGTCTTTAGCTATAGTCAGAAATCTGTTTCCTTTAAAGTCGAAGTCTGCCCAGTTCTCCATGAACCCAAACCCCTCCTTCCTACACCAGCTTCTGAGCCACTTGTTTACCTCCCTTATCTCCCGCTGCCTCTCTGGTGTGGCTCGTGGTACAGGTAATATTTCAGAAAATACTACCTTGGAGGTCCTTGCCTTAAGCTTGCAGCCTAAGTCCCTGAAATCCTTTTTAAGGACACTCCATCTACCTCTTACTTTGTCATTGGTGCCAATATGTACCATGACTGCTGGGTCTTCTCCAGCCCCACCCAGCAACCTGTCCGCAATGTGCCGAACTCGAGCGCCAGGAAGACAACACACTGTTCGGCTATCCCGGTCTTTGTGACAGATCGCCCTATCTGTCCCCCTAATAATTGAGTCCCCCACTACCAGTACCTGTCTGACCTGCCCTGCTCTCCTCCCTCCCTCCTTACTGGAGCAGACACCCCCCTGGCGGTCAGAGGCAGAGTCCTGCTGCAGTACCGCTAGCTCTGAAATGACATCCCCCTCATCTGCCAACTGGGCAAACTTGTTGGGGTGTGCCAGTTCAGGACTAGCCTCCCTGACACTTTTCCCTCTACCCCGTTTTCTAACTGTAAGCCAGCAAACTGCCTGACTGTCCTGCACCTCAGTCCCACTATCCATCCCCACCTCGACCCCAGAGAGTACCTGCTCAGTGAGCAGGAGACTACTCTGCGGGTTGTCAATGCATCTCAGTGTTGCCAGTTGCTCCTCTAGATCCAGGATCTGGGCTTCTAAATGAGCAACTCGCACACATCTCGCACAACAATATGCACCCTCAAACTGTTGTTCAAGGATTGCATACATTGCGCAAGATGCACACTGGACTGCCTTTTCCAACATGGAGGTCATACTAGATTTGGGGATTGCAAAAATTAACAGAAAAGAAAAAAAAATCAAATATTTCAATTTAAACTTCCTGAATTTAAAGTCCCTTAACCCCTTCAGGACCAAGCTCATTTTGGCCTTAAGGACCAGAGCGTTTTTTGCAAATCTGACCACTGTCACTTTAAACATTAATAACTCTGGAATGCTTTTACTGATCATTCTGATTCCGAGATTGTTTTTTCGTGACATATTCTACTTTAACATAGTGGTAACATTTTATGGTAACTTGCATCCTTTATTGGTGAAAAATCCCCAAATTTGACGAAAAAATTGAAAATTTTGCATTTTTCTAACTTTGAAGCTCTCTGCTTGTAAGGAAAATGGATATTAAAAATACATTTTTTTTTAATTCACATATACAATATGTCTACTTTACGATTGCATCATAAAATTGACGAGTTTTTACTTTTGGAAGACACCAGAGGGCTTCAAAGTTCAGCAGCAATTTTCCAAATTTTCACAAAATTTTCAAACTCAATATTTTTCAGGGACCAGTTCAGGTTTGAAGTGGATTTGAATGGTCTTCATATTAGAAATACCCCACAAATGACCCCATTATAAAAACTGCACCCCTCAAAGTATTCAAAATGACATTCAGTAAGTGTTTTAACCCTTTAGGTGTTTCACAGGAATAGCAGCAAAGTGAAGGAGAAAATTCAAAATCTTCATTTTTTACACTCGCATGTTCTTGTAGACCCAATTTTTTAATGTTTGCAAGGGGTAAAAGGAGAAAATTTTTACTTATGTTTGTAGCCCAATTTCTCTCGAGTAAGCACATACCTCATATGTCTATGTTAATTGTTCGGCGGGCGCAGTAGAGGGCTCAGAAGCGAAGGAGCGACAAGGGGATTTTGGAGAGTATGTTTTTCTGAAATGGTTTTTGGGGGGCATGTTGCATTTAGGAAGCCCCTATGGTGCCAGAACAGCTAAAACCGCCCACATGCCATACCATTTTGGAAACTAGACCCCTTGAGGAACGTAACAAGGAATTAAGTGAGCCTTAATACCCCACAGGGGTTTCACAACTTTTTGCAAATGTAAAAAAAAAAAAAAAATATATCTAAAATGCTTGGTTTCCCAAAAATTTGACATTTTTACAAAGGGTTAAATCAGAAAATACCCCCCAAAATTTGAAGCCCAATTTCTCCCAATTCAGAAAACACCCCATATGGGGGTGAAAAGTGCTCTGCTGGCGCACTACAGGTCCCAGAAGAGAAGGAGTCACATTTGGCTTTTTTGAAGCAAATTTTGCTCTGGGGGCATGCCTCATTTAGGAAGCCCCTATGGTGCCAGGACAGAAAAAAAAACCACATGGCATACCATTTTGGAAACTAGACCCCTTGGGGAACGTAACAAGGGGTAAAGTGAACCTTAATACCCCACAGGGGTTTCACGACTTTTGCATATGTAAAAAAATATATATATTTTTTACCTAAAATGCTTGGTTTCTCAAAAATTTTACATTTTTGCAAAGGGTTAAAGCAGAAAATGCCCCCCAAAATTTTAAGCCCAATTTCTCCCGATTCAGAAAACACCCCATATGGGGGTGAAAAGTGCTCTGCTGGCGCACTACAGGTCTCAAAAGAGAAGGAGTCACATTTGGCTTTTTGGAAGCAAATTTTGCTCTGGGGGCATGCCGCATTTAGGAAGCCCCTATGGTGCCAGGACAGCAAAAAAAACCCACATGACATACCATTTTGGAAACTAGACCCCTTGGGGAACGTAACAAGGGGTAAAGTGAACCTTAATACCCCACAGGGGTTTCAAGACTTTTGCATATGTAAAAAAATATATATATTTTTTACCTAAAATGCTTGGTTTCTCAAAAATTTTACATTTTTACAAAGGGTTAAAGCAGAAAATACCCCCCAATATTTGAAGCCCAATTTCTCCCGATTCAGAAAACACCCCATATGGGGGTGAAAAGTGCTCTGCTGGTGCACTACAGGTCTCAGAAGAGAAGGAGTCACATTTGGCTTTTTGGAAGCAAATTTTGCCCTGGGGGCATGCCGCATTTAGGAAGCCCCTATGGTGCCAGGACAGCAAAAAAAAACCACATGACATACCATTTTGGAAACTAGACCCCTTGGGGAACGTAACAAGGGGTAAAGTGAACCTTAATACCCCACAGGGGTTTCAAGACTTTTGCATATGTAAAAAAATATATATTTTTTTTACCTAAAATGCTTGGTTTCTCAAAAATTTTACATTTTTACAAAGGGTTAAAGCAGAAAATACCCCCCAATATTTGAAGCCCAATTTCTCCCGATTCAGAAAACACCCCATATGGGGGTGAAAAGTGCTCTGCTGGTGCACTACAGGTCTCAGAAGAGAAGGAGTCACATTTGGCTTTTTGGAAGCAAATTTTGCCCTGGGGGCATGCCGCATTTAGGAAGCCCCTATGGTGCCAGGACAGGAAAAAAAAACACATGACATACCATTTTGGAAACTAGACCCCTTGGGGAACGTAACAAGTGGTAAAGTGAACCTTAATACCCCACAGGGGTTTCACGACTTTTGCATATGTAAAAAAAATATATATTTTTTACCTAAAATGCTTGGTTTCTCAAAAATTTTACATTTTTACAAAGGGTTAAAGCAGAAAATACCCCCCAAAATTTGAAGCCCAATTTCTCCCGATTCAGAAAACACCCCATATGGGGGTGAAAAGTGCTCTGCTGGTGCACTACAGGTCTCAGAAGAGAAGGAGTCACATTTGGCTTTTTGGAAGCAAATTTTGCTCTGGGGGCATGCCGCATTTAGGAAGCCCCTATGGTGCCAGGACAGCAAAAAAAAAACACATGGCATACCATTTTGGAAACTAGACCCCTTGGGGAATGTAACAAGGGGTAAAGTGAACCTTAATACCCCACAGGTGTTTCACGACTTTTGCATATGTAAAAAAATATATATATTTTTTACCTAAAATGCTTGGTTTCTCAAAAATTTGACATTTTTACAAAGGGTTAAAGCAGAAAATGCCCCCCAAAATTTGAAGCCCAATTTCTCCCGATTCAGAAAACACCCCATATGGGGGTGAAAAGTGCTCTGCTGACACACTACAGGTCTCAGAAGAGAAGGAGTCACATTTTGGCTTTTTGGAAGTGCTCTGGGGGCATGCCGCATTTAGGAAGACCCTATGGTGCCAGGACAGCAAAAAAAAAAACACATGGCATACCATTTCGGAAACTAGACCCCTTGGGGAATGTAACAAGGGGTCAAGTGAACCTTAATACCCCACAGGTGTTTCACGACTTTTGCATATGTAAAAAATAAAATAAAAAAATCACTAAAATGCTTGTTTTTCCCCAAATTTTTCATTTTTACAAGGGGTTATAGCTGAAAAATTACCCCAAAATTTGTAGCCCCATTTCCCTTGAGCAAGGAAATAACCCATAAAAGCACGTAAAATGCTTTGCTGGTGAACTACAGGTCTCAGAAGGGAAGGAGCAAAATTTGGAGAGAGAATTTTTTGGGGGCATGTCGGATTTAGGAAGCCCCTATGGAGCCAGAACCCCGGGAACCTGCTGAGGTATTCATCTAGGGGTATAATGGAAATTTTTTTAAGTTTTGTTTAGGGGTTTAGCAAGATAGTGAAAATAAAACTATACCTGCCAAGGTATTCATCTAGGGGTATAATGGAATTTTTTTTTTTGTTAAGGGTTTAGCAAAATGTTGAAAATATAAAACTATACCTGCCAAGGTATTCATCTAGGGGTATAATGGGAATTTTTAGTTTTATTAGGGGTTTGCCAATTAGATTTTTTTTAATAGTTTAGTGGAGAAAAAGGGGGAAATAAATGAATTGCTCACATGTCATTCCAAGGGTGCATTGGGTAGAGTTATCCAAAGTCATTCTAAAAATAATTAAAGGGGACAAAATTAGATATCATATGTTGTGTGATAGATTTTAAAACAGTCTTCAATGCACAGACCGGGTTTGTGGGGACATGTCTCACAGTGGTATATAGTGCATTTTCTAATGCCACGCTTGGAGCACACCCGACACCGCTTCTGTTGCCTACTCCCCGATTCTCTACGGGGAACTACCGCAGGAAAATGTTGCCCTGGAACTATTCTGTTCTCCGATCCTGTGGCTCTGCTTTCCTCCCCTTCCGGATCCCCAAACAGAAAGTCCTTAATAACATTTTTCTGGAATTGCAGGTATGTGCATGTATTTCCTGCACGTTTGTACACCACAAATGAATTGTACATGGTAATTTGGAAGAGGTGCAGTGCCAATTTTTTATACCAGGTCTTAGTTTTGCGTAGGGCAGTGTACGGCTGCAAGGCCTGATCTGACAGATCCACCCCTCCCATGAACTTATTATAGTCCTGGATACACACCGGTTTAGGGGCACTCTCTGTGGTACCACGGACTTGGACAGGGGTGGATCTGTCTGGGTGTAAGGTGGTTAGTACAAGAACATCACGCTTGTCCTGGTACTTCACAAGCATCATGTTGTCCTTGCACACAGCCTTGCTTTCCCCCTTCTTCAACTTTTGCCGTACAAAAATTTTAGGCAGATCCCTTTGATTTCGCCTGATGGTACCACAGGCCACAGTCCCCTTGGCAAACAGGCATTGTAGTAATGGGACGCTAGTGTAAAAATTATCAAGGTAGATGTTATACCCTTGATCTAGCAGGGGGTGAACTAGATCCCATACTATTTTTCCCGTTGTTTTTAGTACGGGGGGACACTCTGGGGGCTCTATTTTAGAGTCTTTCCCCTCATAGACTCTGAATTTGTGCGTATAGCCGGTTGTGCTCTCGCACAACTTATAAAGTTTTACCCCATACCTGGCCCGTTTGTTAGGCAGGTATTGCCTAAAGTGCAACCTTCCTTTGAAGTGCACAAGAGATTCGTCCACTGCAATCTCTTTTTCTGGGGTGTAAACTTCAGAAAATTTTTGATTTAAATAATTAACAAGGGGCCGAATTTTATATATGCGATCAAAATTTGGATCACTGGGAGGTGGACAATTTTCATTATTAGCATAATGTAGAAATTTGAGGAGGGCTTCAAACCGATTCCTTGGCATGACCGACCGGTACAGTGGAGTATGGTAAAGCATATCATTACTCCAATAGGAGCGAATTGTGGGCTTTTTAACTATGCCCATGTTAAACAAAAGGGCAAAAAATTTTTTGAGCTCTAGTGCATTGGTTGGCGTCCATTGATAAGGCCTAGCATGATATGCCTGTGGATTGGCCGCAATGAATTGCTCAGCATACCGGTTGGTTTCCTCCACTATCAAATTAATCAGCTCTTCTGAAAAGAAGAGCTGAAAAAAATCAGCTTCTTTCAACCCCACGGTGTCAACACGAATGCCTGCAGTGGCCACAAACTCAGGCAAATTGGGTATAAAGTTTGAAGCTGGAGCCCACTCAGAGATGGCACTAGGACCTGGCTCAATATTGGTACTAGGACTGGTACTAGGACCTGGCCTAGGGCGGTGGCGGGGAGGTTCCTCGTCAGAATCAGTGGAAGAGGAAGAAGAAGAGGGCAAATATAACAACTCTTCACCACTATCTGAACCAGAGGAAGATGCCAAGAAGGCATATGCCTCCTCAGTGCTGTACATGCGACGCCTTGACATATTGGATGACACTATAAGTGGCGAAGTGTCTCTGATGTACAACACTAGAACAATATTTTTTTTGTATTTTTATATTTTTATATATTTTTTTTACTTTTTTACTTTTTTTATAACAACGGAAAAACTGAAACAAAAAGCGCCACTAGAACTAAAAAAAAACAGCGGCGAACTGTCACTGCTGTCACTAATCAGTGACGCACCAGGAAAAAACGTAACAGGGTAGTATGGAGGTGTGCAAGGTGGTGATGGGATGAAAGGGTGACAGTCACTTCAGGGGCACTGACAGTATTTTATATTATTCTTCACTGTCACTGTTATGGTCAGTGACAGACTTCAATTTCTTCACAGCTGATGAATGAATGAATGAATGAATGAATGAACGAATGAATGAATGAATGAATGAACGAATGAATGAATGAATGAACGAATGAATGAATCAGCAGCAGGATAAGGGGCACTGATGGGCACTGAAACTTTATTACTGTACTGTACTGTAGAATGTAACTATATTCAGTTACAGTTACAAGTTACAATCTTCACTGCAGCCTGTCAGATCACACAGGCTGCAGACTTCAGACAGGGAGGACAGCAATTGGAAGGGGCACTGCTGGGCACTACTGGAGACTGATGGGCACTGCTGGGCACTGATGGGCACTACTGGACACTGATGGGCACTGATGGGCACTAGACTGTCACTGTTATATTCAGTGACAGTCACTAGGATCTTCACTGCAGCCTGTCAGATCGCACAGGCTGCAGACTTAGGAGGCAGCAGATGGGCACAGATGGGCACTGGGGGGCACTGCTGGGCACTACTGGGGCACAGATTTATACAAGACTGTCACTGTTATATACAGTGACAGTCACTAGGATCTTCACTGCAGCCTGTCAGATCGGACAGGCTGCAGACTTCAGACGGCGGCAGCAGCAGCAGGGTAAGGGGCACTACAGGGGGGGTTCTTTTACTTCCACTTAAATTTTTAGCTTTTAGAAAAGCTTTTTAACACTCTTCTGTCTTCTGTCTTCTGTCCTAACACTAACACCGGCTCCGATCGCTGTTCAGAACGAACTGAAAGCTTCGGAGCCGGTGTTATTGTAACAAAGACACTGATACACTGTGATTGGTCCACAGGGACCAATCACAGGGCTCTAATCCCAGGACCAATTACAGATGGTCCTGGGATGTCAAGCAGAACTTGTCTCCCGCCGCTGGGCACGGGATTTCTGCCTGTTAACCCTTGCGCTGCTGTGCAGCGCCGGGTTAACTGCATGTCATTTATAAACGCCGGGATGCGCGAACGCACTGCACAACCCGGCGTTTATATATTACATTCTGCGCAAAGGGGTTAATTTTAAGTCCCCTCACTTTTATACTCACTCACTTGTATGCTTCACACTCTTGTATACAGACAAACAATCGCTAGCTCAACATAGTGTATTTGCTTTATATTTATCACAACCACAACCACCTCTCTTCCACTGCCTGGAAGTGAAACTTTTTTTTTTTTTTTTTCATTTACACATCCGAATTTAACGAAAAGTCGTAAAAGACCTGTGGGGTGTTAAGGCTCACTGGACCCCTTGGTACGTGCCTTGAGGGGTGTAGTTTCCAAAATGGTATGCCATGTGGGGGTTTTCTGCTCTTCTGGCACCATAGGGGCTTCCAAAATGTGACATGCCCCCCAAAAACCATTTCAGCAAAAATTCACTCTCCAAAATCCCATTGTTGCGCCTTCCCTTCTGAGCCCTCTACTGCACCAGCCGAACACTTTACATACACATATGAGGCATTTCCTTACTCTAGAGAAATTGGTTTACAAATTTAAGGGGTCTTTTTCTCCTATTACCCCTTGTAAAAATTCAAAAACTGGGTCTACAAGAACATGCGAGTGTAAAAAATGGAGATTTTGAATTTCCTCCTTCACTTTGCTGCTATTCCTGTGAAACACCTAAAGGGTTAACACACTTACCCAAATGTCATTTTGGATACTTTGAGGGGTGCAGTTTTTATAATGGGGTCATTTGTGGGGTATTTCTAATATGAAGGCCCTTCAAATCCACTTAAAAACTGAACTGGTCCCTGAAAAATTCCAATTTAGAAAATGTTGTGAAAAATTGGAAAAGTGCTGCTGAACTTTGAAGCCCTCTGATATCTTCTAAAAGTTAAAACCTGTCAACGTTATGATGAAAATATAAAGTAGACATATTGTATCTGTGAATCAATATATAATTTATTTGGAATGTCTGTTTTTGTTACAAGCAGAGAGCTTCAAAGTTAGAAAAATGCAAAATTTTCTATTTTTTCATCAAATTTTGGAATTTTTCACCAAGAAATGATGCAAGCCTCAACAAAAATTTACCACTAACATGAAGTAGAATATGTCACGAAAAAACAATCTCAGAATCAGAATGAAAAGTAAAAGCATCCCAGAGTTATTAATGCTTAAAATGATAGTGGTAAGATGTGCAAAAATGGCTGGGTCCTTAAGGTGAAAATGGGCTGGTTCCTTAAGGGGTTAAACCCCACTGGCATTTGACAGATCTTTGGAACAGTGGGCTGTGCAAATGAAAAATTTTCATTTTTCTTTTGGCAGACCACTGCTCAAAAAAATCTATCAGACACCTGTGAGATGTAAATGCTCACTGCACTTCTTATTAGGGGTGTAGTTTCCAAAATGGGGTCACATGTGGGGGGGGGGGGGTTCACTGTTCTGGCACCATGGAGGCCTAAACGCACATGGCCTTCAATTTCAGCCAGATTCTCTCTCCAAAAGCCCAATGGTGCTCCTTCTCTTCTGAGCCCTGTAGTTCACCCGCAGAGCACTTTACATCCACATGTGGGGTATTTTCTGACTCAGAAGATTTGGGGTTACAAATTTTGCTGGGCTTTTTCTCCTATCACCCCTTGTGAAAATGATAAAATTGGGGTAACAATAGCATTTTAGGGAAAAAAATATACATTTTTTTATTTTCACCTCCAACTTTAACTAAAATTTGTCAAACACCTGTGGGATGTTAAGGCTCACTATACCCCTTGTTACTTTACGTGAGGGGTGTAGTTTTCTAAATGGGGGTCGCATATGGGTGTTTTTTATGTTTATGTCAGAACTGCTGTAACTACCAGCCACCCCTGTGCAAATCACCAATTTAGGCCTCAAATGTATATGGTACACTTTGTTTACACTAACATGCTGGTGTAGACCCAAAATTTACCTTTTCTTAAGGGGTAAAAGAAGAGAAAAAAAATTTGTAACCCAAAACTGTTGCCTTGAAATATGAGAGGGCTCCAAAGTGAAAGAGCACCATGTGCATTTGAGGCCTAAATTAGGGATTTGCATCCACCACCAAATTACCCTACAGCAGTGCTTCCCAAATAGGGTGTCTCCAGCTGTTGCACTACTTCCTGTTCAGGGTGTGGTTGTGTGATCGTCAGCTCCAGGAGAACCAGAGAACCAGAGAGCAGCAGGATTTTCACCAGCCCTCCCCCCCCCCCAGGTTTGTGGCAGCCTTCGGGGAAGGGCTTCCCTGCATGAACCCCAACGTCCGAACCTCCCGTACCAGGCCGGCGGGAGGTGGAGGTGACATTGCAACGGCCAACTCCCAGGATGGGGTACGGAGATCCTCCAGGATCCGCAGAAATGCAGAACCAACTCCACCGTCAATATCTGGAAGCCGCAAGGCTGCAAGGAAGGCTACAAGCAAGGCTGCAGGTGAAGGCCTGCATGAAGTTGAGGAGTTGAGGAGAAACATGGGGAGGCAAGGTACCTCTGAACCCCAACAATGGGGGGTATTGGGTCCCAGGGAGTCTTTGGCCACTTTTGGGTCCCGACTCCAAGCAAAAATGGCGGAGTATGAGCGTCTTGGCAAAATGCTTCGTGGGCTAAGAGAGGACTTAAAATTTGCCTGTTACCAGGCTGATTACACCTCAAAAAATCTAAGGCCAGTGTATTCGGCTAAAGTGCGCACCCTGAAAAAAGAGGTTGAGGAGGTAGAAAGGGTGAGGATGGAGATCATGGAAGGGGCTGGTATCTTCAGAGAAAAACTCTGCAATGAAAGTCGGTTCAGAGGCCAGCAGAACCCAGAAAGAGAGGAGGAGGTCAGTCACAGCGAAAGCAGTGCAGAGGAGGATGGTGTGGAGGTGGATGGTGGAGGAGAAAGAGAGAACAGTGCTGAGGAGGACAGTGAGGAGAAAGATGGTGGTGGAGAAAGAGAGGACAGTGCTGAGGAAGGTGCTAAAGAGAAGCAAGATGGTGGTGCAGAGGAGAGTGAAATGGAGGAGGACACAACCCAGAGTTCATACATAAATCCTGATCAGGTAGCCCTGCCTGTAACGTCAGATGACAGCAGTGACGACAGCGGCAGCAGCAATGGGTTAATTGGTGGTGGATTGCTGAAGGCGATTGTTCTCCAAGAGTCACCTACCCATTTTGAGAACTTTTCATTTGGAAATGACTTGGGCCCAGATACTGAGGTGAAGGGCAAGAGGAAGAGGAGAAATAAAAGGAAAAAAGGAGAGGTCACCAGACTTGTTTATTCTTCTCTCCAGCAGTCTGGGCCATCTGAAAAGGTGGTTCAGGCTGGTGGGCCCCCCAGTCTGCCCGACCCCGCTTTTGCTGTAAAGCGGGGCCAGCATGGGGGGTACATGGTGGATAAGGTTTCTAAGATGGCTGCAGACGCCAAGGAGCCCGCCTGTCGGTAGGGAAGGGCAGGACAGGCTTAAGGTGGGCGACTCCGATGCTGCAGGACCACCCCAGGTGGGCAGGGGGCGTGTCCTAGTGCCGGAGCTTGGTGATGTTGCTGTCTGCTCGGGGGGTGGTCCCCCGAGCGATCTGGGCGTAGCAGGGCACTCCTCTGTGAGGGGGGGGGGAGTGTCCATGCGTCTGGATTGGTAGAAAAGCCCGGGCGGTCGGGTGAGGTGGCTCCTGAAGGTTGCACTGACGCTGTGGGGAATCCCTGCACGTCGGCTGCTGTAGGAGGGGTGGGGGTGCGTCCGGAGGGACAGCTCCCACCCAGTGTGAAGCTGTTGTCACTGGGAACATCATCGGCGTTGAAGGAAGTGTCATCACTGGAACTGGAAGTAACATCGCCAGAACCGAAAAAGCGGTCATCGGGGGCGGGACCAGCAGCACAAACCCCCATGGCATACGCAAATAACCCGGCCAGCTCAGGAAAGTTTAGCCAGGATAATAGTGTGAAAGGGAAGAGTGCAAAAGAGAGTGAAAATTTTGGTGATGGTATGTTGCATGAAAATGTTAGCAGTGTGCAAGAGTGGGGCATTAGAGGAGTACAAGAGAGGGGTGCTAGCGGTGTGCAAGAGAGGGGTGCTAGCGGTGTGCAAGAGAGGGGTGCTAGCGGTGTGTGAGAGAGGGGTTCTAGCGGTGTGCAAGAGAGGGGTGCTAGCGGTGTGCAAGAGAGGGGTACTAGCGGTGTGCAAGAGAGGGGTGCTAGCGGTGTGCGAGAGAGGGGTGCTAGCGGTGTGCAAGAGAGGGATTCTAGCGGTGTGAAAGAGAGGGGTGCTAGAGGTGTACAAGAGAGGGATGCTATCGGTGTGCAAGAGAAGAGTGCTGGAGGCGGGCAAAGGGATGTCACTGGATCAGTAAAGAGTACTGAGGAAGTAGGGGCTGGTTCAGCTGCCCCCCTGGTGGTGACTGCTAGAAGCTATGCCAGCGTCGCTGCCGGGGAATCAAGAGGGTCCCCGTCTCCATCTGGTTCTGGGGGTCACTTGCAGCGGCGCCTCCTGGAGGCTCTGCGTAAGGGTGATAGGTCAATTGAGGTAGAAGGGAGGGGTTCGGTTGACCTGTCTTTTTGGATAGAGAGGCATGGTCTGGGTGCCTTCCGAGAACAGAATGGGGAGGTGATGTGGTCCCTCCCGACACCCGGGCAGGATAGTAACCGTAGGAATGTGGCCCATCTGATTTGGAGGGGTAAAGATGCGTGTCCGCCCCGGGCAAGGGTGGTTGAGCTCCTCCTTCAGATGGAGTTCAGGGCGAGTGACATCTTTGCCCTGATTCACCCCTATGGTTCTTCTGAGTTCGACATCAGCTTTGTTCGGCCAGAGGGTCTTGAACTTTTCTGGTCGAATTACGAGATGGTGAAGAACGAGCCAGGCTGGCGGGATTTCTCTGTAAAAGCGATATCCCAGCAGAACCAAACCAAGAGAGTGACCGTTTTGACCCGTAACGAGTCGCTCTCTTGCTACGACATCATGACCTGGCTCGGTCGTTATGGGGATGTGACGGACATGCCCAAGAAAAATCTTGATGAGCACGGGATCTGGTCTGGGGCCTGGACGTTTTCCGTCAAACTTAGGCGTTCAGGGAGCACAGTTGCCCACATCCCATCGGCAGCCTTCCTCGGACATGACAGAATCCAAGGATTCTACCAGGGGCAGCCTAAAGTCTGCCACAGGTGTGGTAGTCCTACCCATTTTAGCGCAGCCTGCACTGTGCAGGTTTGCGCTTTGTGTGGTGGGGCTGGTCATTTGGCTGCATCCTGTGGTCAGATCCGGTGTCATCTGTGTGGTGTCCTAGGACACCCTTTCAGCCGTTGCCCCAGCGCCTTTTCCCGTGTGGTGGCCGCTCCAGCTGGGGAGAGCTTTAGGGTTGCCCCGGCTGGGGAGGGTACTTGCATGGGTGAAGGAGCAACAGGGTTAATGAAGAGCAAGAAGGGGCCTGCCAAACTAAGGCGAGAGGGAAAAAGAGGCTGATCTTTCTGATTCCTCCCACTATGAAAGGGTGGATGAGGAGGGGAGGGAAAGGCAGAAAAAAGACAAGGGCAAAAAAGTTGTAAAGGGGAAGTCTCAGTCCTCTATTTCAGGTGCTAAAGGCCAGGTCCTAAAAGGAAGCTTACCTGCCCCCCTTCTGATTGACCTATCGAACAGGTACCTTGTCCTTGATACCATCTCCTCCCCCTCATTGGAGGGGGGTTGCGAGGATGGGGTGCCTGAGGGATTGGAGCCTCCAGGGGGAACTGGGTCCTGTCCTGTTGAGGCATCTTCCTCGGAGGGCAGGGCTAACTCAGGGCCAGATGGAGATGGGAGCCAGATGGATCAGTCTGAGTCAAAAAAGAGATCTAAAGAAAGTAAGAATGCTCCTTCTTCTTCAGGGGATGAGGCGGTTAAGAAGAAGGGCAAGAAAAAAAAATGGGTAAGGCCGTCTAACTCAATTACCCAGGATGGCAGCACTCACCCCATTGACGCTGGCATCTATTAATTGTGCCAGTATAAAGTCTGATACGGCTAGATTCGCAGCCTTTGATTTTCTCGGCCGTGTTGAAGCCGACATTTTCTTTTTACAGGAGACCAGGTTGTCAGATCTAGCCTCTCTGGTGAAAGCCAGAAGAGAGTTGAGGCACGGCCCCTCCCACTGGTCTCTTGCGGCTGAGCCGTATAGTGGGGTGGCGGTCCTTTTTACCGCTCCGGTCGAATGCAGACGGGTCATTGAGTTAGAAATGGGGAGGTGCCTGATCTTAGATGTCTTCATGAAGGGACAAGAGCTCCGGCTCATTAACATCTACGCCCCACAAACAAAGTGGGGCCGTAAGGATCTCTTTATGAGGATTAAGCCCTTTCTTTTTACTAGCCGGCAAGTGATCTTTGGAGGGGACTTCAATAATGTCACGAGGTCCCAAGATAGGAGAGGTTCCAATGATCGGCTGGCTTATGACTGTGTGGCCCTTAGTAATATAGTCAGGGAAGCTCGCCTAGAGGATGCCCACATCCGGAGCCCCTCAGGCCACCCGGGTTTCACCTTTAATTGAGGTAGCAGCAGGTCTAGACAGGTTTTATTTAAAGGAGGAAGCCGTCTCTTCCGCAGTGTCCGTGGTTGAGGTGGAGTTCTCCGACCACTGTATGATTTTGTTTTCCCTGAATGTTTCAGAGACCCCCCGGATGGGAAAAGGTTATTGGAAGCTGAATTTGTCCCTCCTGGAGGAAACAGAGATAAGACAGTCCTTTGAGGATTTTCTTCAGAGTCAGGTACCTTTACTGGACTTTTGTAGTAGTAAGTCTGAGTGGTGGGAGATATTCAAGAAGCGGGTTGCGGGGTTCTTCCGCCAGCTCTCGAGCCTCAGGTCCCTGAACAGGTATCGCCTGTATCAGGGTCTGAGGAGGAAACTCGAGCTTCTCGTCTCGACTGGAGGTAGCCGAGAGGATATCTCCAGAGTGAAGTCCTTGCTGATGATGTGTCAGTACGATAGGCACGCATCTTTGGTTTTTGAGAGGGATTACGGGAAGTACCGCTCGCCCGACCCTTACAGGAACTGCAAGATGTCAGTGAGTAGTAAAGTAGTATAGGACTGATTGATAGTACGGGATCTCTGAATCGGTCCAGATCAGGGATCCTGGAGGTCGTCAGATCCTTTTACTCGCACCTCTTGGGAGGAAGGATCTAGATCGAGACGGGATGTCGGCTTTCCTGGTTGAAACCATTCCTGAGCCAGGGGTAGACCCCTCTCTTGGCATTTTGGCAGAAGAAATCAGGAAAGAGGAAGTGAGACTGGCGATCGAGGGGCTTGCCCCCAAGAAGTCGCCAGGTCCGGATGGCTTAACATCCGAGTGGTACTGGACCTTTAAGGAGTCTTTAGCTCCCCTCTTGACTGAGGTATTCAATGAGTGTCTCTCCTCGGGCACTCTACCAAAGTCAATGAGGAGGTCAGCCCTGATTCTTCTGTCAAAGGGTAAAGATCCCAGCCGTATTGAGAATTGGAGGCCCATAGCTCTTCTCAATACAGACAGGAAGCTTCTGGCCAAGATACTGTTTAATCGGCTGGTGAAGTTTGCACCCCGGCTCCTTTCGGGGGCTCAGCACTGCTCTGTTCCAGGCCGAAGCACCTTAAGTGCTGTCCTCAGTGTCAGGGAGGCAGTGGAGCGGAGTAGTGCGGGTCTCTGGAAGGGGTACTTACTGTCCTTGGATCAGGCCAAAGCATTTGATCGAGTGAACCATGACTACCTCTGGTCCGTCCTCCTGAGATATGGCTTACCGTGTACTTTTGTTAATTGGCTTAAGATCTTGTATGCAGGGGCAGAGAGTTTCCCGCTCGTGAACGGGTGGTCTGGCCGCTCTTTTGAGGTGGGGTCCGGATTCCGTCAGGGTTGTCCTTTGAGCCCGCTCTTATATGTATTTGCGATCGATCCCTTCCTTAGGAGGGTGAGTTGCGGACCATTGGCGGGAGTCAGGATGATTCTGGCGGAGTCGGGTGTCGCCCAGAGAGTGGTGGCGTACGCTGATGATGTCACCATTTTCGTCTCCTCGAGAGAGGAGGACGATGTGGTGATGTCGGAAGTGGACCGCTACTCGGAGGCATCCGGGTCTAAGATCAACCAGGATAAGTGTGAGAGTCTCTGGCTGGGAGGGGGAGACCCCACGTTTGATCTCCCGGACACCCTTCCAGGGCCCCAAGAGTCAGCAAAAGTTTTGGGCATCACATTCGGCCAGGATGATTATCCCACCAAAAACTGGGATGGTAAGCTCCAGGATGCCACTCAGAGGGTGGACCAGTGGAAGGGTTGGTCTATGACCCTCAGGGAAAGGGTACACCTGATCAAATCGTACCTGCTCCCCTTGTTTATCTATCTGGGCAGTGTATGTATTTTACCAGAGGCTTACTACACTAGGGTCTACAGCCTGTTTTTCCAACTGTTATGGGGGAACAGGTTGAACCTAGTCAAGAGGGAGGTTACGTACCGCACGAGGAGACTAGGGGGTTTATCTATGGTAAACCCTGTGGTGTTCTTAACAAACACCTTCTTGAAAGCCAACATTGCAAACCTCTGGTCAGAGAGGGCTCCTCCGTGGGTACTCTCCTGCAGGGAATGGTTTCGGCCTTTCTTCCAGGAATGGGAGACAGGAGGGCAAGTGAAGGACCTCCGTACACCACATGGATATCTTCCGGCTTACGCTACCCCGACTCTGAAGGCGATGCGTCGGTGGGGTCTGGGAGTGTGGGAGATCAGGACCCAGTCAAGGCAGTTCCTTGACAAACGGGTTCTGTTGACCCACTTCCAGAAGCCTCTGGCGCTCAGGGACTGCCCAGGTCGGGATCTGAGGGTGGGGTTGCATCTTTTAAATATGAAAAGGATCCCCCAGAAGTTTTGGGACTTGGCCTGGCGCTGCTTTCAGGGGAAGCTATATGTGAGGGACAACCTGAAGTACAGGAACTCTGATGACCGGGGATGTCCCCGAGAAGAGTGCAGGGACACGCTGGAAAGCATGGACCACTTCCTGCTTCATTGTCCCTTTAATATAGGGGTTTACAACAGGGTGGGCGCTTCCATCGGCTGGAGTCAACTTGCCGGCCTTTCCTATCCGGAGTGGGCTTATGGGGCATTCAGGAACCTGGGTGGCCGTGATCGGGGCACTTTATTCTTAGTTAGCTTAGTGGTTAGGTACTACACGTGGAATGCATGGTGCTTAGTATCGACCCAACAGAAAGTCCTCTCCGAGGTGGAGGTATGTAGGAACATCACTGGTGACCTCGGGAAGATCAGGTCTTTGGAGTATGGCAGTCTTGGTACCAGTAGGGCTTCTCTCCTGTGGAGAGGGTTTTCTTTTGATGTACCTTAATTTTGGTTAGGGACAGTATATAGATGTTAGGGTGAGTATAGGGTCAGTTTTATGAAGGGATAGCGATAGGATTAGAAGTAAGGTTCATAGGGTAAGCATTTTGAAACTTAGTTTTATCAGGATTGCCATCCTTCTTCCTGGTGGTGGGCTATGCATGTCACTCTAGCTTTTTGTTTTGTTTTCTGTAATTTGAATGTAAAGGGCTTGCAGGCAACCAATCTTGGGCCTGGTGGGGGTTTGTAGTACAGTATTACTTTGTTTTTCATACTATTTCTGTGGTTGTAGTGAATTAGTACATTGTTGAGTTAGTTAACAATAGTGGGGGGGATTCATTTTAGGTTGGGTGGGGGTTGTTGGGGGGGAGGGGATGATATTTTGGGTCTGACTTGGGTCAGTTTATGGACAATGACTGTTTCAGTAAAAAAAAAAAAAAATAAATAAAAAAAACACTGTGATACACGAACTCTGACCATGTCCAGTGGGAGTGGTGTGGGTGACGGGAGAGTTCATAGTGTAGGTTATTTTTCTTTAGGTTTTATTCTTGTTTACATGTATTTCATAAGTATAAATAGTTTTATGTATTTTTGTATAGTGTTATACCTCATTGTAGGGTAAAGGCAGTCGGACCAGCTTTTAGTTGATATTATTGTGTTTTTTTTTTCCCCTTATGGTAATGTATCCATGCATGTGTGTGTTACTATAGTTTAAAGAGAAGGGAAAGGAGAAAGGGGGAAAAAATAAAATAAAATAAAAATTTCCAAGTTGGAATTATTTTTAGTTATGGCAATAAGCCCTCTTTTTATTATACATTTTTGTATTTTTTTTTATTTATTTATTTATTTATTTATTTTTTTCGTTGTTATGATATAATATATATTGTGAGTATTGGTTGTTGTATGTGTGTAAAATTAATGGTATTTCCAAGATGGAATTATTTTATTTATTTCCTTATTATTTTTATGGCAGTTAGCCCTATTTTTTTTTGTTTAATGCATTTTGTGTATGGTATGTGGGGATAAGTTTCCTATTCGGATGTTTTCAGTTAAAACTTAATTAAGGAAAGCTATATTTATGTTTTGTTGGTAATCGTTAATTTCTAACGATAATTTGTTTTCCCTTAGTCCTAACAGTAGCACAGATGGGGTATTCCACCCCCCGCGAACTGGTAGGACAGATGGAAGTTTTATTGAACCTAATTAAACAATCAGTAAAGACACACCCACAACACCCTGTATAAGTAAGAGGGTCATCCTCTGCTCCATTGTGTAGTAACAAGAAGAACTAAAGGCAAATAATAGAAGAAAATAACTTAACTAGGGAGGGAAAGTTGTGCTACTGTTAGGACTAAGGGAAAACAAATTATCGTTAGAAATTAACGATTCCCTTACGTCCTAACCAGTAGCACAGATGGGGAAATGGCAAGCAGAAACCCTATGAGGGAGGGCTCTCATGCCTGACGGCAGATAATACTGTCCGTCCAAATGAGGATAAATCGGCCAATCTACTGTCAAGTCTGTAGTGGGTGATAAATGTGGAGAGTGAACTCCAGGAAGCAGCTTTGCATATATGTTCCAAGGGAACAAGACTCCTTTCCGCAAAGGAGGTAGATACAGACCTGGTGGAATGAGCTTTTACAAACTCAGGAGGCTCCTTACCTTGGGATACCATGGCAATACGAATGGCATCTTTTACCCATCTACTGATGGAGGGCTTTGAAGCTTTAAGACCTCTCTTGGGTCCTGAAAAGAGAATTAGCAGATTTTCATCCTTCCGAAACTCCAAAGATCTTCTTATATAGATCTGGAGACATCTCGAGATATCTAGGCAATGAAGAGCACTATCTTCATTGGAGGATGGAGGAGGAGAAAATACTGGCAGGGATATAACTTGATTAATATTTTGGAATGATAGAACTTTAGGTATAAAGGATGGCATGAATCTGAGTAACACTCGATCCGGCAAAAATTTAGTATATGGTTCAAGTGCCGAGAGCGCTTGAAGTTCCCCAATCCTTTTGGCTGAAGTGATTGCCAGTAAAAAAGTTATTTTAATGGTAACAAACTTCATGTCCACCTCCTCCAAGGGCTCAAAGGGGGGAGATGCTAACCCCTTGAGCACCATCGATAAGTCCCATGCTGGGACAGGTTGTATAATTGTAGGTTTTAACCTTGAGGATCCCCTCAAGAATATTTTGACTAGTGGGTCTTGAGACAATGGTTTATTGAGAAAGACAGAGATGGCTGATACCTGAACTCTGAGTGTGGAAGGAGATAGATTCTTGTCTAATCCCTCCTGGAGAAAGTTGAGGATTGTGGCAACAGCTGGATTCTGTCCAGGTAGTTGTTTCTTGGAGCACCAAGACTGAAAAGTTGTCCAAATTCTTTTATAGGCTCTGTTAGTGGACTCCGCTCTGGAATGCGAGAGGGTATTCAAGACCGCACTAGAAAGCCCTTCTAGATGTGGAAGGGACTGGTCAACCTCCAGGCTGTCAGGTTGAACATTTGAAGATTTGAGCAGCTGTGAGTGTCCCTCGACACTAGTGCTTGCTCTGGGGGAAGCCTCCAGAATTGTCCCCGACTCATTTGCAAGAGTTGGGTAAACCAAGCTCTCTTGGGCCAAAATGGAATTATGGCTATGACAGAGGCTTGGTCCTGCCTGATTTTCATCAATACCCTTGGGATCAAGGAAATTGGAGGGAAGATGTAGGCCAGCCTGAACCTCCATGGGATTGAGAGAGCATCGATTGCTACTGGGTTGTCTTCCCTGTACAGGGAACAAAATCTCACCGGTTTGGTGTTGAACCTTGTTGCCATAAGATCTATTTCTGGCATACCCCACCTGAGTGTTATTTGTTTGAACATCTCTGGATGGAGAGACCATTCTCCAGTTGAAAGTCCTCTGCTCAGGCGGTCGGCGATCACATTGAGAGATCCCCGAATGTGAACTGCCGACAGGTGGGTTAGGTTCCTCTCTGCCCAATCCAAGATCAGACCCACCTCTCTGAGGAGGCTTTGTGATCGAGTGCCTCCCTGCTTGTTGATGTACAATACAGCCGTCATGCTGTCGGATTGGATCTTTACTGCTTTCCCTTGAAGAAGAGAAGCAAAGTTGAGGAGAGCTAATCTGATGGCTCGAATCTCGAGGAGATTGGAGGTTAACCCTCTCTCCTGTGGAGACCAAGATCCCCGCACTAACAGATCCAAGAGATGCGCTCCCCAACCTACAAGGGACGCGTCGGTAGTAAGTATGATCCAAGGGGGTTGGATCATTGACTTGCCGTCCTCGAGGTGAGACCACCATCTGAGAGAGGACCGGACTCGATAAGACAGGGAGTGGCACTTGTTTAGGCCCGAGGGCCTGAGATTCCAAGTGGCGAGCACCTCTGATTGAAGAGGGCGTAGATGCCAAAGAGCCCAAGGAACCGCATCCACGGTAGCGGACATAAGTCCCAACATCCGCATGAGAGTGCGAATGGAAACTCTCCGGGGTACAGAGAGAAAAAGGGCCGATTCCTGAACCCGAGATTTCCTCTCGGGAGAGAGGTAAAGTGTCATGGAGATTGAGTCGACTATGAAGCCGAGGAACCTCACTGAGGTCGTTGGGAGGAAATTGGATTTGGCCCAATTGACTATCCACCCTAACTGGTGAAGGAAGGATACTGCTAGTTGCAGATGTTGGGACAGGATCGCAGAAGAAGGAGCTCTGAGGAGCCAATCGTCTAGGTAGGGAACGATGCTGAGCCCCTGGAGCCTTAGAGCAGCAACTACCGCTACCACCACTTTGGTAAATGTGTGTGGGGCCGAAGAAATTCCAAACGGGAGGGCTACAAACTGGAGGTGTTTTAGAACTCCCCCTACCTGAACTGCGATCCTTAGATACTTTCTGGATACCGGATGAATAGGAATATGAAGGTAAGCATCCTTTAGATCCAGAGTAGCCAGGTAATCCCCTGGCGAGATGAGGTTGACCACAGATTGAATAGTTTCCATACGAAAGCGTTTGTGCTTTACATACTGATTGAGATATCTCAGATCTATAATCATCCGCCAGTCTCCTGTTACCTTGGGAACTAGGAAGACTGGAGAATAAATTCCTGATCCCCGCTCTGCAAGAGGAACTTCCTCTAAGGCATTCTTCTGGATGTATTCCAGAATGTAGGTTTCTAGCGCCCCCTGTTTGATTGGTGAAAGAACTCTTGTCTCCACATAATTGGATGGGGGAATTGATTCGAGGTCTATCGAATAACCATCCGAGATTAATCTCAGGACCCAAGGGTCCTGAATGTGGAGGGACCAGGCGCTTAAAAAATGGTGAAGACGACCACCAACCGGAATCTGGGGGGCAGGGTGGGAAACTGGAAAGGTCACCTCGGCAAGGAACCCAGAGCTTCGTAGAAGCCCGCAGTCAGAGCTTTCTGTTGTCTTTGGGGCCACGGGAGCATTTTCCGCCCCGGCGTTGATTACCCCAGTCTCTCTGAGGCTTAGGCTGGGGGGCTGATCCGCCCCTAGAACGCCGCCCTCGACCACGAAAGGAGGAATAAGGAAGGGACTTGCCTTTCTTGTCAGAAAGTCCCTCCATAATGCGGTCCAGCTCAGCTCCGAAAAGAATGCCGGGTTCGTAAGGCATAGCACATAAGGTGTTCTTGGAAGAGTTGTCAACCTTCCAAGGCTTTAACCACAGAGGACGTCGTCCAGCGGAAGCCAGGGCCATAGACTTGGAGGCCAATTTAAGATGCTGGGTGGAAGCATCGCACAAAAAATCAACGGCCAGATTGGACGTCTTGAAGGATGAAAGAATTTCATCTCTAGGAACCCCCTGGTCCAAATCCGACTGGATGTTAGAAAGGCGGGTCTTCAAAAAGTTTGCTACCTCAGAGCAAGCTATCGCCACTGATGCAGACGCAGAAGCAGTGGAGTAGGAGCGCCTCATGGCACAGTCAGCCTTCCGATCCATTGGATCCTGCAAGGCAGACCCATCCTCAGCAGGGACCACTGTCCTCTTGGACAGTTTGGCAACTGCCATGTCAACCTTAGGGACAGGGCCCCAGGAGGAAAGCTGAGATTCCTGTATAGGAAACATGGTCTTAAATCTTTTAGTTAAGACCGGACCCTTTTCTGTTTTTTTCCATTCCGTTCTAAGCACGGATAGAAGGGTATCATCCGCTTTAAAGACCCTAGGTCCCTTAGAGGCGGAGGTAGAGGCTTCCCCGGGATCAACATCCTGGTCCCCCGACCGGATGGATCTCAGAAGACGCTGGGTCTTTTCCAGCGGAAAGAAATAGGATGCAGTGACCTCCTCATCCGAAGAGGAGGACTTGGAATCTTCTCTCTCCTGATCCACAGACGTCTCCATTCTGGGAGGTGAAGAAGGTCTGGCGCGTTTCTGAGAGACAACGTGTTTCAGCTCCTCAATAGAGGCTTGCATAGCCGACATGTTAGAGGAGACCCACACATACATATCTTGGACTGTAGGTTCAGTCTGGTGGGCAGGTAGAGACTTAGCCCTACAAGGAGGGCACCTGAAAAATTCATAATTATCCTCAAGGGGAGTATTGCAGTCATGGCAAGAGAGGTGCTTGCGCTTGGCGGATCTTTTTGCCAAGCCTTCACGATCCCCTGAGCCCTCGGTCGACATATCTAGATAAATATGAGAGGAGGATTAGATAATGTAGCGGCAAGAAAAAAATTGCGGCTAACTAAAATATAATTTAGAATACCCAAAGTTCTCAGTAAGAGACCAGGTAAGATATAGAGATAGGGAACAGTAGTATCCGCAAGGATGCACTACTGGACTCAAAAAGACAGGACTGTGGAAGTACCAACAGCTCTGCGCTCTAGGAGGCTGAATGACAGCCTAGGGGGAGTTTAAATATCCTCCTGGCTGGCGCCAAAACAAGACTCCGCCCACAAGGCGGAGTTACAGAGATAAAGAAATCCTGTCTTAAAAAAACAGGAGAAAAAACAGGAAAAAAAGGAACCCTATTAGTTAGAGGGTTATGGGAAGAGGCTCCTCGCTCGGTTTCGCCGCATTATTAGCAAAAAACGGCGCAAAAAACCGAGCCGGGAGCGAAGAGAGAAACAGGAAGTGACGTCAGACGCCGCTGACGCACTTCCGGCCGGGGCCGCGATTGTGAGTCGCGGCTCCGAGGAATAGAAGCAGATGGGCGCAAACAAAGCCCAAATTTGCAAGTAAGAAAAAAAAAAACCCTCCTACTCATATAACAGGAGTAAGGGGGCCACCATCTGTCCCACTGTCCGGGAGGACAGAAAAAAACACAATGGAGCAGAGGATGACCCTCTTACTTATACAGGGTGTTGTGGGTGTGTCTTTACTGATTGTTTAATTAGGTTCAATAAAACTTCCATCTGTCCTACCAGTTCGCGAGGGGTGGAATACCCCATCTGTGCTACTGGTTAGGACGTAAGGGAATTAATGTGTGTGTGTATGTGTGTTTGGAAGGATAATAGGTAAGAATTAGTAGTATCAGGCATTATTTGTTAGTTGAGTTAAGCTGGGCTGGTCGGTTAGGTAGGTCCTTTTATTCTGTAACAAAGAGTTCATATTTGTTACTTTTTCATCCTTATGTTTCAGCTGATTAAGCATTGTATTTGTGTTTTGTAAAAGTTTCATATTTTTCTAATAAAAAGAGTTCCAGATGTAGCAAAACTCCCAGCATGCCAGGACAGTCAATGGCTATGCCGATGTGCTGGCCCCTGTATCACCCGTCATTATGCACAGAGTAAGTTTTCTCTGTGCAGTGATGACAACAGGGTGCCGCAACCGAGATCATGGGGGTCCTTTGGAGAGGGGATAAGATGTCTTGGTGCGTAGTACCCCTTTAAGAGGGAAAAACATGATATATATTTAACCCCAACCCAAATGTACCTTATTTTTATTTTTTACCTAAGGTACATAAAGACCGAAAAAAAACACCTGTTCGCCCGATAGTTGCCAGATGTTTATCTGAATATATAGACCATCAGTTACAGAAATGTGCGGTGTCTTTACCAGCATACCTCAGAGATAAATGGGCGTTTATTAACCCTATTGAAAGATATCATACGGGAAGAGGACTATATGTGGGCAACACTAGATGTTGCTTCATTATATAGTAACATCCCACATGACAGAGGAGTGGAAGCTGTGTGATCTTTTTTAGTGGAAGATCCCTTGATGCCCATACATCAGAGGAACTTCATTTTGGAGGCCATTAAAGGAGTAGTCCAGTGTTGAAAAACATCCCCTATCCCAAGGATAGGGGATAAGTTTCAGATTGCGGGGTGTCCGACTGCTGGGGGGCCCCGTGATCTCCTGTACGGGGCCCTGGCTCGCTGGCCAGATAGCGCGTGTTGACTAGTGTTGAGCAGCATAGGCCATATTCAAATTCGCGATATTTCGCGTATATATGGACAAATATTCGTCATATATTCGCCAAATTCGCATATTCATAATATTCGCGTAATATTTTTGCATATGCGAAAATTTGCATAAATGAAAATGTGCATATGCAAATTTTCCCATATGCGAAAATTCATACGCCAGTCTCACACAGCAGTATTAGAGCCTTCTTTACACCACACAAGCTGGAAGCAGAGAGGGATGATCACTGTGATGTGTACTGTGAAAAAAAAAAAAAACAATATTCGTAATTTCGAATATATAGTGCTCTATTGGCGAATATTCGCGAATTCGCGCATTGCGAATATTTGCGAGCAACACTAGTGTTGACCACCAGACGAAGGGGCAGCCGACACGCCCCCTCAAAAAAAGCGCTATGGCAGAGCCAGAGATATCCAAAGGCAGCGCTGCATCAGTCCCCCAAAAAATGTGAGTTCCTGGATTTAAATATCTATATTCAGGATGGCTGTTCGCATACTGCCAACTATTTTAAGGAGGTGGATGCAAACAGATACCTCGACTTTAACAGTTGCCATCTTAAATAATGGAAGAAGAACATTCCATTCGGTCAAATGAAAAGAATCCGAAGGAATTGTTCTTCCACACAAAAATACCTACAACAACTAGAGAACCTGGAGGATCGTTTTAAACAAAAAGGGTATCCCAAACCCCTTATACAAGGAGCACGCCAGAGAGTGGACGAATTAGAACAAAGTGCTTGCTTGAAAAATAATAAACAGGGTAATGCAGAGGGGGGTTATAATGATGAAATTGATTCTGTTTTTCTAACTAGGTATTACACTTCACACACCAAAATTTTGTTATTATTTTTTTTATTTTTTTTTGTATAGGTAATATCACCAGCTCATATTATTGTGTCATGATTACTGGCACCATATGTAGTCCCCCAGTTATTCTTCTTTAGATGTTTTCCGTGTCCTGTGCAGTATCTCTCCCAGAAGTCCACTTGATGGCCCCCGTGGTGGTCTACACCCCGAAGTCATCAATTTTTACTCTAAGAGAGAGTGTGCAGCTGTTTCTGGAGACGGTCAACAATAACCTCTGCATGGTGGAATAATAGGTCACGATGTTTATCAGGATCAGTAGAAGCATCACCCACTCGATGATTATGATGGGGATTTCACGGATCTCGTCCCAGTCTTCATCATTATGGAATAATTCCTTTAATGTTTCATATCCAAAATAGAAAACTACACAGACAAAAGTCAGGCCACAGCAGGTGCATCTACTATGGTGGATGACTTTTTTTGCTCCTGGTAATTTATACATCTGGATGGACTGCCCAAGGTAGTATAAGGCTTCACATGTAATGGAAATTATCGTGCTGACAAAGTGTATCCTGGGATATTCTTCGGGGGACAATACATGCATAACAGCTGTGGAAAAACAGGAGGCCCACACAATGGCCAGCAGGATCCTCTGGATCAGGACCTGATGACCCCTGAACTCTTCAGTATGCATAACCATATACTTATAAATAAGAAAGGTTAGTACCAAAGTGCCAATGGACATCCCTATGAATCCAATTCTGAATAATATGCTTTCGGGAAAGAAATTTCCCACGTCACTGTGAAGGAAAAGAAACCAATGTTATTATGGATATTTCCTCACTCCCAACCCATGAAATAAGAATCATGTGCTTGTTTATCTTACCTGATGCTCATCAGTGGCGAGGCTGCATGGCCGAGGACGACCGTCATGATGTAGCTGGTGGCAAGCCAGGCCGCACACCAAAACGCCAACAGGAGGGGGACGAACCCCAGTCCTTTTAGCTCCATTTCAGACAAGTAGAAGAAGAAGACGCTAATCTCACTATTCTCACTAATCACACTGGAACAGACTGAAGGCTCGGGCGGCTGTCAGTGGAATGTCAGGCCTCCAGCTGTCTATGACATCACATGTGACATGTCAGAATGACTGCTTGTTTTTTTGAGCTGCCATGATTTAGTATCTGCTATAGACAGAACCTGATGTTTTTACTATGGACCTTACAGACCTCAGAACCCAAGTAATTAGTGCAGGGGCTCCATTTTGATCATCTCATATTTCACATTATTTGAGTTCCAGGGCCCAGATACATTTGCACCCGCTATAGCAGTGGTCTTCAAGCTATGAACCCCCAACCGCTGCAGAACCACAACTCCCAGCATGCCCAGACAGCAACTTCGCATAAGGAAATAGCCTAATTAAACTTTTCTTATATATAGAATCCCTGAAATCTCCAAGGATAAGCCTCTAAGGGTCTCGTTCGATCTTAATGTTATACCTTTTTTCAATAACATCGATTATTCCAAAATGTATGAATATAGGAATAACTCCATTTAAGATACAAAAAGTTAGCATCCTCCATCTGACATTTTGGACAGTTTGCATCCTGTCTGAGGCCCATACGCTACAATCCCCATGGAGTATAATACATCCTATACAAAATCTCAGACTGTACCATTACATGGGCCTTATTATATGATGTAAAGTTCAAGTTTACAAACGCTCTGCCCCATGAATCTGAATGTAACCCCCCCCCCCCCCCCCCCCAAGTTCCTTTCCCATCTACCCTTGATAGCATCAACATTTCATACATTTTTGTCATGGGTTTAGGGACAGGGGGCCCTCTCATTAATTCAACAAGGGGATGTGAATGTACTCTCCTCAACTCCCCTTTTATTGGTTTATGATCTGTGTTACTTATTTGTAAAAAACAATGTTTCTGATTGTCTTCCCCCCACACACTTATGGGCTATCTCTTCAAACGACTTTATTTGACCTAAAGCGTATAATTGATTTACATAAATAAGCCCCTTTTCATCCAAAAGAGTCAATCTTTAATTTTAAGGAATTCTTTAAGTGCTTTATTCGACCATAATGAAGTAAAGTCAAATAAATCTCCATGTGATTTTAAACATTTTTTAAGTTCCTCCCATACTTAATTATCTAGATATGCATGGGTGTAGTGAGTATCCCAGCTTCCAAAATCTCAAAAATATCCTTATAACGACCCATTAGGGTATGTTCACACTACAGTGTGTGAATGGAATCTCCGCTCGCTGAATTCAGTGAGCGAAGATTCAGACTGGCAGCCGGCGGCGGCGGTAGGACCGGGCGGCACTGAGCCGTCACCATTGACAGCTATGCAGTGCTCGCGGACTTCCGTGCAAAGAATAAACATGTTCTTTCTTTGGGCGGAACAATTTCAGTGGCGCTGAAATTCCGCAGTGTGAACGGGTCTCGCGGAAACCCATTCACACTAATGTTAAGTTCACACCGCGGAATTCGGCTCTCGGAATTCCGCCCGTGGAATTCGGCTTGCGGAATTCCGTAGTGTGAACATACCCTTAGAGAGAAAAAATAGGACTACATTTTCCCTCCTTCTCATAATAGTCTGCAATTTTAGTGCTAAAAAGTACCTAAAAAAAAAAAAAGTGCCCAACCCCCATCGTGCTCAGCTAACGTTAAAGAAACATATTTCATTCTCGTGCTTTCCTGCCCCAAAGTAGTGAATTTAATAAAGAAATAAGAGCTTGGAACCATTTTTCTGATATCCATACAGTATAGAAACATAGAATGTGTCGGCAGATAAGAACCAATTGGCCCATCTAGTCTGCCCAATAATCTGAATCCTATCAATAGTCCCTGGCCCTATCTTATATGAAGGATAGCCTTATGCCTATCCCATGCATGTTTAAACTCCTTCACTGTATTTGCAGCGACTAGTGTTGTTCACGAATATTCGCAATTCAAATTTTAATCGCAAATATAGCGAATTCGCGAATATTGCGAATATAGCACTATATATTCGTAATTACGAATATTCGCTTATTTTTTTGCACATATGTGAAAATTTGTGCGCATATGCGCATATTTGTGAATATGGAGCCCTCCCTTCATTAACCCCTTAAGGACTCAGGGTTTTTCCGTTTTTGCACTTTCGTTTTTTCCTCCTTACCTTTTAAAAATCATAACCCTTTCAATTTTTCAACTAAAAATCCATATTATGGCTTAATTTTTGCGTCGCCAATTCTACTTTGCAGTGACATTAGTCATTTTACCCAAAAATGCACGGCGAAACGGAAAAAAAATCATTGTGCGACAAAATCGAAAAAAACACACCATTTTGTAACTTTTGGGGGCTTCCGTTTCTATGCAGTGCATATTTCGGTAAAAATTACACCTTATCATTATTCTGTAGGTCCATACGGTTAAAATGATACCCTACTTATATAGGTTTGATTTTGTCGCACTTCTGGAAAAAATCATAACTACATGCAGGAAAATTTCTACGTTTAAAAATGTCATCTTCTGACCCCTATAACTTTTTTATTTTTCCACGTACAGGGCGGTATGAGGACTCATTTTTTGCGCCGTGATCTGAAGTTTTTATCGGTATGATTTTTGTTTTGATCGGACTTTTTGATCACTTTTTATTCATTTTTTAATGGTATAAAAAGTGACCAAAATACGCTTTTTTGGACTTTGGAATGTATTTGCGCGTACGCCATTGACCGTGCGGGGTTTAATTAATAATATATTTTTATAGTTCGGACATTTACGCACGCGGCGATACCACATATGTTTATTTTATTTATTTTTTACACTGTTTTATTTTTTTTTATGGGAAAAGGGGGGTGATTCAAACTTTTATTAGGGAAGGGGTTAAATGACCTTTATTAACACTTTATTTTTACATTTTTTTTGCAGTGTTATAGGTCCCATAGGGACCTATAACACTGCACACACTGATCTCTCATCCTGATCATTATTATCCCATAGGGACCTATAACACTGCACACACTGATCTCTTATACTGATCATTATTATCCCATAGGGACCTATAACACTGCACACACTGATCTCTCATCCTGATCATTATTATCCCATAGGGACCTATAACACTGCACACACTGATCTCTCATCCTGATCATTATTATCCCATAAGGACCTATAACACTGCACACACTGATCTCTTATACTGATCATTATTATCCCATAGGGACCTATAACACTGCACACACTGATCTCTCATCCTGATCATTATTATCCCATAAGGACCTATAACACTGCACACACTGATCTCTTATACTGATCATTATTATCCCATAGGGACCTATAACACTGCACACACTGATCTCTCATCCTGATCATTATTATCCCATAAGGACCTATAACACTGCACACACTGATCTCTTATACTGATCATTATTATCCCATAGGGACCTATAACACTGCACACACTGATCTCTCATCCTGATCACAGGCGTGTATTAACACGCCTGTGATCAGTGTTATCGGCGCATGACTGCTCCTACCTGGATCTCAGGCACGGAGCAGTCATTCGTCGATCGGACACCGAGGAGGCAGGTAAGGGCCCTCCCGGTGTCCGGTCAGCTGTTCTGGACGCCGCGATTTCACCGCTGCGGTCCCGAACAGCCCGACTGAGCAGCCGGGTCACTTTCACTTTCACAGCGGTGGTCAGCTTTGACCGCCGCTTCTAAAGGGTTAATACCGCACATCGCCGCGATCGGCGATGTGTGGTATTAGCCGCGGGTCCCGGCCGTTGATGAGCGCCGGGACCGACGCGATATGATGTAAATATACGTCCTGCGTCGTTAAGGGGTTAATGGTATAGAGAACTGTGACTAGTGCATCAACTCTGTGATTTTTTGCCCATTAAAACCAATAGGCTAATTGTGGTCTATGGGGATCTCACTGCATGTAAGATAAGCAGGACCATCTCAGCAGTACAGTGGGATGGGAGACCGTCACTGGTTCGAGTCCCAGGGTGGACAGTGTTACAGTGTTGTGGTTAAACTTTACTTTCCTGGAAAAGCTGTTGAGTTGCCCATAGCAACCAATCAAATTGCTTCCTTCATTTTTCAGAGGCTTTTTCAAAAATGAAAGAAGCGATCTGATTGGTTGCTATGGGAAACTCAGAAACTTTTCCTCTGGACAGGTTTTGATAAATCTCCTTCTATGGGGGAGATTCATCAAGACCAGTGTAGAGGAAGAGTTGTGCAGTTGCCCATAGCAACCAATCAGATTGCTTCTTTCATTTTTCACAATGCCTCTGCAAAATGAAAGAAGCGATCTGATTGGTTGCTATGGGCAACTCAGCAGCTTTTCCCCATAGACCACAATGGGCCTACTGGTTTCAATGGGCAAAAAATCATAGAGTTAATGCACTAGTCACAGTTCTCTATACCATTAACCTCTTCAGGACATAGGGCGTATGGATACGCCCTGCATTCCGAGTCCTTAAGGACCGAGGGCGTATCCATACGCCCGTGGGAATTCCGGTCCCCACCGCTAGCCGGTTGGGGACCGGAGCCAGATGCCTGCTGAAATCGTTCAGCAGGTATCGCGGCATATCGCCCAGGGAGGTCATTATGTGGGCGATGGCCGCAGATCGCTGGACAATTCAGCCCAGCGATCTGCGGCGATATTGGGTCTCCAGTGACCCGGAATTACTGGCTGATCGGGGCCGTCTCTGTACCTTCAGCTTCTGTACCTTCTCTACCTTCTGTACCTTCTGTACGTCTCTGTACCTTCAGTGTACCTTCAGCTGTTGTATAACTACAACTCCCAGCTTGCACAAACAGCTAAAGTGCATGCTGGAAGTTGTAGTGGTGCATCTGCTGGTTGCATAACTACAACTCCCAGCATGCCCGTTGGCTGTCGGTGACTGCTGAGAGTTGTAGTTTTGCAACAGCTGAAGGCACAATGGTTGTGAAACTCAGAGTTTTTTTTTTACCTAACTCAGTGTTTCACGACCAGTGTGCCTCCAGCTGTTGCAAACTACAACTCTCAGCAGTCACCGTGCACCGTACATGCTGGGAGTTGTAGTTTTGCAACAGCTGGAGGCACACTGGTTGTGAAACACTGAGTTAGGTCACAAACTCAGTGATACGTAACCACTGTGCCTACAGCTGTTGCAAAACTAAAACTCTCAGCATGTACAGTCTGTCAGCCCATGCTGGGAGTTGTAGTTTTGCAACAGCTGGATGATCCCCCCTAATGTGAACGTACAGGGTACACTCACATGGGCGAAGGTTTACAGTAAGTATCCGGCTGCAAGTTTGAGCTGCGGCAAATTTTCTGCCGCAGCTCAAACTGCCAGCGAGAAACTACTGTGAACCCCCGCCCGTGTGACTGTACCCTAAAAACACTACACTACACTAACACAAAATAAAATAAAAAGTAAAAAACACTACATATACACATACCCCTACACAGCCCCCCTCCCCTCCCCAATAAAAATGAAAAACGTCTGGTACGCCACTGTTTCCAAGACGGAGCCTCCAGCTGTTGCAAAACAACTACTCCCAGTATTACCAGACAGCCACTGACTGTTCAGGCATGCTGAGAGTTTTACAACAGCTGGAGGCACCCTGTTTGGGAATCACTGGCGTAGAATTCCCCTATGTCCACCCCTATGCAAGTTCCTAATTTAGGCCTCAAATGCTAATGGCACTCTCACTTTGGAGCCCTGTCATATTTCAAGGCAACAGTTTAGGGTCACATATGGGGTATCGCTGTACTCGGGAGAAATTGTGTTACAAATTTTGGGGGCTATTTTCTGCTTTTACCCTTTTTAAAAATGTAAAATTTTTGGGAAAACACGCATTTTAGGTAAAAAACATTTTTTTTTTAACCTATGCAAAAGTCGTGAAACACCTGTGGGGTATAAAGGTTCACTTAACCCCTTGTTATGTTCCCTAAGGGGTCTAGTTTCCAAAATAGTATGCCATGTGTTTTTTTTTTTTTGCTGTCCTGGCACCATAGGGGCTTCCTAAATGCGGCATGCCCCCAGAGCAAAATTTGCTTCCAAAAAGCCAAATGTGACTACTCCTCTTCTGAGACCTGTAGTGCACCAGCAGAGCACTTTTCACCCCCATATGGGGCGTTTTTTGATTCGGAAGATATTGGGCTTCAAATTTTGAGGGGTATTTTCTGCTATTACCCTTTTTAAAAATGTAAAATTTTTGGGAAAACAAGCATTTTAGGTAAAAATTATTATAATTTTTTTTACATTTGCAAAAGTCATGAAACACCTGTGGGGTATTAAGGCTCACTTTATCCCATGTTACATTCCCCGAGGGGTCTAGTTTCCAAAATGGTAAGCCATGTGTTTTTTTTTTGCTGTTCTGGCACCATAGGGGCTTCCTAAATACAACATGCCCCCCAAAAACCATTTCAGAAAAACGTACTCTCCAAAATCCCCTTGTCGCTCCTTCACTGCTGAGCCCTCTACCGCGCCCGCCGAACAATTTACATAGACATATGACGTATGTGCGTACTCCTTTTACCACTTGCAAAAATTCAAAAATTGGGTCTACAAGAACATGTGAGTGTAAAAAATGAAGATTTTGAATTTTCTCCTTCACTTTGCTGCTATTCCTGTGAAACACCTAAAGGGTTAAAATGCTGACTGAATATCATTTTGAATACTTTGTGGGGTGTAGTTTTTATAATGGAGTCATTTATGGGGTATTTCTAACATGAAGACCCTTCAAATCCACTTCAAAACTGAACTGGTCCCTGAAAAATATTGAGTTTGAAAATTTTGTGAAAAATTGGAAAATTGCTGCTGAACTTTGAAGTCCTCTGGTGTCTTCCAAAAGTAAAAACACGTAAATTTTATAATGCAGATGTCAGGATTCGGCAGGCTGGAGGTGGATCCTCTGTGTCAGAGAGGGATTGGCGTGGACCGTACCGGTGGACCGGTTCTAAGTTTCTACTGGCTTTCACCAGAGCCCGCCGCAAAGCGGGATGGTCTTGCTGCGGCGGTAGCAACCAGGTCGTATTCACCGGTAACGGCTCTACCTCACTGACTGCTGAGAGTGGCGTGGGACAGGAGGACTAGACAGAGGCGAGGTCAGGCGTAGCAGAAGCTCAGGGCAGGCGGCAAGGTTCGTAGTCAAGGGTAACGGCAGAAGGTCTGGTAACACTGGTAAGGGCATGCACACAAAACGCTTTCCCTAGGCAGTGAGGCAACAAGATCCGGCAAGGACAGGAAGGGGAAGTGGGTTTTTATAAGCAAGGAGCAGGTAGGAGTTAATTAACACTGATTGGACCAGGCACCAATTAGTGGTGTACTGGCCCTTTAAATCTTAGAGAGCCGGCGCGCTCCCCCTAGAGAGCAGAGCCGCGCGCGCCAGGACGTGACAGCCGGGGAACGGGACAGGTGAGTAGATGGGGATGCGACCCGCGAGCGGGCGCATTCCGCTACGCGGATCGCATCCCCGCCGGCAGTGACAGTGCAGCACTCCCGGTCAGCGGGTCTGACCGGGGCGCTGAAGAGAGGAGAACGCCGCGAGTGCTCCGGGTCCCAGTAACAGTACCGCTTGTCCCTTCATACGAGACGAGGCCAGTGGGAGCGACTCTTGAGCCTCCTTCCAGATAACGGAGAAGTCCTGGGTTACTTCATCTACGGCAGGAACTTCAGAAGAAGTGGGAATGGGGAGGGGGGGCAGAGGGTGAAGCTTGCCACGGGGCAGAGTGGTACCAGGAAGTAGGCTATGAGGAGGTAAGATCTCTGCTTGCTTTTTGCAGAAAATATCAGAAAAGTCCTGGTAAGCCTTGGGAGGGACCGGTAAGGGTGGAACCTCAGGAGTTAGACAAGTGGGAGCAGAGGTGAGGCATTGTTTGAGACAAGATGAACCCCAACTCTTGATCTTCCCGGTGGTCCAGTCAAGGGTGGGAGAATGACGTTGGAGCCATGGCAGACCGAGGAGGATTTCAGAGGTGCAGTTGGGTAGGACAAGAAATAAAATTTTCTCGTGATGCAGTCCAATACTCATAAGCAGGGGTTCTGTGCGGTAGCAAGGAGCAGGTAGGAGTTAATTAACACTGATTGGACCAGGCACCAATTAGCGGTGCACTGGCCCTTTAAATCTTAGAGAGCCGGCGCACGGGCACCCTAGAGAGCGGAGCCGCGCGCACCAGGACGTGACAGCGGGAACGGGACAGGTGAGTAGATTGGGATGCGACCCGCGAGCGGGCGCGTCCCGCTACGCGGATCGAATCCCCGCCGGCAGTGACAGTGGAGCGCTCCCGGTCAACGGGTCTGACGGGGGCGCTGCAGAGAGGAGAATGCCGCGAGCGCTCCGGGGAGGAGCAGAGAGCCAGAGCGCACGGCGTAGCAGCAGACATAAAGTAGACATATTGTATATGTGAATCAAAAAAAAATTTATTCGTAATATTAGTTAGTAAAATGCTAAATTTTCAAATTTTTCATCAAATTTACTGATTTTTCACCAAGAAAGGATGCAAGTTACCACAAAAATTTACTACTATGTTAAAGTAGAATATGTCACGAAAAAACAATCTCGGAATCAGAATGATAACTAAAAGCATTCCAGAGTTATTAATGTTTAAAGTGACAGTGGTCAGATGTGCAAAAAACACTCTGGTCCTTAAGGGCCAAAATGGGCTTGGTCCTTAACCTCTTAAGGACCCAGGACGTATGGGTACGTCCTGGGTCCCAGTCCTGCGATATAACGCTGGGTCACCCGGTGACCCCGCATCATATCGCGGCGGGCCCGGCGTCATAATGAAGCCGGGACCCGCCTCTAATAGCTATTAACCCTTTAGCCGCGCGCTCAAAGCTGAGCCGCGCGGCTAAAAACGAAAGTGAAAGTTGCCGGTTAGCTCAGGGAGCTGTTCGGGATCGCCGCGGTATAATCTCGGCATCCCGAACAGCTGTACTACAGGAGGAGGTCTTCTTACCTTCCTTCCTGCAGTCCGATCGCCGATTGAATCCTTCAAGCCTGAGATCCAGGCATGAGCATTCAATCGCCGAAAACACTGATTGATCCATTCCTATGGAGATGGACCAATCAGTGTAAAAGATGAGTTAATGCAATGTTATAGCCCCCCCTATAGGAGCTATAATATTGCATAAGAAAAGTGTAAAAAAAATCATTAACCCTTTCAATGATCCCTTCCCCTAATAAAAGTTTGAATCACCCGGCATTTCCAAGAATAAAAAAAACAGTGTAAATAAAAACAAAAATAAACATATGTGGTTTCGCCGTGTGCGGAAATGTCCGAATTATAAAAACATACCGCTTTTTAAACCGCATGTTCAATGGTGTACGCGCAAAAAAATTCCAAAGTCCAAAATAGCGCATTTTTTATCACTTTTTACACCACAAAAAGGGGAATAAAAAGTGATCAAAAAGTCTGATCAGAACAAAAATGGTACCGACAAAAACTTCAGATCACGGCGCAAAAAATGAGCCCTCATAGCGCCCTGAACACAGAAAAATAAAAAAGTTATAGGGGTCAGAATATGACAATTTTAAACGTATAAATTTTCCTGCATGTATTCATGATTTTCTTCTGAAGTGATACAAAATCAAACCTACGCAAGTAGGGTATCATTTTAACCGTATGGACGTACAGAATAAAGATAAGGTATCATTTTTGCCGAAAAATTTACTGCGTAAAAACGGAAGCCCCCAAAACTTACTAAATAGTGTTTTTTCATTAATTTTGTCGCACATTGATTTTTTTTAGTTTAAGAGATAATAACGGGATTTTATTAGGGTAGATCACAGATAACGCGTTTCGAGGGGTGGGACCCCCTCTTCGTCAGATCCAATGATGTGGCAGATGTGGGAGGCCACTGATTTATGCAAAAAAAGCCAGCGAAATTTAACAGCAATTACCGGGTACAGAATAAAATACATATATGCATCTGTGCAATACAGTTTGCACGGTGCTGAGGGTATCTCAAATCCAAAGCAAACATAAATTTAAAACAAATTACATTTAACACGAATAGTATTTAGGTTGCAGATGAAATGAGGGGTTACTACTATTAGCCTGGCCTTCCGTTCGGGGAGCGGAGCAATTAAAAAAATTCAAAGCGCCGCTCTCTGTGTTATGGCGGCATTTCAAAGATAGAGGTACAGCAGGATCGCGGTCCTCTCATGTATGGGATACCCCTCTTCTGGGTGTCTGGGAGAAAACGTCCTAAATTACAATGAAGTTGATAGTGGAAGCGCGTCTCCTCTGTTTGGATGAAATTGATATATACAGACATCGGCATTACAGTAGAGCATATTTTATGCAACAGTGTTGTGGTATATTGTGATGCCAATGATAACGCGGGGCCTTTAACAACGGCCGGGACCCGTGGCTAATAGCGCGCGGCATTGATCGCTGTGCCACTCGCTATTAACCCTTTAGACGCGGCGTTCAAAGTTGAACGCCACGTCTAAAGTGAAACTGAAACCATGCCGGTTAGCTCAGTGGGCTGTTCGGGATAGCCGCGGCGAAATCGCTGCATCCCGAACAGCTTACAGGACAGCAGGAGGGTCCCTACCGGCCTCCTCGCTGTCCGATCGCTGAAGGACTGCTCAGTGCCTGAGATCCAGGCATGAGCAGTCAAGCCGCAGAATCATCGATTTCTCATAAGAAACCAGTGATCAATGTGAAAGATCAGTGTGTGCAGTGTTATAGGTCCCTATGGGATAACAATGATCAGTATAAGAGATCAGTGTGTGCAGTGTTATAGGTCCCTATGGGATAACAATGATCAGTATAAGAGATCAGTGTGTGCAGTGTTATAGGTCCCTATGGGATAACAATGATCAGTATAAGAGATCAGTGTGTGCAGTGTTATAGGTCCCTATGGGATAACAATGATCAGTATAAGAGATCAGTGTGTGAAGTGTTATAGTTCCCTATGGGACCTATAACACTGCAAAACAAAAGTGGGAAAAAAAAGTGAATAAATATCATTTAACCCCTTCCCTTTGAATCACCCCCCTTTTCCCATAAAAAAAAAAAAAACACAGTGTAAATAAAAATAAACATATGTGGTATCGCCGCGTGCGGAAATGTCCGAATTATAAAAATATATCGTTAATTAAACCACACGGTCAATGGCGTGCGCGCAAAAAAATTCCAAAGTCCAAAATAGTGCATTTTTGGTCACTTTTTATATCATGATCAATAAGTCCGATCAATGCAAAAATGGTACCGTTAAAAACTTCAGATCACGGCGCAACAAATGAGCCCTTCTACCGCCCCATACACGGAAAAATAAAAAAGTTATAGGGGTCAGAAATGACAATTTTAAACGTGTTAATTTTCCTGCATGAAGTTATGATTTTTTCCAGAAGTACGACAAAATCAACCCTATATAAGTAGGGGATCATTTTAATCGTATGGACCTACAGAATAAATATCAGGTGTCATTTTTACCGAAAAATGTACTACGTAGAAATGGAAGCCCCCAAAAGTTACAAAACGGCGGATTTTTTTCAATTTTGTCTCACAATGATTTTTTTTTCGGTTTCACCGTAGATTTATGGGCGAAATGACTGACGTCATTACAAAGTAGAATTGGTGGCGCAAAAAATAAGCCATCATATGGATTTTTAGGTGCAAAATTTAAAGAGTTATGATTTTTTAAAGGCCAGGAGCAAAAAACAAAAATGCAAAAACGGAAAGAACCCCGGTCCTTAAGGGGTTAAGGACCCAGCCATTTTTTGCACATCTGACCACTGTCACTTTAAGTATTAATAACTCTGGAATGCTTTTACTTTTCATTCTGATTCTGAGATTGTTTTTTCGTGACATATTCTACTTCATGTTAGTGGTAAATTTTTGTCGAGGCTTGCATCATTTCTTGGTGAAAAATTCCACGTGGCCCCGCATTATAGATTGGGAGCGGACACATGACGTTCCAGTACGTCATGTGTCCTTAAGGGGTTAAGGTGAAAATGGGCTGGTGCCTTAAGGGGTTAAACCCCACTGGCATTTGACAGATCTTTGGAACAGTGGGCTGTGCAAATGAAAAATTTTCACTTTTCATTTTGACAGACCACTGCTCAAAAAAATCTATCAGACACCTGTGAGATGTAAATGCTCACTGCACCTCTTATTAGGGGTGTAGTTTCCAAAATGGGGTCACATGTGGGGGGGGGGGGGGGGTTCACTGTTCTGGCACCATGGAGGCCTAAACGCACATGGCCTTCAATTTCAGCCAGATTCTCTCTCCAAAAGCCCAATGGTGCTCCTTCTCTTCTGAGCCCTGTAGTTCCCCCGCAGAGCACTTTACATCCACATGTGGGGTATTTTCTGACTCAGAAGATTTGGGGTTACAAATTTTGTGGGGCTTTTCCTCCTATTTCCCCTTGTGAAAATGATAAAATTGGGGTAACAATAGCATTTTAGGGAAAAAAAAAATATACATTTTTTAATTTTCACCTCCAACTTTAACTAAAATTTGTCAAACACCTGTGGGATGTTAAGGCTCACTATACCCCTTGTTACTTTACGTGAGGGGTGTAGTTTTCTAAATGGGGGTCACATATGGGTGTTTTTTATGTTTATGTCAGAACTGCTGTAACTACCAGCCACCCCTGTGCAAATCACCAATTTAGGCCTCAAATGTATATGGTACACTCTGTTTACACTAACATGCTGGTGTAGACCCAAAATTTACCTTTTCTTGGGGTAAAAGAAGAGAAAAAAAATTTGTAACCCAAAACTGTTGCCTTGAAATATGAGAGGGCTCCAAAGTGAAAGAGCACCATGTGCATTTGAGGCCTAAATTAGGGATTTGCATCCAACACCAAATTACCCTACGGCAGTGCTTCCCAAATAGGGTGTCTCCAGCTGTAGCAAAACTCCCAGCATGCCAGGACAGTCAATGGCTATGCCGATGTGCTGGCCCCTGTATCACCCCCCTGTGTGGGGGGGGGGGGCTGGAGAGGGGGGGACCTGTCATGTGGGCAGGGCCGGATTAAGAGGATCATGGGCCTGGTGCTGAAGATTTTGATGGGCCTTTTTATCGAAATATATAAAATGAAAAAGCAACACAAAGCAATTTTGTTTAACACAAATAAAGCGCATCCGTCACGTTATGCACATTAAATTACCAGGATAGATGAATATGCTGGTTGCTGAGTTGCCCACAACAACCAATCAGATGGCTTCTTTTATCTGATGTTACTAGGAGGATGTTAGGAGGACTGCGCTTTTCTCTGCTGTAACACACACAGGCTCTGCGTCCTATGATCCTTCTGCAGTGTAATATAATGAAGTGACTGTCCGCAAGATGGCTGCCGATTATATAGGGCTGTGACATCACAGGGGTGACTGGCTACATCCTGCATGTGATTCAGGGTCATCATGTCTACCTCCCTTCCCGCCTTCCCAGCATTCCTTGCCCCATATACTGACATGTGGATCGGCCATTTTAGATGCCCTGGGCCCTGCACCGCAGTAAATAGAGTTTAATGAAGCGATTTGTGCGATAGAATCGCAGCGATATTCACATTCGTTGCGAATCGTATATTTTCTGAAATTAGTAATGAATTCTGGGTCGCCAGCTCCGATTCGCTCATCTCTAGACATAACTCTTACTTTTCTACCTACAGACTCATATAAGGGCTTGTTTTTTTGCGTCACCAATTATACTTTGCAATGACAAACAAACAAATATTTGTGGGACAAACTTGAATAAAAATGCAATTTTGGGGTCTTTCTACACAGTGCACTTTTTGCAAACAGTCCCACATTGGGGGAGATTTATCAAAACCTGTGAGGAAGAGTGGTGCAGTTGCCCATAGCAACCAATCAGATCGCATTTTTCAGAGGCTTTTTAAAAAATGAAAGAAGCGATCTGATTGGTTGCTATGGGCACCTGCACCACTACTCTACACAGGTTTTGATAAGTCTCTCCCATTAGCTTTATTTTGTAGGTCCATACGATTACAATGATACCCAAATTGGGCCATTGACCATGCAGATTACTCAACATTATAGTTGGTATTTATACTTACCGTAATTATACTTTCCTCGAGTCCCCGAAGGCAGCACAGAAGGGATATTCCGGTCTCCTGACCTCCCACTAGGACCGCCCATCTAGATTAACATAATTAATTATTTAATTGATTCCTACCCTTAGTCCTATATACAGACCCCGCATACAATCCACCATGTGTAATAAAATAGACTGACTGATGCAAAAACAAACTTTATTGGGTGGGTATATGTGCTGCCTTCGGGGACTCGAGGAAAGTATAATTACGGTAAGTATAAATACCAACTTTCCTCTTCGTCCCCTACGGCAGCACAGAAGGGATTTAACATAGAACAAAAAAGGGGGGGCATTATTTATGCACAGCGGACAAGACCCCGGTGCTGAAGGCTGGGCTCTTGGACTGGAGATCCAGCCGATAATGTCTTGCGAAGGTAGATGTAGTCGACCAGGACGCAGCATTACAAATCTCTGTCAAGGACACCTGCTCTCTTTCAGCCCAAGATGTTGAGGTTGAGCGAGTGGAGTGCGCTCTAAGAGGATGAGGAGGATCCTTCCCTTGGATAGTGTAGGCTTCTATGATGGTAGTACGGATCCATCGTGCCAACGTGTCTTTAGATGCTTTTAGACCTTTCTTAGCTCTGGTTGTTATAATAAATAGATTTTCATCTCTACGAAAATCTTGCACACGATGAAGGTAACACAATAAACCCCGCTTTACATCCAATGTGTGATATCGCAACTCTTCTTCTGAATCCGGATTGGGGTAAAAAATCGGTAAAAAAGATTCCCTATTCACATTAGCCGTAGAGGGTACTTTCGGAACAAATGAGGGCATTGTTCTCAGTCTGACACCATCCGGTAAAATTTTTAAGTATGGTTCCCGGGATGAAAGTGCTTGCATTTCTCCCAGTCTTTTGGCAGAGGTTACTGCCACGAGAAACAGAACTTTCATAGATAACCACTTAAATTCTATTTCTTCAATTGGTTCAAATGGTGGTAATGTAAGTGCATTTAGCACCAGACACAAATCCCAGGAGGCTACCGGCGGACGAACAGACGGGTTGAGATTTCTTAAAGCCTTGAAAAATCTTCCAATAAGAGGCTGATTATTAAACTTTCCCTCTGTCATAGCATTTATTGCTGTTAAGTGTACCCTCAAGGTATTTGCTTTAAGTCCTTTATCATATCCTGACTGAAGAAATTGGAGGACTGCAGACAAAGATAGTTGCAGATTAGATGCTGTAAGCCATGCTTGAAATTTTTTCCACAGTCTAGAATAAATAAAGTTAGTAGAAGACTTTCTAGAGGCCAGTAGAGTCTTTACTACATTATCCGATAGGCCTAAAAGTTTTAGCCTTTCCCTTTCAGTAACCAGGCCGTTAGATGTAATCGTTCCGGATGAGGGTGACAGAATGTTTTCTGTAGAAGCAGGTCCGGGACTGGTGGCAACTTCCAATATCTCCCTTCGGACAGCTGCAAAATTGTTGGTAGCCAGGCTCGACGTGGCCAAAATGGTGCTATTAGAATGACCTTGGGAGACTCCAAAAGGATTTTGCTCAAGACCTTTGGCAACACCGGAAGTGGAGGGTACAGGTAGACAAATCTGTTCTTCCAAGGTATAGAAAAAGCGTCTAACACGTCCGGTTGATCGTACTTGATTAATGAACCGAACTTTTCCAACTTGCGATTCCTCCGGGTTGCCATTAAATCTATTTCTGGAATCCCCCACCTGTCTGTCAACATCTGGAAATATCTTGGATTTAATGACCACTCCCCCGAATGTAGAGTCTCTCGACTTAGAAGATCCGCTTGGATATTCAGGCAGCCCTTTATGTGTACAGCATGGAGATCTATCACTACATCTTCTGCCCAGGTCATAATCTGTGCACATAACTGTTGAAGAGACCGACATCGGGTTCCGCCCTGCTTGTTTATGTAGTAGGCTGCGGCGATGTTGTCTGTCTGCAAGAGCACAGACCTTCTGGAGACAGAGCATTCGTAGTGGAGGAGGGCCATCTGAATGGCCTTTAGCTCTTTGAAATTTGAGGATCTCTTCATCACTGATGGATTCCAAACTCCTTGAATCCAGGTATTCCCTGAATGGGCACCCCAACCTGAAGCAGATGCATCCGTAGTAATTAGTACATGCTCGTTGTTGATGAATTTCTTGCCTGAATTCAGATTCGCCTTCTTGGTCCACCAAAGTAAACTGTGACGAACCTTCAGGGAAATTGTTATTATAGAATCCAGAGACTTGAATTGAGGATTGTGGGAGAGAATCTCCAGTTGAAGCTCCCTGAAATGGGCTCTTGCCCACGGCACAGCTTCTATTGTTGCCGTCAAAAGTCCCAATACGCTCATTGCTCTCCTCACTGATATTGATGGATTTCTGTATACCTGCTGAATTGCTTCTCTTATCTGAACAATTTTTGTTGAGGGCAAGAAAATCTTCATTCTCTCGAGATCCACCGTGAGTCCTAAAAACTGAATTTGACTTGAGGGTGTTAACTCCGATTTTTGGTAGTTCACAATGAACCCCACATTTTGTAGTAACTGGATACAAGTCTGGATGTGAATTCTTAATATTTCTGGTGTTGTGGCAACAACTAACCAGTCGTCCAGGTATGGCACGATCCTGATGGTCTGCAGACGTAGGGCTGCTACTAGGACCACTACCACTTTTGTGAAAATTCGGGGTGCAGGGGAAAGGCCGAATGGCAGAGCCCGAAATTGGAAATGACGAAACCCTTCTTTTGAGGCAATAGCAAGCCTGAGGAATTTTCTGTCTTGTGATGCAATGGGGATGTGTAGATAGGCATCCTTTAAATCTAGTGATGCCATCACTTCTCCTTGTTGCACCAACCCGTATACCGATCTGATGGTGTCCATCCTGAACTTTATTTTCCGTAAGTGCTTGTTCAGATACCTGAGATCGATAATTAATCGCCATTTTCCATTTGGCTTGGGCACAGGAAAAACACGAGAGTAAACTCCTTTGAATTCTTCTTCTTTTGGAACCGGTTCGAGAGCCTCTTTTTCCAGGAATTCTGTTAGGAGAGAAAGCACTCGCTGGTCTTGTCCTGAATTTAGTAGAAATCTGTCCCTGGGGAGATGCTGAAATTCGAGAGTATAACCCTCGCGAATGATTTGCATTACCCACACATCTGAGGTTATTTTCTCCCATACATGCGCAAACTTTAAGAGTCTTGCACCTACCGGTTCCCGAATCCTGGCGTCAGAACTCTGTTTTCTGGTTTGGGAGTGGATTGGTATTCTTTTTCCCTTTGTTCTGGTATCTTGGCTGAAATCTGTTCGGTCTCTCTGGATAAGTACGCTTCCTAAAGCTGTTCTTTGCTTTCTGGGGGCGATTCGTCTTAAAGGGCTTGCGAAAGGACCGTGGTAAATACAACACCCTATCCTTTTTATTTTCCTTCAAAACTCTATCCAGATGTTTTCCCACCAACCTGCCAGGTTCAAAGGGAAACGCACAAAAATTAGATTTTGTAGAAGTGTCTCCTGACCATGGCCTTAGCCAAACTGCCCTACGGGCAGAATTAGCCACCGCCATGGACTTAGAAGCGATCTTAAGAACGTCCAGGGAAAAATCACACATGAATTCGGCAGCGGCTTTTAGAGAAGAAAGTTGTTCTTTAAGGCGTCGTCTAGAGCTGCCTGTCTGCAGATCCTGCGAAAAATGGGTTAGCCAAAGCCTCATAGCTCTTGACACAGGTACCGTAGATAAGGCTGCTTTGTTTAAAGCTGACATATTCCCATGCACTCTTTTCAGCATGGTGTCTGCCTTTTTGTCCATAGCATCCTTTAATAGTACCGCGTCATCTGCAGGGTAGAAGGCATTCTTTGATACTCGGGCTACCGCTGAATCTACTCTTCCCGGCTGCTCCCACTCTTCTGATACAGACGGGTCTAGCCTGTACACCTTTTTGAATCTTGATCCCATATCCAGGCGCTTATCCGGCTTCTTCCACTCTTTTTGCATAATACTCTGCAAAATGTGATGACCTGGCAAGACAGTAGACTTTCTCTTAGGAAAGTAAAATAGACTTTCCTTATCTTGCGCAGGTCGATCATTCTTAGCTGACTCCATGCTTTTCTTAACTTTCTTAATCAGCTTTTCTGCAGCATTTGCATTAAACAAGTAATAGTCTTCTGCAACTTCATCCGACTCAGAGGATGAGTCAGAGGAGTCAGAAGAAGAAGACTGTCTCTTTGAATGTCTCTTTTTCTTTTTATGAGATGGACCAGGAGAACTATCCGAGTCGGAAGATAATTGTTTCCTAGACTGCCTCCTTCTCTTTTTGTGCGCCGGTTCAGAAGTGCTCTCGGAGGATGATGACGACAATTTTTTGACCCCTTTTTTATTTCTCTTCATAGTATGGTTTGATTCCGAATCAGATGATGAGGAAGCTTTTTCTTTTTTATATATATACTTCTTGTGTGTAGCGGGCCCAGAATCTGACATACGCTTACGCATCCAGCTAAAGAAGTTTCTAGCCTCATCCTCAAAACCTGATTTATCAGGGGGTGAACATGCCTCACATATGTTAGATGGCCATTCCTCTTGCAGATAATGTAAACAGCTGATACAGCGTTTGGTTTTATTAGAAATTGGAATTTCTGACTTTTCATTTTTGGAACAAAAATCACAATCATCAAATGGGTATGAGTCAGGTAAAGGTTCACTGCAATTTATACAGCATCTATGTTTAGACTTGGATCTCTTCTTCCTTGCAGAATCAGAAGACATCTGAAACAGAGGAAGGAGAACTCAATGTAGTGTAGTGTAAGTGTTACTGACTACAGGGACCCGCAGGAAGAAAGTACAGTACCTTATTAGTCCAAGAGCCCGGCTGCCCAGCAATGTGGCTGAACAACGCCAGACTCCCGGGCTAATAAGCATTCCCCTGCCGACCCCCTACTGTGCCGGGACTGGCTGACGTCAGCAATGCGCGCCGCTGCAGCTGTACAAAGATGCTAACAGCTGGCAGCGCGCACCCACGAGACACATACAGCCGAGCGCGCGCCGATGCGCCCGAAGATACGGCACAGCGGCGCTTGCGCACAAGACAGGACACGGGCAGAGGCAGACAAGCGCGCTTAGATTCGCAACAGCAGGCACCGCTGGAAGCGTGCGCATAGACGAGCGCACAGACAGCATACAAGTAAGAAACACTTTCATACTTACACTGCGCCGTCTAGCTGGACATTCAGCATCAAGATATAATAGAAAACTACTTACCAGGACCCCGCACTGGTTCCATAGTTTTCTTTGCCGTGTAGTCATACCAGCCACACCACCCTGCCAGGACCCCGCACCAGCCATAGTAGAGGGATGATGGTGTTGGTATAAAGCTGGGACCCCGCACCAGCAGCACCTCCTGCTGTCCGAACGGCATGCCAGGACCCCGCACCGGCTTAAGGACAGCAGGGAAGCCAGGACCCCGCACTGGCACATACTCACATAATAGTTGCAGCCAAGAACCCCGCAAGGCTGAATCCAAAATGGGCAACCTAATGGTGAACTTCAATTTTGGAAGGAGGACCAAAAAAAAACACATGGTGGATTGTATGCGGGGTCTGTATATAGGACTAAGGGTAGGAATCAATTAAATAATTAATTATGTTAATCTAGATGGGCGGTCCTAGTGGGAGGTCAGGAGACCGGAATATCCCTTCTGTGCTGCCGTAGGGGACGAAGAGGAAAAGCAGCGATATCACTTTTTTTTTTTTTTTTGGGATAAAAAAATGTTTCTTTGAAAAATTAGAAAAGGGAGGTCATTCAACTTTTATTAGGGAAAGGGTTAATTAAATTTTATTATTACTTTTTTTTTCGCAGGAAGGGGTCAAGCACACCTGTCTATAACTTCTAGGCCAATCTGTCTATAATAGCTGTGCTATTATAAGTAGATATGCCATTCAGGAGCATAAAAAAGCTAGGTGAGAACTTATCACCTAGCTTTTCTGTGCTCCTGAATGCCATTGCTGCTTATAGCCTATAAGGATAACCTACTATTAATTATAGGCAAATCTGTCTATATTAGCTTAAAATATAAGCAGAAATGGCACTAAGGAGCACAGAAAAGCTGGGTGACAATTTCTCGCTTAGATTTTTCATGCTTCTGAATGGCATATCTGCTTATAATAGCTCAGTTATTATAGGATTTACCTATAGCCTTTAGTCAAATCTGTCTAAAATAGCTGAGCTATTATAAGCAGATATGCCATTCAGGAGAATGAAAAAGCTAGGTGAGAAATTGTCACCTAGCTTTTCTGGGCTCCTGAATGGCATATCTGCTTACCAAAGAATAGACAGATATGACAGAAAGGTTATAGGTAAATCTATCTATAATAGCTGAGCTATGATAAGCACCATTGCCATTCAGGTACACAGAAAAGCTAGGTGACAATTTCTCACCTAGTTTTCCATGCTCCTGAATGGCATGCCTGCCTATAAAAACTGAGCTTTTATAGGCAGGCTTGCCATTCAGGAGCATGGAAAATCTAGGTGAGAAATTGTCACCTAGCTTTTCTATGTACCTGAATTGCAAGTCAGTTCATGACTGGTGGTGGTACCTTTTTGGGGGACTTCAGAAGCAGAGAACAAGGACCGCCGGTGGGACCTCAGCCGCTGTCACACAGTAAAAATTTTTGACGGGCATGGGCCAGGCAGGAAAGCAGCACATACCATCCTCTTTCTGACAGGGGGGAGGAGAGTCCTACAATACCGTGACATGAGTCGCGCTGGTCAGGAGGTTACCCAGCCCATGTGACCACCCAGGCAGGGTCCGACTGACAACACTCAGGGCCCTCGGACCAAATAAAGCAAGGGCCCCCTGTGAGGCTCCACCCATGGCCACATCTCTGCAACGCCCCTATCCAACCCAAATGCCTCCTAATGCCCCAACCTACACACAAAATAAAAGACCAGAAAATATATAACAAGTTAACATAGGTAAGATCATTTTCCATGACCAAGAATACCAGTATACAAGGAGGAAATATATACCACCACACAAGAATACCAGTATACAAGGAGGAAATATATACCACCACACAATAATACCAGTATACAAGGAGGAAATATATACCACCACACAATAATACCAGTATACAAGGAGGAAATATATACCACCACACAAGAATACCAGTATACAAGGAGGAAATATATACCACCACACAATAATACCAGTATACAAGGAGGAAATATATACCACCACACAAGAATACTAGTATACAAGGAGGAAATATATACCACCACACAAGAATACCAGTATACAAGGAGGAAATATATACCACCACACAAGAATACCAGTATACAAGGAGGAAATATATACCACCACACAAGAATACCAGTATACAAGGAGGAAATATATACCACCACACAAGAATACCAGTATACAAGGAGGAAATATATACCACCACACAAGAATACCAGTATACAAGGAGGAAATATATACCACCACACAAGAATACCAGTATACAAGGAGGAAATATATACATCACACAATAATACCAGTATACAAGGAGGAAATATATACATCACACAATAATACCAGTAAACAAGGAGGAAATATATACCACCACACAAGAATACCAGTATACAAGGAGGAAATATATACCACCACACAAGAATACCAGTATACAAGGAGGAAATATATACATCACACAATAATACCAGTATACAAGGAGGAAATATATACCACCACACAAGAATACCAGTATACAAGGAGGAAATATATACATCACACAAGAATACCAGTATACAAGGAGGAAATATATACCACCACACAATAATACCAGTATACAAGGAGGAAATATATACCACCACACAAGAATACCAGTATACAAGGAGGAAATATATACCACCACACAAGAATACCAGTATACAAGGAGGAAATATATACCACCACACAAGAATACCAGTATACAAGGAGGAAATATATACCACCACACAAGAATACAAGTATACAAGGAGGAAATATATACCACCACACAAGAATACCAGTATACAAGGAGGAAATATATACCACCACACAAGAATACCAGTATACAAGGAGGAAATATATACCACCACACAAGAATACCAGTATACAAGGAGGAAATATATACCACCACACAAGAATACCAGTATACAAGGAGGAAATATATACCACCACACAAGAATACCAGTATACAAGGAGGAAATATATACCACCACACAATAATACCAGTATACAAGGAGGAAATATATACCATCACACAAGAATACCAGTATACAAGGAGGAAATATATACATCACACAATAATACCAGTATACAAGGAGGAAATATATACCACCACACAATAATACCAGTATACAAGGAGGAAATATATACCACCACACAAGAATACCAGTATACAAGGAGGAAATATATACCACCACACAAGAATACCAGTATACAAGGAGGAAATATATACCACCACACAAGAATACCAGTATACAAGGAGGAAATATATACCACCACACAATAATACCAGTATACAAGGAGGAAATATATACCACCACACAATAATACCAGTATGCAAGGAGGAAATATATACCACCACACAAGAATACCAGTATACAAGGAGGAAATATATACATCACACAATAATACCAGTATACAAGGAGGAAATATATACATCACACAATAATACCAGTATACAAGGAGGAAATATATACCACCACATAATAATACCAGTATATAAGGAGGAAATATATACCACCACACAAGAATACCAGTATACAAGGAGGAAATATATACATCACACAATAATACCAGTATACAAGGAGGAAATATATACCACCACACAAGAATACCAGTATACAAGGAGCAAATATATACCACAACACAATAATACCAGTATACAAGGAGGAAATATATACCACCACACAAGAATACCAGTATACAAGGAGGAAATATATACATCACACAAGAATACCAGTATACAAGGAGGAAATATATACCACCACACAAGAATACCAGTATACAAGGAGGAAATATATACATCACACAATAATACCAGTATACAAGGAGGAAATATATACCACCACACAATAATACCAGTATACAAGGAGGAAATATATACATCACACAATAATACCAGTATACAAGGAGGAAATATATACCACCACACAAGAATACCAGTATACAAGGAGGAAATATATACCACCACACAAGAATACCAGTATACAAGGAGGAAATATATACCACCACACAAGAATACCAGTATACAAGGAGGAAATATATACATCACACAAGAATACCAGTATACAAGGAGGAAATATATACCACCACACAATAATACCAGTATACAAGGAGGAAATATATACATCACACAAGAATACCAGTATACAAGGAGGAAATATATACCACCACACAAGAATACCAGTATACAAGGAGGAAATATATACCACCACACAATAATACCAGTATACAAGGAGGAAATATATACCACCACACAAGAATACCAGTATACAAGGAGGAAATATATACCACCACACAAGAATACCAGTATACAAGGAGGAAATATATACCACCACACAAGAATACCAGTATACAAGGAGGAAATATATACCACCACATAATAATACCAGTATATAAGGAGGAAATATATACCACCACACAAGAATACCAGTATACAAGGAGGAAATATATACATCACACAATAATACCAGTATACAAGGAGGAAATATATACCACCACACAATAATACCAGTATACAAGGAGGAAATATATACCACCACACAATAATACGAGTATACAAGGAGGAAATATATATCACCACACAAGAATACCAGTATACAAGGAGGAAATATATACATCACACAAGAATACCAGTATACAAGGAGGAAATATATACCACGACACAAGAATACCAGTATACAAGGAGGAAATATATACCACCACACAAGAATACCAGTATACAAGGAGGAAATATATACCACCACACAAGAATACCAGTATACAAGGAGGAAATATATACCATCACACAAGAATACCAGTATACAAGGAGGAAATATATACATCACACAATAATACCAGTATACAAGGAGGAAATATATACCACCACACAATAATACCAGTATACAAGGAGGAAATATATACCACCACACAATAATACCAGTATACAAGGAGGAAATATATACATCACACAAGAATACCAGTATACAAGGAGGAAATATATACCACCACACAAGAATACCAGTATACAAGGAGGAAATATATACCATCACACAATAATACCAGTATACAAGGAGGAAATATATACATCACACAATAATACCAGTATACAAGGAGGAAATATATACCACCACATAATAATACCAGTATATAAGGAGGAAATATATACCACCACACAAGAATACCAGTATACAAGGAGGAAATATATACATCACACAATAATACCAGTATACAAGGAGGAAATATATACCACCACACAAGAATACCAGTATACAAGGAGGAAATATATACATCAGACAAGAATACCAGTATACAAGGAGGAAATATATACCACCACACAAGAATACCAGTATACAAGGAGGAAATATATACCACCACACAATAATACCAGTATACAAGGAGGAAATATATACCACCACACAAGAATACCAGTATACAAGGAGGAAATATATACCACCACACAATAATACCAGTATACAAGGAGGAAATATATAAATCACACAATAATACCAGTATACAAGGAGGAAATATATACATCACACAATAATACCAGTATACAAGGAGGAAATATATACCACCACACAAGAATACCAGTATACAAGGAGGAAATATATACCACCACACAAGAATACCAGTATACAAGGAGGAAATATATACATCACACAAGAATACCAGTATACAAGGAGGAAATATATACCACCACACAAGAATACCAGTATACAAGGAGGAAATATATACCACCACACAAGAATACCAGTATACAAGGAGGAAAGATATACATCACACAAGAATACCAGTATACAAGGAGGAAGAATATACCACCACACAAGAATACCAGTATACAAGGAGGAAATATATACATCACACAATAATACCAGTATACAAGGAGGAAATATATACCACCACACAATAATACCAGTATACAAGGAGGAAATATATACATCACACAATAATACCAGTATACAAGGAGGAAATATATACCACCACACAAGAATACCAGTATACAAGGAGGAAATATATACCACCACACAAGAATACCAGTATACAAGGAGGAAATATATACCACCACACAAGAATACCAGTATACAAGGAGGAAATATATACATCACACAAGAATACCAGTATACAAGGAGGAAATATATACCACCACACAATAATACCAGTATACAAGGAGGAAATATATACATCACACAAGAATACCAGTATACAAGGAGGAAATATATACCACCACACAAGAATACCAGTATACAAGGAGGAAATATATACCACCACACAATAATACCAGTATACAAGGAGGAAATATATACCACCACACAAGAATACCAGTATACAAGGAGGAAATATATACCACCACACAAGAATACCAGTATACAAGGAGGAAATATATACCACCACACAAGAATACCAGTATACAAGGAGGAAATATATACCACCACATAATAATACCAGTATATAAGGAGGAAATATATACCACCACACAAGAATACCAGTATACAAGGAGGAAATATATACATCACACAATAATACCAGTATACAAGGAGGAAATATATACCACCACACAATAATACGAGTATACAAGGAGGAAATATATACCACCACACAATAATACGAGTATACAAGGAGGAAATATATACCACCACACAAGAATACCAGTATACAAGGAGGAAATATATACATCACACAAGAATACCAGTATACAAGGAAGAAATATATACCACCACACAAGAATACCAGTATACAAGGAGGAAATATATACCACCACACAAGAATACCAGTATACAAGGAGGAAATATATACCACCACACAAGAATACCAGTATACAAGGAGGAAATATATACCATCACACAAGAATACCAGTATACAAGGAGGAAATATATACATCACACAAGAATACCAGTATACAAGGAGGAAATATATACCACCACACAATAATACCAGTATACAAGGAGGAAATATATACCACCACACAATAATACCAGTATACAAGGAGGAAATATATACATCACACAAGAATACCAGTATACAAGGAGGAAATATATACCACCACACAAGAATACCAGTATACAAGGAGGAAATATATACCATCACACAATAATACCAGTATACAAGGAGGAAATATATACATCACACAATAATACCAGTATACAAGGAGGAAATATATACCACCACATAATAATACCAGTATATAAGGAGGAAATATATACCACCACACAAGAATACCAGTATACAAGGAGGAAATATATACATCACACAATAATACCAGTATACAAGGAGGAAATATATACCACCACACAAGAATACCAGTATACAAGGAGGAAATATATACCACCACACAATAATACCAGTATACAAGGAGGAAATATATACCACCACACAAGAATACCAGTATACAAGGAGGAAATATATACATCACACAAGAATACCAGTATACAAGGAGGAAATATATACCACCACACAAGAATACCAGTATACAAGGAGGAAATATATACATCACACAATAATACCAGTATACAAGGAGGAAATATATACCACCACACAATAATACCAGTATACAAGGAGGAAATATATACATCACACAATAATACCAGTATACAAGGAGGAAATATATACCACCACACAAGAATACCAGTATACAAGGAGGAAATATATACCACCACACAAGAATACCAGTATACAAGGAGGAAATATATACCACCACACAAGAATACCAGTATACAAGGAGGAAATATATACATCACACAAGAATACCAGTATACAAGGAGGAAATATATACCACCACACAATAATACCAGTATACAAGGAGGAAATATATACATCACACAAGAATACCAGTATACAAGGAGGAAATATATACCACCACACAAGAATACCAGTATACAAGGAGGAAATATATACCACCACACAATAATACCAGTATACAAGGAGGAAATATATACCACCACACAAGAATACCAGTATACAAGGAGGAAATATATACCACCACACAAGAATACCAGTATACAAGGAGGAAATATATACCACCACACAAGAATACCAGTATACAAGGAGGAAATATATACCACCACATAATAATACCAGTATATAAGGAGGAAATATATACCACCACACAAGAATACCAGTATACAAGGAGGAAATATATACATCACACAATAATACCAGTATACAAGGAGGAAATATATACCACCACACAAGAATACCAGTATACAAGGAGGAAATATATACCACCACACAATAATACCAGTATACAAGGAGGAAATATATACCACCACACAATAATACGAGTATACAAGGAGGAAATATATACCACCACACAAGAATACCAGTATACAAGGAGGAAATATATACATCACACAAGAATACCAGTATACAAGGAGGAAATATATACCACCACACAAGAATACCAGTATACAAGGAGGAAATATATACCACCACACAAGAATACCAGTATACAAGGAGGAAATATATACCACCACACAAGAATACCAGTATACAAGGAGGAAATATATACCATCACACAAGAATACCAGTATACAAGGAGGAAATATATACATCACACAATAATACCAGTATACAAGGAGGAAATATATACCACCACACAATAATACCAGTATACAAGGAGGAAATATATACCACCACACAATAATACCAGTATACAAGGAGGAAATATATACATCACACAAGAATACCAGTATACAAGGAGGAAATATATACCACCACACAAGAATACCAGTATACAAGGAGGAAATATATACCACCACACAATAATACCAGTATACAAGGAGGAAATATATACCACCACACAAGAATACCAGTATACAAGGAGGAAATATATACCACCACACAAGAATACCAGTATACAAGGAGGAAATATATACCACCACACAAGAATACCAGTATACAAGGAGGAAATATATACCACCACATAATAATACCAGTATATAAGGAGGAAATATATACATCACACAATAATACCAGTATACAAGGAGGAAATATATACAACCACACAAGAATACCAGTATACAAGGAGGAAATATATACATCACACAATAATACCAGTATACAAGGAGGAAATATATACCACCACACAAGAATACCCGTATACAAGGAGGAAATATATACCACCACACAATAATACCAGTATACAAGGAGGAAATATATACCACCACACAATAATACGAGTATACAAGGAGGAAATATATACCACCACACAAGAATACCAGTATACAAGGAGGAAATATATACATCACACAAGAATACCAGTATACAAGGAGGAAATATATACCACCACACAAGAATACCAGTATACAAGGAGGAAATATATACATCACACAATAATACCAGTATACAAGGAGGAAATATATACCACCACACAAGAATACCAGTATACAAGGAGGAAATATATACCACCACACAATAATACCAGTATACAAGGAGGAAATATATACATCACACAATAATACCAGTATACAAGGAGGAAATATATACCACCACACAAGAATACCAATATACAAGGAGGAAATATATACCACCACACAAGAATACCAGTATACAAGGAGGAAATATATACCACCACACAAGAATACCAGTATACAAGGAGGAAATATATACATCACACAAGAATACCAGTATACAAAAAGGAAATATATACCACCACACAATAATACCAGTATACAAGGAGGAAATATATACATCACACAAGAATACCAGTATACAAGGAGGAAATATATACCACCACACAAGAATACCAGTATACAAGGAGGAAATATATACCACCACACAATAATACCAGTATACAAGGAGGAAATATATACCACCACACAAGAATACCAGTATACAAGGAGGAAATATATACCACCACACAAGAATACCAGTATACAAGGAGGAAATATATACCACCACACAAGAATACCAGTATACAAGGAGGAAATATATACATCACACAATAATACCAGTATACAAGGAGGAAATATATACCACCACACAAGAATACCAGTATACAAGGAGGAAATATATACCACCACACAAGAATACCAGTATACAAGGAGGAAATATATACCACCACACAATAATACCAGTATACAAGGAGGAAATATATACATCACACAATAATACCAGTATACAAGGAGGAAATATATACATCACACAATAATACCAGTATACAAGGAGGAAATATATACCACCACACAATAATACCAGTATACAAGGAGGAAATATATACCACCACACAATAATACCAGTATACAAGGAGGAAATATATACCATCACACAAGAATACCAGTATACAAGGAGGAAATATATACCACTACACAAGAATACCAGTATACAAGGAGGAAATATATACCACCACACAATAATACGAGTATACAAGGAGGAAATATATACCACCACACAAGAATACCAGTATACAAGGAGGAAATATATACATCACACAAGAATACCAGTATACAAGGAGAAAATATATACATCACACAATAATACCAGTATACAAGGAGGAAATATATACCACCACACAATAATACCAGTATACAAGGAGGAAATATATACATCACACAAGAATACCAGTATACAAGGAGGAAATATATACATCACACAATAATACCAGTATACAAGGAGGAAATATATACATCACACAATAATACCAGTATACAAGGAGGAAATATATACATCACACAATAATACCAGTATACTAGGAGGAAATATATACCACCACACAATAATACCAGTATACAAGGAGGAAATATATACATCACACAATAATACCAGTATACAAGGAGAAAATATATACATCACACAAGAATACCAGTATACAAGGAGGAAATATATACCACCACACAAGAATACCAGTATACAAGGAGGAAATATATACATCACACAAGAATACCAGTATACAAGGAGGAAATATATACCACCACACAAGAATACCAGTATACAAGGAGGAAATATATACCACCACACAATAATACCAGTATACAAGGAGGAAATATATACCACCACACAAGAATACCAGTATACAAGGAGGAAATATATACCACCACACAATAATACCAGTATACAAGGAGGAAATATATACCATCACACAAGAATACCAGTATACAAGGAGGAAATATATACCACTACACAAGAATACCAGTATACAAGGAGGAAATATATACCACCACACAATAATACGAGTATACAAGGAGGAAATATATACCACCACACAAGAATACCAGTATACAAGGAGGAAATATATACATCACACAAGAATACCAGTATACAAGGAGAAAATATATACATCACACAATAATACCAGTATACAAGGAGGAAATATATACCACCACACAATAATACCAGTATACAAGGAGGAAATATATACATCACACAAGAATACCAGTATACAAGGAGGAAATATATACATCACACAATAATACCAGTATACAAGGAGAAAATATATACATCACACAAGAATACCAGTATACAAGGAGGAAATATATACCACCACACAAGAATACCAGTATACAAGGAGGAAATATATACATCACACAAGAATACCAGTATACAAGGAGGAAATATATACCACCACACAAGAATACCAGTATACAAGGAGGAAATATATACCACCACACAATAATACCAGTATACAAGGAGGAAATATATACCACCACACAAGAATACCAGTATACAAGGAGGAAATATATACCACCACACAATAATACCAGTATACAAGGAGGAAATATATACCACCACACAAGAATACCAGTATACAAGGAGGAAATATATACATCACACAAGAATACCAGTATACAAGGAGGAAATATATACCACCACACAAGAATACCAGTATACAAGGAGGAAATATATACATCACACAATAATACCGGTATACAAGGAGGAAATATATACCACCACACAAGAATACCAGTATACAAGGAGGAAATATATACATCACACAATAATACCGGTATACAAGGAGGAAATATATACCACCACACAATAATACCAGTATACAAGGAGGAAATATATACATCACACAAGAATACCAGTACACAAGGAGGAAATATATACCACCACACAAGAATACCAGTATACAAGGAGGAAATATATACCACCACACAATAATACCAGTATACAAGGAGGAAATATATACCACCACACAAGAATACCAGTATACAAGGAGGAAATATATACCACCACACAATAATACCAGTATACAAGGAGGAAATATATACCACCACACAAGAATACCAGTATACAAGGAGGAAATATATACATCACACAATAATACCAGTATACAAGGAGGAAATATATACCACCACACAATAATACCAGTATACAAGGAGGAAATATATACATCACACAAGAATACCAGTATACAAGGAGGAAATATATAAATCACACAATAATACCAGTATACAAGGAGGAAATATATACATCACACAATAATACCAGTATACAAGGAGGAAATATATACCACCACACAAGAATACCAGTATACAAGGAGGAAATATATACATCACACAAGAATACCAGTATACAAGGAGGAAATATATACCACCACACAAGAATACCAGTATACAAGGAGGAAATATATACCACCACACAAGAATACCAGTATACAAGGAGGAAATATATACCACCACACAAGAATACCAGTATACAAGGAGGAAATATATACCACCACACAATAATACCAGTATACAAGGAGGAAATATATACATCACACAAGAATACCAGTACACAAGGAGGAAATATATACATCACACAAGAATACCAGTATACAAGGAGGAAATATATACATCACACAATAATACGAGTATACAAGGAGGAAATATATACCACCACACAATAATTCCAGTATACAAGGAGGAAATATATACATCACACAAGAATACCAGTATACAAGGAGGAAATATATACCACCACACAAGAATACCAGTATACAAGGAGGAAATATATACCACCACACAAGAATACCAGTATACAAGGAGGAAATATATAAATCACACAATAATACGAGTATACAAGGAGGAAATATATACCACCACACAATAATTCCAGTATACAAGGAGGAAATATATACCACCACACAAGAATACCAGTATACAAGGAGGAAATATATACCACCACACAAGAATACCAGTATACAAGGAGGAAATATATACCACCACACAATAATACCAGTATACAAGGAGGAAATATATACATCACACAAGAATACCAGTATACAAGGAGGAAATATATACATCACACAATAATTCCAGTATACAAGGAGGAAATATATACATCACTGTTACGCCGAGCGCTCCGGGTCCCCGCTCCTCCCCGGAGCGCTCGCTACACTTCCCTCACTGCAGCGCCCCGGTCGGTTCCACGGACCCGGGGCGCTGCGTTACTACCTCCGGCCGGGATGCGATTCGCGATGCGGGTAGCGCCCGCTCGCGATGCGCACCCCGGCTCCCGTACCTTACTCGCTCCCCGTCAGTTCTGTCCCGGCGCGCGCGGCCCCGCTCCCTAGGGCGCGCGCGCGCCGGGTCTTTGCGATTTAAAGGGCCACTGCACCGCTGATTGGTGCAGTGGTTCCAATTAGTGTTTACACCTGTGCACTTCCCTATATCACCTCACTTCCCCTTCACTCCCTCGCCGGATCTTGTTGCCCTAGTGCCAGTGAAAGCGTTCCTTGTGTGTTCCTTGCCTGTGATTCCAGACCTTCTGCCGTTGCCCCTGACTACGATCCTTGCTGCCTGCCCCGACCTTCTGCTACGTCCGACCTTGCTTCTGTCTACTCCCTTGTACCGCGCCTATCTTCAGCAGCCAGAGAGGTTGAGCCGTTGCTAGGGGATACGACCTGGTCACTACCGCCGCAGCAAGACCATCCCGCTTTGCGGCGGGCTCTGGTGAAAACCAGTAGTGACTTAGAACCGATCCTCTAGCACGGTCCACGCCAATCCCTCTCTGGCACAGAGGATCCACTACCTGCCAGCCGGCATCGTGACAGTAGATCCGGCCATGGATCCCGCTGAAGTTCCTCTGCCAGTTGTCGCTGACCTCACCACGGTGGTCGCCCAGCAGTCACAACAGATTGCGCAACAAGGCCAACAGCTGTCTCAACTGACTGTTATGCTACAACAGTTACTACCACAGCTCCAGCAATCATCTCCTCCGCCAGCTCCTGTACCTCCTCCGCAGCGAGTGGCCGCTTCTGGAATACGACTATCCTTGCCGGATAAATTTGATGGGGACTCTAAGTTTTGCCGTGGCTTTCTTTCCCAATGTTCATTACACTTGGAGATGATGTCGGACCAGTTCCCCACTGAAAGGTCTAAGGTGGCTTTCGTAGTCAGCCTGCTGTCTGGAAAAGCCCTGGCTTGGGCCACACCGCTCTGGGACCGCAATGACCCCGTCACTGCCTCTGTACACTCCTTCTTCTCGGAAATTCGAAGTGTCTTTGAGGAACCTGCCCGAGCCTCTTCTGCTGAGACTGCCCTGTTGAACCTGGTCCAGGGTAATTCTTCCGTTGGCGAGTATGCCGTACAGTTCCGTACCCTTGCTTCAGAATTATCCTGGAATAATGAGGCACTCTGCGCGACCTTTAAAAAAGGCCTATCCAGCAACATTAAAGATGTTCTGGCCGCACGAGAAATCCCTGCTAACCTACATGAACTCATCCATCTTGCCACTCGCATTGACATGCGTTTTTCCGAACGGCGTCAGGAGCTCCGCCAGGATATGGACTCTGTTCGCACGAGGCGTTTCTTCTCCCCGGCTCCTCTCTCCTCTGGTCCCCTGCAATCTGTTCCTGTGCCTCCCGCCGTGGAGGCTATGCAGGTCGACCGGTCTCGCCTGACACCCCAAGAGAGGACACGACGCCGCATGGAGAATCTCTGCCTGTACTGTGCTAGTACCGAACACTTCCTGAAGGATTGTCCTATCCGTCCTCCCCGCCTGGAAAGACGTCCGCTGACTCCGCACAAAGGTGAGACAGTCCTTGATGTCTACTCTGCTTCTCCACGTCTTACTGTGCCTGTGCGGATGTCTGCCTCTGCCTTCTCCTTCTCTGCTGTGGCCTTCTTGGACTCTGGATCTGCAGGAAATTTCATCTTAGCCTCTCTCGTCAACAGGTTCAACATCCCGGTGACCAGTCTCGCCAGACCCCTCTACATCAATTGTGTAAACAATGAAAGATTGGACTGTACTATACGTTTCCGCACGGAGCCCCTTCTAATGTGCATCGGATCTCATCACGAGAGGATTGAACTGTTGGTCCTCCCCAATTGCACTTCTGAAATCCTTCTTGGACTTCCCTGGCTTCAACTCCATTCCCCAATCCTGGATTGGTCCACTGGGGAGATCAAGAGTTGGGGGCCCTCTTGTTCCAAGGACTGCTTAAAACCGGTTCCCAGTAAACCTTGCCGTGTCCCTGTGCTTCCTCATGTAACCGGTCTCCCTAAGGCCTATATGGACTTTGCGGACGTTTTTTGCAAAAAACAAGCTGAGACTCTACCTCCTCACAGGCCTTATGATTGTCCCATTGACCTCCTCCCGGGCACTACTCCACCCCGGGGCAGAATCTATCCTCTGTCCGTCCCAGAGACTCTTGCCATGTCTGAATACGTCCAAGAAAATTTAAAAAAGGGCTTTATCCGTAAATCCTCCTCTCCTGCCGGAGCCGGATTTTTCTTTGTGTCCAAAAAAGATGGCTCTCTACGTCCTTGCATTGACTACCGCGGTCTTAATAAAATCACGGTTAAGAACCGCTACCCCCTACCCCTCATCTCTGAACTCTTTGATCGTCTCCAAGGTGCCCATATTTTTACCAAACTGGACTTAAGAGGTGCTTATAATCTCATCCGCATCAGAGAGGGGGATGAATGGAAAACGGCATTTAACACCAGAGATGGACACTTTGAGTATCTGGTCATGCCCTTTGGTCTATGCAACGCCCCTGCCGTCTTCCAAGACTTTGTTAATGAAATTTTTCGTGATCTACTATACTCCTGTGTTGTTGTATATCTGGACGATATCCTGATTTTTTCTGCCAATCTTGAAGAACACCGCCAGCATGTCCGTATGGTTCTTCAGAGACTTCGTGATAATCAACTCTATGCCAAAATAGAGAAATGTCTGTTTGAATGCCAATCTCTTCCTTTTCTAGGATACTTGGTCTCTGGCCAGGGACTACAAATGGACCCAGATAAACTCTCTGCCGTCTTAGATTGGCCACGCCCCTCCGGACTCCGTGCCATCCAACGTTTTTTGGGGTTCGCCAATTATTACAGGCAATTTATTCCACATTTTTCTACCATTGTGGCTCCTATTGTGGCTTTAACAAAAAAAAATGCCGATCCCAAGTCTTGGCCTCCTCAAGCGGAAGACGCCTTTAAACGACTCAAGTCTGCCTTTTCTTCGGCTCCCGTGCTCTCCAGACCTGACCCATCTAAACCCTTCCTATTGGAGGTTGATGCCTCCTCAGTGGGAGCTGGAGCTGTCCTTCTACAAAAAAACTCTTCCGGGCATGCTGTTACTTGTGGTTTTTTTTTCCAGGACCTTCTCTCCGGCGGAGAGGAACTACTCCATCGGGGATCGAGAGCTTCTAGCCATTAAATTAGCACTTGAGGAATGGAGGCATCTGCTGGAGGGATCAAGATTTCCAGTTATTATTTACACCGATCACAAGAACCTCTCCTACCTCCAGTCTGCCCAACGGCTGAATCCTCGTCAGGCCAGGTGGTCTCTGTTCTTTGCCCGATTTAATTTTGAAATTCACTTTCGGCCTGCTGATAAAAACATTAGGGCCGATGCTCTCTCTCGTTCCTCAGATGCCTCTGAAATTGAACTCTCTCCTCAACACATCATTCCTCCTGACTGCCTGATTTCCACTTCTCCAGCCTCCATCAGGCAAACTCCTCCAGGAAAGACCTTTGTTTCTCCACGCCAACGCCTTGGGATCCTCAAATGGGGTCACTCCTCCCATCTCGCAGGTCATGCGGGCATCAAGAAATCTGTGCAACTCATCTCTCGCTTCTATTGGTGGCCGACTCTAGAGACTGATGTGGTGGACTTTGTGCGAGCCTGCACTATCTGTGCCCGGGATAAGACTCCTCGCCAGAAGCCCGCTGGTTTTCTTCATCCTCTACCTGTCCCCGAACAACCTTGGTCTCTGATTGGTATGGATTTTATTACTGACTTACCCCCATCCCATGGCAACACTGTTATTTGGGTGGTCGTTGATCGATTCTCCAAAATGGCACATTTCATCCCTCTTCCTGGTCTTCCTTCAGCGCCTCAGTTGGCTAAACAATTTTTTGTACACATTTTTCGTCTTCACGGGTTGCCTACACAGATCGTCTCGGATAGAGGCGTCCAATTTGTGTCTAAATTCTGGAGGGCTCTCTGTAAACAACTCAAGATTAAATTAAATTTTTCTTCTGCATACCATCCTCAATCCAATGGACAAGTAGAGAGAATTAACCAGATCTTGGGTGACTATTTACGACATTTTGTTTCCTCCCGCCAGGATGACTGGGCAGATCTTCTACCTTGGGCCGAATTCTCGTATAATTTCAGAATCTCTGAATCTTCCTCCAAATCTCCGTTTTTCGTGGTGTACGGCCGTCACCCTCTTCCCCCCCTCCCTACCCCCTTGCCCTCTGGTCTGCCCGCTGTGGATGAAATTTCTCGTGATCTTTCCACCATATGGAAAGAGACCCAAAATTCTCTCTTACAGGCTTCTTCTCGCATGAAGAGATTCGCAGATAAGAAAAGAAGAGCTCCTCCCATTTTTTCCCCTGGAGACAAGGTATGGCTCTCCGCTAAATATGTCCGTTTCCGTGTCCCGAGCTATAAGTTGGGACCACGCTATCTTGGTCCTTTTAAAGTTTTGTGTCAAATTAATCCTGTCTCCTACAAACTTCTTCTTCCTCCTTCTCTTCGTATCCCTAATGCCTTTCACGTCTCTCTTCTTAAACCTCTCATCCTCAACCGTTTTTCTCCTAAATCTGTTCCTCCCACTCCTGTTTCCGGCTCCTCGGACATCTTCTCTGTCAAAGAGATTTTGGCCTCTAAAAAGGTCAGGGGAAGAACTTTTTTTTTAGTGGATTGGGAGGGTTGTGGTCCAGAAGAGAGGTCCTGGGAACCTGAGGACAATATCCTGGACAAAAGTCTGATCCTCAGGTTCTCAGGCCCCAAGAAGAGGGGGAGACCCAAGGGGGGGGGTACTGTTACGCCGAGCGCTCCGGGTCCCCGCTCCTCCCCGGAGCGCTCGCTACACTTCCCTCACTGCAGCGCCCCGGTCGGTTCCACGGACCCGGGGCGCTGCGTTACTACCTCCGGCCGGGATGCGATTCGCGATGCGGGTAGCGCCCGCTCGCGATGCGCACCCCGGCTCCCGTACCTTACTCGCTCCCCGTCAGTTCTGTCCCGGCGCGCGCGGCCCCGCTCCCTAGGGCGCGCGCGCGCCGGGTCTTTGCGATTTAAAGGGCCACTGCACCGCTGATTGGTGCAGTGGTTCCAATTAGTGTTTACACCTGTGCACTTCCCTATATCACCTCACTTCCCCTTCACTCCCTCGCCGGATCTTGTTGCCCTAGTGCCAGTGAAAGCGTTCCTTGTGTGTTCCTTGCCTGTGATTCCAGACCTTCTGCCGTTGCCCCTGACTACGATCCTTGCTGCCTGCCCCGACCTTCTGCTACGTCCGACCTTGCTTCTGTCTACTCCCTTGTACCGCGCCTATCTTCAGCAGCCAGAGAGGTTGAGCCGTTGCTAGGGGATACGACCTGGTCACTACCGCCGCAGCAAGACCATCCCGCTTTGCGGCGGGCTCTGGTGAAAACCAGTAGTGACTTAGAACCGATCCTCTAGCACGGTCCACGCCAATCCCTCTCTGGCACAGAGGATCCACTACCTGCCAGCCGGCATCGTGACAATCACACAAGAATACCAGTATACAAGGAGGAAATATATACCACCACACAAGAATACCAGTATACAAGGAGGAAATATATACATCACACAAGAATACCAGTATACAAGGAGGAAATATATACCACCACACAAGAATACCAGTATACAAGGAGGAAATATATACCACCACACAATAATACCAGTATACAAGGAGGAAATATATACATCACACAATAATACCAGTATACAAGGAGGAAATATATACATCACACAAGAATACCAGTATACAAGGAGGAAATATATACCACCACACAATAATACCAGTATACAAGGAGGAAATATATACCACCACACAAGAATACCAGTATACAAGGAGGAAATATATACCACCACACAAGAATACCAGTATACAAGGAGGAAATATATACCACCACACAATAATACCAGTATACAAGGAGGAAATATATACATCACACAATAATACCAGTATACAAGGAGGAAATATATACCACCACACAATAATACCAGTATACAAGGAGGAAATATATACCACCACACAAGAATACCAGTATACAAGGAGGAAATATATACCACCACACAATAATACCAGTATACAAGGAGGAAATATATACATCACACAATAATACCAGTATACAAGGAGGAAATATATACCACCACACAAGAATACCAGTATACAAGGAGGAAATATATACCACCACACAAGAATACAAGTATACAAGGAGGAAATATATACCACCACACAAGAATACCAGTATACAAGGAGGAAATATATACCACCACACAAGAATACCAGTATACAATGAGGAAATATATAAATCACACAATAATACGAGTATACAAGGAGGAAATATATACATCACACAATAACTTGATAATACCGCCATACTGTACTGAATAAAACCACTATACACAGACCAGTATTCCCCCACACAGTGCCCATATAGCAAAAGTTACCAGCTGTACACAGGGTCTATATACCATATAAGTGATTATATCCAAGACCAGGGCTGCCATCAGAAATGTTGGGGCCCCTTACACAACTCAAGGCCCCCCCCACCTACTAACTTCCACATTATCTATAAAAAAATATATTTGAAAACACAGGACAAGAAAAACAAAAACCGGACCCCAGTGACAGTATATACCCGGACCCCAGTGACAGTATATACCCGGACCCCAGTGACAGTATATGCCCGGACCCCAGTGACAGTATATGCCCGGACCCCAGTGACAGTATATGCCCGGACCCCAGTGACAGTATATACCCGGACCCCAGTGACAGTATATACCCGGACCCCAGTGACAGTATATATACCCGGACCCCAGTGACAGTATATGCCCGGACCCCAGTGACAGTATATACCCGGACCCCAGTGACAGTATATACCCGGACCCCAGTGACAGTATATGCCCGGACCCCAGTGACAGTATATACCCGGACCCCAGTGACAGTATATACCCGGACCCCAGTGACAGTATATGCCCGGACCCCAGTGACAGTATATGCCCGGACCCCAGTGACAGTATATGCCCGGACCCCAGTGACAGTATATACCCGGACCCCAGTGACAGTATATACCCGGACCCCAGTGACAGTATATATACCCGGACCCCAGTGACAGTATATGCCCGGACCCCAGTGACAGTATATGCCCGGACCCCAGTGACAGTATATACCCGGACCCCAGTGACAGTATATATACCCGGACCCCAGTGACAGTATATGTCCGGACCCCAGTGACAGTATATACCCGGACCCCAGTGACAGTATATGCCCGGACCCCAGTGACAGTATATGCCCGGACCCCAGTGACAGTATATGCCCGGACCCCAGTGACAGTATATGCCCGGACCCCAGTGACAGTATATGCCCGGACCCCAGTGACAGTATATATACCCGGACCCCAGTGACAGTATATGCCCGGACCCCAGTGACAGTATATATACCCGGACCCCAGTGACAGTATATATACCCGGACCCCAGTGACAGTATATATACCCGGACCCCAGTGACAGTATATATACCCGGACCCCAGTGACAGTATATATACCCGGACCCCAGTGACAGTATATATACCCGGACCCCAGTGACAGTATATATACCCGGACCCCAGGGACAGTATATATACCCGGACCCCAGTGACAGTATATATACCCGGACCCCAGTGACAGTATATGCCCCTGCCCATCAGGACTATCCACTATGTGGGGCAGAAGAGTAGCCGGTGCCCTGGGGAGAGTACACTGTATCACTGGGTACACTGGTATATTGGGTACACTGGTATATTGGGTACATTGTATTACTGGGTACACTGTATCACTGGGTACACTGGTATATTGGGTACACTGTATCACTGGGTACACTGGTATATTGGGTATACTGGTATATTGGGAACACTATCACTGGGTACACTGGTATATTGGGTACATTGGTATATTGGGTACACTATATCACTGAGTACACTGGTATATTGGGTATACTGGTATATTGGGAACACTATCACTGGGTACACTGGTATATTGGGTACATTGGTATATTGGGTACACTATATCACTGAGTACACTGGTATATTGGGTATACTGGTATATTGGGAACACTATCACTGGGTACACTGGTATATTGGGTACATTGGTATATTGGGTATACTGGTATATTGGGAACACTATCACTGGGTACACTGGTATATTGGGTACATTGGTATATTGGGTACACTATATCACTGAGTACACTGGTATATTGGGTACACTATATCACTGAGTACACTGGTATATTGGGTATACTGGTATATTGGGAACACTATCACTGGGTACACTGGTATATTGGGTATACTGGCATATTGGGTACACTATATCACTGAGTACACAGGTATATTGGGTATACTGGTATATTGGGAACACTGGTATATTGGGTATACTGGTATATTGGGTACACTATATCACTGAGTACACAGGTATATTGGGTATACTGGTATATTGGGTACATTGGTATATTGGGTACACTATATCACTGAGTACACTGGTATATTGGGTATACTGGTATATTGGGAACACTATCACTGGGTACACTGGTATATTGGGTACACTATATCACTGAGTACACTGGTATATTGGGTACACTATATCACTGAGTACACTGGTATATTGGGTATACTGGTATATTGGGAACACTATCACTGGGTACACTGGTATATTGGGTACACTGGTACAGGGATGTGGAAATCCTATAGCCCGACGCCCGGGACAAGTAGTTTTGGGCACCGGGCAGGTGAATTGTTTATAGATTTAGCCCTGTATCGGGCAGGGACAGACAGACTTCCCCCTTATTTTTCTTTAATGTCGGTGTGAGGTGCAGGAGCCGATGGAAGTCTCCACCTCACACCAGCGCTCAGAGTATATGGAGGGGGCAGTGGCGGCCTCCAGCTGACTGCAGAGCCCCCTTATCTCCCCTCCCGGAGGATGGACGGAGCTCAGAAGACACAGCAGGGTGAGAGAGAGGATGTAGACAGCTCCGTGCACAGCTCCATCCCCCGCACTCAGCTCTATCCCTCCCCTCCCCCTGCTCTGTCTAGACAGGACCTAATCCACCACGGGGCGGTTGCTTGTTTGCACGGGGTAAACACAGAGCGGGGGAGGGGAGGGGGAGGACGGAAATGTCACCTCACACCGGCCGGGACTACAGCTCTGATGTCCACTCATGGCGGCTCAGGTGAGGAGACCAAGAATGCAGGCGGCGGCAGGAAGGGTGCTTGTATATGTATGGTGTGAGTGTATGTGTGATGTGTATGTGATGGATGATGGGGGAGGATGGTGTATATCAGTGTTTACCAACCAGGGTGTAGTTTTGCAACAGCTGGAGGCCCCCTGGTTGGGAAACACTGGTGGATATGTATGGTGTGTGAGTGTATGTGTGATGTGTATGTAATGTATGATGTGTGTATAATGTCTATGTGTGATGTGTATGTAATGTATACTGTGTGTATGATGTCTATGTGTGATGTGTATGTAATGTATAATGTGTGTATGATGTCTATGTGTGATGTGTATGTAATGTATAATGTGTGTATAATGTCTATGTGTGATGTGTATGTAATGTATGATGTGTGTATAATGTCTGTGTGATGTGTATGTGATGTATGATGTGTGTATGATGTCTGTGTGTGATGTGTATGTAATGTATACTGTGTGTATGATGTCTATGTGTGATGTGTATGTAATGTATAATGTGTGTATGATGTCTATGTGTGATGTGTATGTAATGTATGATGTGTGTATAATGTCTATGTGTGATGTGTATGTAATGTATAATGTGTGTATGATGTCTATGTGTGATGTGTATGTAATGTATAATGTGTGTATAATGTCTATGTGTGATGTGTATGTAATGTATAATGTGTGTATAATGTCTGTGTGATGTGTATGTGATGTATGATGTGTGTATGATGTCTGTGTGTGATGTGTATGTAATGTATACTGTGTGTATGATGTCTATGTGTGATGTGTATGTAATGTATGATGTGTGTATAATGTCTATGTGTGATGTGTATGTAATGTATGATGTGTGTATGATGTCTATGTGTGATGTGTATGTAATGTATGATGTGTGTATAATGTCTGTGTGATGTGTATGTAATGTATAATGTGTGTATAATGTCTATGTGTGATGTGTATGTAATGTATACTGTGTGTATGATGTCTATGTGTGATGTGTATGTAATGTATGATGTGTGTATGATGTCTATGTGTGATGTGTATGTAATGTATGATGTGTGTATAATGTCTGTGTGATGTGTATGTAATGTATACTGTGTGTATGATGTCTATGTGTGATGTGTATGTAATGTATAATGTGTGTATGATGTCTATGTGTGATGTGTATGTAATGTATGATGTCTATGTGTGATGTGTATGTAATGTATGATGTGTGTATAATGTCTATGTGTGATGTGTATGTAATGTATACTGTGTGTATGATGTCTATGTGTGATGTGTATGTAATGTATGATGTGTGTATGATGTCTATGTGTGATGTGTATGTAATGTATAATGTGTGTATAATGTCTATGTGTGATGTGTATGTAATGTATGATGTGTGTATAATGTCTGTGTGATGTGTATGTGATGTATGATGTGTGTATGATGTCTGTGTGTGATGTGTATGTAATGTATACTGTGTGTATGATGTCTATGTGTGATGTGTATGTAATGTATAATGTGTGTATGATGTCTATGTGTGATGTGTATGTAATGTATAATGTGTGTATGATGTCTATGTGTGATGTGTATGTAATGTATAATGTGTGTATAATGTCTATGTGTGATGTGTATGTAATGTATAATGTGTGTATAATGTCTGTGTGATGTGTATGTGATGTATGATGTGTGTATGATGTCTGTGTGTGATGTGTATGTAATGTATACTGTGTGTATGATGTCTATGTGTGATGTGTATGTAATGTATGATGTGTGTATAATGTCTAAGTGTGATGTGTATGTAATGTATAATGTGTGTATGATGTCTGTGTGATGTGTATGTATGTGATGTATGATGTGTGTATGATGTCTATGTGTGATGTGTATGTAATGTATAATGTGTGTATGATGTCTATGTGTGATGTGTATGTAATGTATACTGTGTGTATGATGTCTATGTGTGATGTGTATGTAATGTATAATGTGTGTATAATGTCTATGTGTGATGTGTATGTAATGTATACTGTGTGTATGATGTCTATGTGTGATGTGTATGTAATGTATGATGTGTGTATAATGTCTATGTGTGATGTGTATGTAATGTATAATGTGTGTATGATGTCTATGTGTGATGTGTATGTAATGTATGATGTGTGTATAATGTCTATGTGTGATGTGTATGTAATGTATAATGTGTGTATAATGTCTATGTGTGATGTGTATGTAATGTATAATGTGTGTATGATGTCTGTGTGTGATGTGTATGTAATGTATACTGTGTGTATGATGTCTATGTGTGATGTGTATGTAATGTATGATGTGTGTATGATGTCTATGTGTGATGTGTATGTAATGTATAATGTGTGTATAATGTCTATGTGTGATGTGTATGTAATGTATGATGTGTGTATGATGTCTATGTGTGATGTGTATGTAATGTATAATGTGTGTATGATGTCTATGTGTGATGTGTATGTAATGTATGATGTGTGTATAATGTCTATGTGTGATGTGTATGTAATGTATAATGTGTGTATAATGTCTATGTGTGATGTGTATGTAATGTATAATGTGTGTATGATGTCTGTGTGTGATGTGTATGTAATGTATACTGTGTGTATGATGTCTATGTGTGATGTGTATGTAATGTATACTGTGTGTATGATGTCTATGTATGATGTGTATGTAATGTATGATGTGTGTATGATGTCTATGTGTGATGTGTGTATAATGTCTATGTATGATGTGTATGTAATGTATGATGTGTGTATGATGTCTATGTGTGATGTGTATGTAATGTATACTGTGTGTATGATGTCTATGTGTGATGTGTATGTAATGTATAATGTGTGTATGATGTCTATGTATGATGTGTATGTAATGTATAATGTGTGTATGATGTCTATGTGTGATGTGTATGTAATGTATACTGTGTGTATGATGTCTATGTGTGATGTGTATGTAATGTATGATGTGTGTATGATGTCTATGTGTGATGTGTATGTAATGTATACTGTGTGTATGATGTCTATGTGTGATGTGTATGTAATGTATACTGTGTGTATGATGTCTATGTGCGATGTGTATGTACTGTATACTGTGTGTATGATGTCTATGTGTGATGTGTATGTAATGTATACTGTGTGTATGATGTCTATGTGTGATGTGTATGTAATGTATACTGTGTGTATGATGTCTATGTGTGATGTGTATGTAATGTATAATGTGTGTATGATGTCTATGTGTGATGTGTATGTAATGTATGATGTGTGTATGATGTCTATGTGTGATGTGTATGTAATGTATACTGTGTGTATGATGTCTATGTGTGATGTGTATGTAATGTATGATGTGTGTATGATGTCTATGTATGATGTGTATGTAATGTATGATGTGTGTATAATGTCTGTGTGATGTGTATGTAATGTATAATGTGTGTATGATGTCTATGTGTGATGTGTATGTAATGTATGATGTGTGTATAATGTCTATGTGTGATGTGTATGTAATGTATACTGTGTGTATGATGTCTATGTGTGATGTGTATGTAATGTATACTGTGTGTATGATGTCTATGTGTGATGTGTATGTAATGTATACTGTGTGTATGATGTCTATGTGTGATGTGTATGTAATGTATAATGTGTGTATGATGTCTATGTGTGATGTGTATGTAATGTATAATGTGTGTATGATGTCTTTGTGTGATGTGTATGTAATGTATGATGTGTGTATGATGTCTATGTGTGATGTGTATGTAATGTATAATGTGTGTATGATGTCTATGTGTGATGTGTATGTAATGTATAATGTGTGTATGATGTCTATGTGTGATGTGTATGTAATGTATGATGTGTGTATGATGTCTATGTGTGATGTGTATGTAATGTATGATGTGTGTATGATGTCTATGTGTGATGTGTATGTAATGTATAATGTGTGTATGATGTCTATGTGTGATGTGTATGTAATGTATAATGTGTGTATGATGTCTATGTGTGATGTGTATGTAATGTGTAATTTGTGTATGATGTCTATGTGTGATGTGTATGTAATGTATAATGTGTGTATGATGTCTATGTGTGATGTGTATGTAATGTATAATGTGTGTATGATGTCTTTGTGTGATGTGTATGTAATGTATGATGTGTGTATGATGTCTATGTGTGATGTGTATGTAATGTATAATGTGTGTATGATGTCTATGTGTGATGTGTATGTAATGTATAATGTGTGTATAATGTCTAAGTGTGATGTGTATGTAATGTATGATGTGTGTATAATGTCTATGTGTGATGTGTATGTAATGTATACTGTGTGTATGATGTCTATGTGTGATGTGTATGTAATGTATGATGTGTGTATAATGTCTATGTGTGATGTGTATGTAATGTATAATGTGTGTATGATGTCTGTGTGTGATGTGTATTTAATGTATGATGTGTGTATAATGTCTAAGTGTGATGTCTGTGTATGTGATGTATGATGTGGGGGGGCAGCGGCAGGTGTATGTATGATGTGTGCATATGTATGGTGTATATGTATGGTGTGAGTGTATGTGTGTATGATGTCTATGTGTGATGTGTATGTAATGTATAATGTGTGTATGATGTCTATGTGTGATGTGTACGTAATGTATAATGTGTGTATGATGTCTATGTGTGATGTGTATGTAATGTATAATGTGTGTATGATGTCTATGTGTGATGTGTATGTAATGTATGATGTCTGTGTGTGATGTGTATGTAATGTATAATGTGTGTATGATGTCTGTGTGATGTGTATGTAATGTATGATGTGTGTATAATGTCTAAGTGTGATGTGTATGTATGTGATGTATGATGTGGGGGGCAGCGGCAGGTGTATGTATGATGTGTGCATATGTATGGTGTATATGTATGGTGTGAGTGTATGTGTGTATGATGTCTATGTGTGATGTGTATGTAATGTATGATGTGTGTATGATGTCTGTGTGTGATGTGTATGTAATGTATGTGTGTATGATGTCTGTGTGATGTGTATGTAATGTATGATGTGTGTATAATGTCTAAGTGTGATGTGTATGTAATGTATACTGTGTGTATAATGTCTATGTGTGATGTGTATGTAATGTATACTGTGTGTATGATGTCTATGTGTGATGTGTATGTAATGTATAATGTGTGTATGATGTCTATGTGTGATGTGTATGTAATGTATAATGTGTGTATAATGTCTAAGTGTGATGTGTATGTAATGTATACTGTGTGTATGATGTCTATGTGTGATGTGTATGTAATGTATACTGTGTGTATGATGTCTGTGTGTGATGTGTATGTAATGTATAATGTGTGTATGATGTCTATGTGTGATGTGTATGTAATGTATAATGTGTGTATGATGTCTGTGTGATGTGTATGTAATGTATAATGTGTGTATGATGTCTATGTGTGATGTGTATGTAATGTATAATGTGTGTATGATGTCTGTGTGTGATGTGTATGTAATGTATAATGTGTGTATGATGTCTATGTGTGATGTGTATGTAATTTATAATGTGTGTATAATGTCTATGTGTGATGTGTATGTAATGTATGATGTGTGTATGATGTCTGTGTGATGTGTATGTAATGTATACTGTGTGTATGATGTCTGTGTGTGATGTGTATGTAATGTATAATGTGTGTATAATGTCTGTGTGATGTGTATGTAATGTATGATGTGTGTATAATGTCTGTGTGTGATGTGTATGTAATGTATAATGTGTGTATGATGTCTATGTGTGATGTGTATGTAATGTATAATGTGTGTATAATGTCTATGTGTGATGTGTATGTAATGTATACTGTGTGTATGATGTCTATGTGTGATGTGTATGTAATGTATAATGTGTGTATGATGTCTATGTGTGATGTGTATGTAATGTATGATGTGTGTATAATGTCTGTGTGTGATGTGTATGTAATGTATAATGTGTGTATGATGTCTATGTGTGATGTGTATGTAATGTATGATGTGTGTATAATGTCTGTGTGTGATGTGTATGTAATGTATAATGTGTGTATGATGTCTATGTGTGATGTGTATGTAATGTATACTGTGTGTATAATGTCTATGTGTGATGTGTATGTAATGTATACTGTGTGTATGATGTCTATGTGTGATGTGTATGTAATGTATAATGTGTGTATGATGTCTATGTGTGATGTGTATGTAATGTATAATGTGTGTATAATGTCTAAGTGTGATGTGTATGTAATGTATACTGTGTGTATGATGTCTATGTGTGATGTGTATGTAATGTATACTGTGTGTATGATGTCTGTGTGTGATGTGTATGTAATGTATAATGTGTGTATAATGTCTAAGTGTGATGTGTATGTAATGTATACTGTGTGTATGATGTCTATGTGTGATGTGTATGTAATGTATACTGTGTGTATGATGTCTGTGTGTGATGTGTATGTAATGTATAATGTGTGTATAATGTCTATGTGTGATGTGTATGTAATGTATGATGTGTGTATGATGTCTGTGTGATGTGTATGTAATGTATACTGTGTGTATGATGTCTGTGTGATGTGTATGTAATGTATAATGTGTGTATAATGTCTATGTGTGATGTGTATGTAATGTATGATGTGTGTATGATGTCTGTGTGATGTGTATGTAATGTATACTGTGTGTATGATGTCTGTGTGATGTGTATGTAATGTATACTGTGTGTATGATGTCTGTGTGTGATGTGTATGTAATGTATAATGTGTGTATAATGTCTGTGTGATGTGTATGTAATGTATGATGTGTGTATAATGTCTGTGTGTGATGTGTATGTAATGTATAATGTGTGTATGATGTCTATGTGTGATGTGCATATAATGTATGATGTGTTTATAATGTCTAAGTGTGATGTCTGTGTATGTGATGTATGATATGGGGGCAGTGGCTGGTGCATGTATGATGTGTGCACATGTATGGAGTATATGTATGGTGTGAGTGTATGTGTGTATGTAATGTATGATGTGGGGGGGGGCAGTGGCGGGGGGGTGTATGTATGATATGGGGGCAGTGGCTGGTGTATGTATGATGTGTGTATATGTATGGTGTATATGTATGGTGTGAGTGTATGTGTGTATGTAATGTATGATGCGGGGGGGGGGGTGTATGTATGATATGGGGGCAGTGGCTGGTGCATGTATGATGTGTGTATATGTATGGAGTATATGTATGGTGTGAGTGTATGTGTGTATGTAATGTATGATGCGGGGGGGGGGGTGTATGTATGATATGGGGGCAGTGGCTGGTGTATGTATGATGTGTGTATATGTATGGTGTATATGTATGGTGTGAGTGTATGTGTGTATGTAATGTATGATGCGGGGGGGGGGGTGTATGTATGATATGGGGGCAGTGGCTGGTGTATGTATGATGTGTGTATATGTATGGAGTATATGTATGGTGTGAGTGTATGTGTGTATGTAATGTATGATGCGGGGGGTGTGTGTATGTATGATATGGGGGCAGTGGCTGGTGTATGTATGATGTGTGTATATGTATGGAGTATATGTATGGTGTGAGTGTATGTGTGTATGTAATGTATGATGCGGGGGGGGGGGTGTATGTATGATATGGGGGCAGTGGCTGGTGTATGTATGATGTGTGTGTATATGTATGGAGTATATGTATGGTGTGAGTGTATGTGTGTATGTAATGTATGATGCGGGGGGGGGGGGGGTGTATGTATGATATGGGGGCAGTGGCTGGTGTATGTATGATGTGTGTATATGTATGGAGTATATGTATGGTGTGAGTGTATGTGTGTATGTAATGTATGATGCGGGGGGGGTGTATGTATGATATGGGGACAGTGGCTGGTGTATGTATGATGTGTGTGTATATGTATGGAGTATATGTATGGTGTGAGTGTATGTGTGTATGTAATGTATGATGCGGGGGGGGGGGTGTATGTATGATATGGGGGCAGTGGCTGGTGTATGTATGATATGGGGGCAGTGGCTGGTGTATGTATGATGTGTATGTATGAATGTTTTGTATAGGAGCGGACTGTCACGTCGGGCATTAGGGCAGTTGTACCATCTCATTTTATTTATTTTTAGTGGCCCCCGCACTAAATTGCACCCCCAGAATCCCCCCTTCATACTCACCGGCCAACCAAGAGCCCCACGGATGCACGCAAACACGCCTGAACCAAAACTACAACTCCCAGCATGTTGGACCATAACCTAAACTGTACAACTATAAAGTGTAACATGCTGGGAGTTGTAGTTTTTGTTCGGGTCAGCTGCAGAGCTATAGGCTGCATCAGGGCATGCTGGGTGTTGTAGTTACTAACTGTAATTCCCAGTATTCCTTGACACAGACTATGGCTCTGCAGCTGACACAAACCAAAACTACAACTCCCAGCATGTTACACAATAACCTTAACTGTCCTACTATACAGTGCAACCTGCTGCAACACCCACAGAACCATAGGCTGCATCAGGGCATGCTGGGAGTTGTAGTTATCTAGTAACTAAATGCAACTTCCAGCATTTTCTGACACAAAATGCACCATATAAACTGGAGAAGCAGAACCCCCCCCCCCCCCAGTAACATAAAAACTGAAAAAAAGTGATTAAAATATTTTAAAAAGTGCGTATATATGTGAATAAGCCCCTTTCCTAATAAAAGTTTCCAATTTTCTTTAAATAAAAATAATGTACAAAAATAACCATAAGTGGTATCGCTGCATGTGGAAATGTCCAGACTATTAAAATATAATGTTAATTAAACCGTACGGGGAACGGTGTAAATGTAAAAAAATAGTCCAGAATTGCTCATTTTTGGTCACTTCATATTAGACATTTTTTATAAGGATCAAAAAGTAACATGTAGACTTTTCTGGTCTTGTCTGGGGTGTAAGAGGATCTACAGCTCTCCCCCCGCTAATATCCTGACATACTGCCATCACCTATTAACCCATTAGATCACCGCTGTCAGCAGTGTCTAAAGGATCTTATATCCATCCCTGGTGGTCTAGTGGGGGGGATCAGACTATTTTGGTGAAAATTATTTTATCTACCAGGACAAGTGGATTTTCTTGAGGGACAAGTAGATTGTGTTCCGCTTTAGTCCCTTGGACAAGTAGTTTTTTTTTATATTTCCACACCCCTGTTGGTATATTGGGTACACTGGTATATTGGGTACACTGTATCACTGGGTACACTGGTATATTGGGTACACTGGTATATTGGGTACACTATCACTGGGTACACTGGTATATTGGGTACACTGGTATATTGGGTACACTATCACTGGGTACACTGGTATATTGGGTACACTGGTATATTGGGTACACTGGTATATTGGGTACACTGTATCACTGGGTACACTGGTATATTGGGTACACTGGTATATTGGGTACACTGGTATATTGGGTATACTGGTATATTGGCTACACTGTATCACTGGGTACACTGGTATATTGGGTACACTGGTATATTGGGTACACTGTATCACTGGGTACACTGGTATATTGGGTACACTGGTATATTGGGTACACTGTATCACTGGGTACACTGGTATATTGGGTACACTGTATCACTGGGTACACTGGTATATTGGGAACACTATCACTGGGTACACTGGTATATTGGGTACACTGGTATATTGGGAACACTATCACTGGGTACACTGGTATATTGGGTACATTGGTATATTGGGTACACTGGTATATTGGGAACACTATCACTGAGTACACTGGTATATTGGGTACACTGGTATATTGGGAACACTATCACTGGGTACACTGGTATATTGGGTACACTGGTATATTGGGTACACTATATCACTGGGTACACTGGTATATTGGATACACTGGTATATTGGGTACACTGGTATATTGGGTACACTGTATCACTGGGTACACTGGTATATTGGGTACACTGGTATATTGGGAACACTATCACTGGGTACACTGGTATATTGGGTACACTGGTATATTGGGTACACTGTATCACTGGGTACACTGGTATATTGGGTACACTGGTATATTGGGAACACTATCACTGGGTACACTGGTATATTGGGTACACTGGTATATTGGGTACACTGGTATATTGGGTACACTGGTATATTGGGTACACTGGTATATTGGGTACACTGTTATATTGGGTATAATGGTATATTGGGAACACTATCACTGGGTACACTGGTATATTGGGTACACTGGTATATTGGGTACACTATATCACTGGGTACACTGGTATATTGGATACACTGGTATATTGGGTACACTGGTATATTGGGTACACTGTATCACTGGGTACACTGGTATATTGGGTACACTGGTATATTGGGAACACTATCACTGGGTACACTGGTATATTGGGTACACTGGTATATTGGGTACACTGGTATATTGGGTACACTGGTATATTGGGTACACTGTATCACTGGTATATTGGGTACACTGGTATATTGGGAACACTATCACTGGGTACACTGGTATATTGGGTACACTGGTATATTGGGAACACTATCACTGGGTACACTGGTATATTGGGTACATTGGTATATTGGGTACACTATATCACTGAGTACACTGGTATATTGGGTATACTGGTATATTGGGAACACTATCACTGGGTACACTGGTATATTGGGTACACTGGTATATTGGGTACACTGGTATATTGGGTACACTGGTATATTGGGTACACTGGTATATTGGGTATAATGGTATATTGGGAACACTATCACTGGGTACACTGGTATATTGGGTACATTGGTATATTGGGAACACTATATCACTGAGTACACTGGTATATTGGGTACACTGGTATATTGGGAACACTATCACTGGGTACACTGGTATATTGGGTACATTGGTATATTGGGTACACTATATCACTGAGTACACTGGTATATTGGGTACACTGGTATATTGGGAACACTATCACTGGGTACACTGGTATATTGGGTACACTGGTATATTGGGTACACTATATCACTGAGTACACTGGTATATTGGGTACACTGGTATATTGGGTACACTGGTATATTGGGTACACTGTATCATTGGGTACACTGGTATATTGGGTACACTGGTATATTGGGAACACTGTATCACTGGGTACACTGGTATATTGGGTACACTGGTATATTGGGAACACTGTATCACTGGGTACACTGGTATATTGGGTACACTGGTATATTGGGTATACTGGTATATTGGGAACACTATCACTGGGTACACTGGTATATTGGGTACACTGTATCACTGGGTACACTGGTATATTGGGTACACTGGTATATTGGGTACACTGTATCACTGGGTACACTGGTATATTGGGTACACTGTATCACTGGGTACACTGGTATATTGGGTACACTGGTATATTGGGTATACTGGTATATTGGGTACACTGTATCACTGGGTACACTGGTATATTGGGTACACTGTATCACTGGGTACACTGGTATACTGGGTACAATGGTATATTGGAAACACAGATATAATATAGATATTAGATACATAGATAGATCAGTGTTTCCCTCCAGCTGTTGCTAAACTATAACTTTCAGCATGCCTGGAAAGCCAAACGCATACTGGGAGTTATAGTTTTGCAACAGCTGGAGGCACCATGGTCAGCAAACACTGAGATATAAGATAGAAATTAGATAGATAGGAGATAGATAGATAGATAGATAGATAGGAGATAGATAGATATGATAGATAGATAGATAGATAGATAGATAGATAGGAGATAGATAGATAAAGTGTTGCAAAACTACAACTCCCAGCATGTCTGGGCAGCCAAAGGCATGCTGGGAGTTATAGTTTTGCAACAGCTGGAGGCACCATGGTCAGCAAACACTGAGATATAAGATAGAAATTAGATAGATAGATAGATAGATAGGAGATAGATATGAGATAGATAGATAGATAGATAGATATGAGATAGATAGATAGATAGATAGATAGGAGATAGATAGATAAAGTGTTGCAAAACTACAACTCCCAGCATGTCTGGACAGCCAAAGGCATGCTGGGAGTTGTATTTTTAAAACTGCTGGAGGCACCCTGGTCTGGAAACATTAAGAAATTGCCCATTTAACTCCCACTGACCCCCCAAACAGCAATTTGCCCCTCAACCTTTTCCTCCCAGAAAATTACCTGTTGTATAGGGGGCCGCAGCGGTGGGCAGGGGAAGTCTTCCTGTTCCCCTTCAGCGCGGGCGGGTGATGTAGTCAGCAATGGAGCAGGAAGCAAAGAACCTGCCTGCTCCAATAGGGCTGCAGCCTGCACACAGAGGAGTGTGGGGGGAGGGGGAGGAGCGTCCCTCTGCTCTCTTCCCAGAGATGCATTGCGGCCACGGCCCCTGCACTCACCTTAAAGGGCCGGAGGCTAACTATTTATAAAAAGAAAACAGTGCTGCAGCGGCCTGCAGTGATCCAGGGCCGTAAGTAAGAAGCAGGGCCGGCCCTCTTTTTCTGTTATCATATTTATCATGGGTGCCGGGCGGCCTATGCGGGCCGTCTGTGCAGGCCACTGGGCCTATTTTCATGTAGGGGCCTGGAGCGGCAGCTCCATCCGCCCCTATGTTAATCCGGCCCTGCATGTGGGGGGCTGTTATGTGGGGTGGTGGGTGGCCTCTAAAGAGAGAAGACCCAGTGGCGTCTCCAGCTTTCAAATTTTGGGGGGGGGGGGGCACACTGGGGGCCAGGACAAAAGTAGGGGGGGCAATTATAACAACACCACATTTATACATTGCACGTGCAAATTATATCCAAGCCAAGGGCAGCATCGGGGGACCATGAAGATCTCATTGACTTCAAAGGCAGCTTCAGCAGGTGTCTACGTGGAGAAGAAGTGATGTCACTTATTTTTTGGCCAGTTCCCTGTCAAACATTAACATAAGTAATATATGTGTAGATAGAAGCGTGCCGGCACTACCTGTATTGTGTGGTTCACTAAAAATACGTTGGTCCTATAATCCGGACTCTAAAGTATCAGACAGCACAGGCTTGTAATATGGTGGTGCTCATGTAATATAGGTAAAGACAGTTCATCCAATCGCAACGATGTAGAAAAATTACAGGCAGCTCACCAATCTTTTGCAAGACTTCATGCTTTAATTCCAGGGTGTGCAGGCAAAGCGGCTCCATGCCGCATCGGTGAGCTAGACGCTAGTGCGAACAGTGACCTGTATACTGAGACTAATATTACAAATAATATCAGTATACAAGGAGGAATATTATCCCCATACATATTACCATCATACTGTAACTGACCAAATCCTGTATACTGAGACTAATATTACAAATAATATCAGTATACAAGGAGGAATATTATCACCATACATATTACCATCATACTGTAACTGACCAAATCCTGTATACTGAGACTAATATTACAAATAATATCAGTATACAAGGAGGAATATTATCACCATACATATTACCATCATACTGTAACTGACCAAATCCTGTATACTGAGACAAATAATAACAATAATATCAGCATACAGGGAGAAAATATTGTCATCATACATATTATGGTCATACTGTTACTGACACCAATATTACTGATAATACCAGTACAAAAAAATAAAAATGGTCAGCACCTCCAGACAAAAGGTGCTTACTGTTAGTTGTGTGCGTTACTAGCAAGAAACAAATAATACTGCCACACCATGACCACGACTACCATTGTGACTGACTAATGACCGACTAATACCAATTGTATACATTTTACAAATACCAATACTCCCACATACACTGGCCTTATAGTGGTAGATACCAGCTGTACACATCCCAGTGTGTATTATCCCTGTACTGTGACATCACTGTGTATTATCCCTGTACTGTGACATCACTGTGTATTATCCCTGTACTGTGACATCACTGTGTGTAATATCCCTGTACTGTGACATCACTGTGTGTATTATCCCTGTACTGTGACATCACTGTGTGTATTATCCCTGTACTGTGACATCTCTGTATATTATCCCTGTACTGTGACATCACTGTGTGTAATATCCCTGTACTGTGACATCACTGTGTGTATTATCCCTGTACTGTGACATCACTGTGTGTATTATCCCTGTACTGTGACATCACTGTGTGCATTATCCCTGTACTGTGACATCACTGTGTGTATTATCCCTGTACTGTGACATCACTGTGTATTATCCCTGTACTGTGACATCACTGTGTCTTATCCCTGTACTGTGACATCACTGTGTATTATCCCTGTACTGTGACATCACTGTGTATTATCCCTGTACTGTGACATCACTGTGTATTATCCCTGTACTGTGACATCACTGTGTCTTATCCCTGTATTGTGACATCACTGTGTGTATTATCCTTGTACCGTGACATCACTGTGTCTTATCCCTGTACTGTGACATCACTGTGTATATTATCCCTGTACTGTGACATCACTGTGTATTATCCCTGTACTGTGACATCACTGTGTATATTATCCCTGTACTGTGACATCACTGTGTATTATCCCTGTATTGTGACATCACTGTATACTATCTCTGTACTGTGACATCACTGTGTGTATTATCCCTGTACTGTGACATCACTGTGTATTATCCCTGTACTGTGACATCACTGTGTATTATCCCTGTACTGTGACATCACTGTGTATTATCCCTGTACTGTGACATCACTGTGTATTATCCCTGTACTGTGACATCACTGTGTATTATCCCTGTACTGTGACATCACTGTGTATTATCCCTGTACTGTGACATCACTGTGTATTATCCATGTACTGTGACATCACTGTGTATTATCCCTGTACTGTGACATCACTGTGTATATTATCCCTGTACTGTGACATCACTGTGTATATTATCCCTGTACTGTGACATCACTGTGTATATTATCCCTGTACTGTGACATCACTGTATATTATCCCTGTACTGTGACATCACTGTGTATTATCCCTGTACTCTGACATCACTGTGTATATTATCCCTGTACTTTGACATTACTGTGTATATTATCTCTGAACTATAACATCACTGTGTGTTATCTCTATACTGCAACATCACTGTTGATACTTACACTGCACTGTGACATCACTGTATATATTAAGCCTGTATACCCTAATGCCACTGTACATATTTACCTTGCACTGCGAGTGACAATACAGGGTAAATATGCACAGTGACATCACAGTTCAGAGTTAATATAAACAGTGACATCACAGTTCAGAGTTAATATATACAGTGACATCACAGTTCAGAGTTAATATATACAGTGACATCACAGTAATGTCTCTGTACAGGGACAATAAACAGTTTTGCCACTACAGGGTTAATAAACGCAGTGTTGTCACAGTAGAGAGTAACTATACAGTGATGTCATTGTACCGGAAAAATATACACAGTGAAGTCAGCGTTCAAGAATAATAAACTGTGATGTCACTACAGGGTTGTTATACACAGTGACATCAAATTACAGGATGAAGCACAGTGATGTCACAGTTTATTATGAAGCACAGTGATGTCACAGTTTATTATGAAGCACAGTGATGTCACAGTTTATTATGAAGCACAGTGACGTCACAGTTTATTATGAAGCGCAGTGATGTCACAGTTTATTATGAAGCACAGTGATGTCACAGTTTATTATGAAGCACAGTGATGTCACAGTTTATTATGAAGCACAGTGATGTCACAGTTTATTATGAAGCACAGTGATGTCACAGTTTATTATGAAGCACAGTGATGTCACAGTTTATTATGAAGCACAGTGATGTCACAGTTTATTATGAAGCACAGTGATGTCACAGTTTATTATGAAGCACAGTGATGTCACAGTTTGTTATAAAGCACAGTGATGTCACAGTTTATTATGAAGCACAGTGATGTCACAGTTTATTATGAAGCACAGTGATGTCAGTTTATTATGAAGCGCAGTGATGTCACAGTTTATTATGAAGCACAGTGATGTCACAGTTTATTATGAAGCACAGTTATGTCACAGTTTATTATGAAGCACAGTGATGTCACAGTTTATTATGAAGCACAGTGATGTCACAGTTTATTATGAAGCACAGTGATGTCACAGTTTATTATGAAGCACAGTGATGTCACAGTTTATTATGAAGCACAGTGATGTCACAGTTTATTATGAAGCACAGTGATGTCACAGTTTATTATGAAGCACAGTGATGTCACAGTTTATTATGAAGCACAGTGATGTCACAGTTTGTTATGAAGCAGTGATGTCACAGTTTATTATGAAGCACAGTGATGTCACAGTTTATTATGAAGCGCAGTGATGTCACAGTTTATTATGAAGCACAGTGATGTCACAGTTTATCATGAAGCACAGTGATGTCACAGTTTATTATGAAGCGCAGTGATGTCACAGTTTATTATGAAGCGCAGTGATGTCACAGTTTATTATGAAGCGCAGTGATGTCAGTTTATTATGAAGCGCAGTGATGTCACAGTTTGTTATGAAGCACAGTGATGTCACAGTTTGTTATGAAGCACAGTGATGTCACAGTTTATTATGAAGCGCAGTGATGTCAGTTTATTATGAAGCACAGTGATGTCAGTTTATTATGAAGCACAATGATGTCACAGTTTATTATGAAGCGCAGTGATGTCACAGTTTATTATGAAGCGCAGCGATGTCACAGTTAATTATGAAGCACAGCGATGTCACAGTTTATTATGAAGCACAGCGATGTCACAGTTAATTATGAAGCGCAGTGATGTCACAGTTTATTATGAAGCACAGTGATATCAGTTTATGATGAAGCACAATGATGTCACAGTTTATGATGAAGCGCAGTGATGTCACAGTTTATTATGAAGCACAGTGATATCACCGTTTATTATGAAGCGCAGTGATGTCACAGTTTATTATGTAGCACAGTGATGTCAGTTTATTATGAAGCACAGTGATGTCACAGTTTATTATGAAGCGCAGTGATGTCACAGTTTATTATGAAGCGCAGTGATGTCACAGTTAATTATGAAGCGCAGTGATGTCACAGTTTATTATGAAGCGCAGTGATGTCACAGTTTATTATGAAGCGCAGTGATGTCACAGTTTATTATGAAGCGCAGTGATGTCACAGTTTATTATGAAGCACAGTGATGTCACAGTTAATTATGAAGCGCAGTGATGTCACAGTTTATTATGAAGCACAGTGATGTCACAGTTTATTATGAAGCACAGTGATGTCACAGTTTATTATGAAGCACAGTAATGTCACAGTTTATTATGAAGCACAGTGATGTCAGTTTATTATGAAGCACAGTGATGTCACAGTTTATTATGAAGCGCAGTGATGTCACAGTTTGTTATGAAGCGCAGTGATGTCACAGTTTGTTATGAAGCGCAGTGATGTCACAGTTTATTATGAAGCACAGTGATGTCACAGTTTATTATGAAGCACAGTGATGTCACAGTTTGTTATGAAGCGCAGTGATGTCACAGTTTATTATGAAGCGCAGTGAAGTCACAGTTTATGAAGCGCAGTGATGTCACAGTTTATTATGAAGCGCAGTGATGTCACCGTTTATTATGTAGCACAGTGATGTCACAGTTTATTATGAAGCACAGTGATGTCACAGTTTATTATGAAGCACAGTGATGTCACAGTTTATTATGAAGCACAGTGATGTCACAGTTTATTATGAAGCACAGTGATGTCACAGTTTATTATGAAGCACAGTGATGTCACCGTTTATTAAGCACAGTGATGTCACAGTTTATTATGAAGCACAGTGATGTCACCGTTTATTATGAAGCGCAGTGATGTCACCGTTTATTATGAAGCGCAGTGATGTCACAGTTTATTATGAAGCGCAGTGATGTCACAGTTTATTATGAAGCGCAGTGATGTCACAGTTTATTATGAAGCGCAGTGATGTCACAGTTTATTATGAAGCGCAGTGATGTCACCGTTTATTATGAAGCGCAGTGATGTCACAGTTTATTATGAAGCGCAGTGATGTCACAGTTTATTATGCAGCGCAGTGATGTCACAGTTTATTATGAAGCGCAGTGATGTCACAGTTTATTATGAAGCGCAGTGATGTCACAGTTTATTATGAAGCGCAGTGATGTCACAGTTTATTATGAAGCGCAGTGATGTCACAGTTTATTATGAAGCGCAGTGATGTCACAGTTTATTATGAAGCGCAGTGATGTCACAGTTTATTATGCAGCGCAGTGATGTCACAGTTTGTTATGAAGCGCAGTGATGTCACAGTTTGTTATGAAGCGCAGTGATGTCACAGTTTATTATGAAGCACAGTGATGTCACAGTTTATTATGAAGCGCAGTGATGTCACAGTTTATTATGAAGCGCAGTGATGTCACAGTTTATTATGAAGCGCAGTGATGTCAGTTTATTATGAAGCGCAGTGATGTCACAGTTTATTATGAAGCGCAGTGATGTCACAGTTTATTATGAAGCGCAGTGATGTCACAGTTTATTATGAAGCGCAGTGATGTCACAGTTTATTATGAAGCGCAGTGATGTCACCGTTTATTATGAAGCGCAGTGATGTCACCGTTTATTATGAAGCGCAGTGATGTCACCGTTTATTATGAAGCGCAGTGATGTCACCGTTTATTATGAAGCGCAGTGATGTCACAGTTTATTATGAAGCGCAGTGATGTCACAGTTTATTATGAAGCGCAGTGATGTCACAGTTTATTATGAAGCACAGTGATGTCACAGTTTATTATGAAGCACAGTGATGTCACAGTTTATTATGAAGCACAGTGATGTCACAGTTTATTATGAAGCACAGTGATGTCACAGTTTATTATGAAGCACAGTGATGTCACAGTTTATTATGAAGCACAGTGATGTCACAGTTTATTATGAAGCACAGTGATGTCACAGTTTATTATGAAGCACAGTGATGTCACAGTTTATTATGAAGCACAGTGATGTCACAGTTTATTATGAAGCACAGTGATGTCACAGTTTATTATGAAGCACAGTGATGTCACAGTTTATTATGAAGCACAGTGATGTCACAGTTTATTATGAAGCACAGTGATGTCACAGTTTATTATGAAGCACAGTGATGTCACCGTTTATTATGAAGCACAGTGATGTCACCGTTTATTATGAAGCACAGTGATGTCACAGTTTATTATGAAGCACAGTGATGTCACAGTTTATTATGAAGCACAGTGATGTCACAGACTACAGAATGTACAACTGTACGTATGATAAAGATGGCGGGATGCTATCGAAACATCACACATACATGGGGGAATAAAACACTTAGATAATATAGATTAATAGATAGATATGAGATAGATAGATAGATAGATAGATAGATAGATAGATAGATAGATAGATCAGTGTATCCCAATCAGGGGGCCTCTAGCTATTCCAAAATGACAACTCCCAGCATGTCTTTGGCTTCATGAGCATACTGGGAGTTGTAGTTTTGCAACAGCTGGAGGCCCCCTGGTTGGGAAACACTGATCTATCTATCCATCCATCTATCTATATCCATCTATCTATTTATGTATCTATCTATCTTTCTATTTATCTATCTATCTCAGATAGATGAGAGATAGATAGATAGATAGATGAAAGATAGATAGATATGAGAGATAGATAGATAGATGATATATAGATAGATACATAAATAGATGGATATATAGATAGATATGAGATAGATAGAAAGATAGATAAATAGATGATAGATAGATACTATCTCTTTCTATCTATCTATCTAAAACAAATAAAAACGGCACAACCAAAATCCAGAGATTAGAGAGAATTCGGGGTGCCCGCATACTTGGAACCTGGGTCCACTGGTTCCTTAATCCAGACAAAGAACAATATGATGCAGCATAGTCTATGCACATGATGGAATAAACCACCATTTTCTTCAAACTTTTGGCGTGCTGAATCATATTGTTCTTTATCTATCTATCTATCTTTCTATATCCTATCTATATCATTTCAATCTATCTATATCATATCCATCTATCTATCTATATCATATCTATCTATCATCTATCTATCTCATATCTATCTATATATCCATATATTTATGTATCTATTTATCTATATATCATCTATCTATCTATCTCTCTCTCATATCTATCTATCTCTCATCTATCTCTCATCTATCTCTCATCTATCTCTCATCTATCTGAGATAGATATGAGATAGATAGATAAATAGAAAGATATATATATATATATATATATAAATAGATAGATATGAGATAGATAGAAATGAGATAGATATGAGCATAGGCGTGCGCAGCCTATTGCATTAGGGTGTGCACCCTAAAGCACAAACTCACGCAGCGCACGCGTGTGTGTGATATATATACACACCCACTCTTGCTTGCATGCACACATACATAACCAGACCTACACTCATAAATATCAATACAAACAAAATGAAAAACTTTATTAAAACTTTTTTGGGATTGGAGGCTCCATTATACATACACTGTACAGCAATCATACCTCCATTATACATACACTGTACAGCAATCATACATCCATTATACATACACTGTACAGCAAGCATACATCCATTATACATACACTGTACAGCAAGCATACATCCATTATACATACACTGTACAGCAATCATACCTCCATTATACATACACTGTGACTGTACAGCAATCATAAATCCAATCCATTAATAATGGATTGGATGTATGATTGCTGTACAGTCACAGGCAGTGTATGTATAATGGAGGTATGATTGCTGTACAGTGTATGTATAATGGATGTATGATTGCTGTACAGTGTATGTATAATGGAGGTATGATTGCTGTACAGTGTATGTATAATGGAGGTATGATTGCTGTACAGTGTATGTATAATGGATGTATGATTGCTGTACAGTGTATGTATAATGGATGTATGATTGCTGTACAGTGTATGTATAATGAATGTATGATTGCTGTACAGTGTATGTATAATGGATGTATGATTGCTGTACAGTGTATGTATAATGGATGTATGATTGCTGTACAGTGTATGTATAATGGATGTATGATTGCTGTACAGTGTATGTATAATGGAGGTATGCTTGCTGTACAGTGTATGTATAATGGCGGTATGCTTGCTGTACAGTGTATGTATAATGGCGGTATGATTGCTTTACAGTGTATGTATAATGGATGTATGATTTCTGTACAGTGTATGTATAATGGCGGTATGCTTGCTGTACAGTGTATGTATAATGGCGGTATGCTTGCTGTACAGTGTATGTATAATGGCGGTATGATTGCTTTACAGTGTATGTATAATGGATGTATGATTTCTGTACAGTGTATGTATAATGGCGGTATGATTGCTGTACAGTGTATGTATAATGGCGGTATGATTGCTGTACAGTGTATGTATAATGGTGGTATGATTGCTGTACAGTGTATGTATAATGGTGGTATGATTGCTGTACAGTGTATGTATAATGGTGGTATGATTGCTGTACAGTGTATGTATAATGGTGGTATGATTGCTGTACAGTGTATGTATAATGGATGTATGATTGCTGTACAGTGTATGTATAATGGTGGTATGATTGCTGTACAGTGTATGTATAATGGTGGTATGATTGCTGTACAGTGTATGTATAATGGTGGTATGATTGCTGTACAGTGTATGTATAATGGAGGTATGATTGCTGTACAGTGTATGTATAATGGAGGTATGATTGCTGTACAGTGTATGTATAATGGAGGTATGATTGCTATACAGTGTATGTATAATGGTGGTATGATTGCTGTACAGTGTATGTATAATGGTGGTATGATTGCTGTACAGTGTATGTATAATGGTGGTATGCTTGCTGTACAGTGTATGTATAATGGATGTATGATTGCTGTACAGTGTATGTATAATGGAGGTATGATTGCTGTACAGTGTATGTATAATGGTGGTATGCTTGCTGTACAGTGTATGTATAATGGATGTATGATTGCTGTACAGTGTATGTATAATGGAGGTATGATTGCTGTACAGTGTATGTATAATGGAGGTATGATTGCTATACAGTGTATGTATAATGGATGTATGATTGCTGTACAGTGTATGTATAATGGAGGTATGCTTGCTGTACAGTGTATGTATAATTGCTATACAGTGTATGTATAATGGTGGTATGATTGCTGTACAGTGTATGTATAATGGTGGTATGATTGCTGTACAGTGTATGTATAATGGTGGTATGATTGCTGTACAGTGTATGTATAATGGTGGTATGCTTGCTGTACAGTGTATGTATAATGGTGGTATGCTTGCTGTACAGTGTATGTATAATGGTGGTATGCTTGCTGTACAGTGTATGTATAATGGATGTATGATTGCTGTACAGTGTATGTATAATGGAGGTATGATTGCTGTACAGTGTATGTATAATGGTGGTATGCTTGCTGTACAGTGTATGTATAATGGATGTATGATTGCTGTACAGTGTATGTATAATGGAGGTATGATTGCTGTGCAGTGTATGTATAATGGAGGTATGATTGCTATACAGTGTATGTATAATGGATGTATGATTGCTGTACAGTGTATGTATAATGGAGGTATGCTTGCTGTACAGTGTATGTATAATGGAGGTATGATTGCAATACAGTGTATGTATAATGGTGGTATGATTGCTGTACAGTGTATGTATAATGGTGGTATGATTGCTGTACAGTGTATGTATAATGGTGGTATGCTTGCTGTACAGTGTATGTATAATGGATGTATGATTGCTGTACAGTGTATGTATAATGGAGGTATGATTGCTGTACAGTGTATGTATAATGGTGGTATGCTTGCTGTACAGTGTATGTATAATGGATGTATGATTGCTGTACAGTGTATGTATAATGGAGGTATGATTGCTGTACAGTGTATGTATAATGGAGGTATGATTGCTATACAGTGTATGTATAATGGATGTATGATTGCTGTACAGTGTATGTATAATGGAGGTATGCTTGCTGTACAGTGTATGTATAATGGAGGTATGATTTCTGTACAGTGTATGTATAATGGATGTATGATTGCTGTACAGTGTATGTATAATGGATGTATGATTGCTGTACAGTGTATGTATAATGAATGTATGATTTCTGTACAGTGTATGTATAGTGGATGTATGATTGCTGTACAGTGTATGTATAATGGATGTATGACTGCTGTACAGTGTATGTATAATGGAGGTATGATTGCTGTACAGTGTATGTATAATGGAGGTATGATTGCTGTACAGTGTATGTATAATGGATGTATGATTGCTGTACAGTGTATGTATAATGGAGGTATGCTTGCTGTACAGTGTATGTATAATGGCGGTATGATTGCTGTACAGTGTATGTATAATGGATGTATGATTGCTGTACAGTGTATGTATAATGGAGGTATGATTGCTGTACAGTGTATGTATAATGGAGGTATGCTTGCTGTACAGTGTATGTATAATGGCGGTATGATTGCTGTACAGTGTATGTATAATGGCGGTATGATTGCTGTACAGTGTATGTATAATGGATGTATGATTGCTGTACAGTGTATGTATAATGGAGGTATGATTGCTGTACAGTGTATGTATAATGGAGGTATGATTGCTGTACAGTGTATGTATAATGGAGGTATGATTGCTGTACAGTGTATGTATAATGGATGTATGATTGCTGTACAGTGTATGTATAATGGAGGTATGCTTGCTGTACAGTGTATGTATAATGGAGGTATGATTGCTGTACAGTGTATGTATAATGGAGGTATGCTTGCTGTACAGTGTATGTATAATGGAGGTATGATTGCTGTACAGTGTATGTATAATGGATGTATGATTGCTGTACAGTGTATGTATAATGGAGGTATGCTTGCTGTACAGTGTATGTATAATGGAGGTATGATTGCTGTACAGTGTATGTATAATGGATGTATGATTGCTGTACAGTGTATGTATAATGGAGGTATGCTTGCTGTACAGTGTATGTATAATGGAGGTATGATTGCTGTACAGTGTATGTATAATGGATGTATGATTGCTGTACAGTGTATGTATAATGGAGGTATGCTTGCTGTACAGTGTATGTATAATGGAGGTATGCTTGCTGTACAGTGTATGTATAATGGATGTATGATTGCTGTACAGTGTATGTATAATGGAGGTATGCTTGCTGTACAGTGTATGTATAATGGATGTATGATTGCTGTACAGTGTATGTATAATGGATGTATGATTGCTGTACAGTGTATGTATAATGGACAGGGCCGTCTTTAATTTTGATTGGACCCTGGGCAAGCAATTTTTTTGGTCCCCCCGGTCCCCCACCCCCATCCCACACATACTCGGGATCAGTACAGGATCAGTAATGTAATGTATGTACACAGTGACCTCACCAGCAGAATAGTGAGTACAGCTCTGGAGTATAATACAGGATATAACTCCGGATCAGTACAGGATATGTAATGTATGTACACAGTGACCCCACCAGCAGAATAGTGAGTACAGCTCTGGAGAGAGGTTGGGTGTGTCTGAGCTCCTGTTACTTCCAGACTCTTCCAGTGAAGCAGTGATTTCCATCCGCCCCTCCCCAGGTGTGTGGCAGATACCTGGGTAGAGGGTTTTCCTGCTATGGAGCCCCAGGAGGCTTCATCTTGCACTCCCCGTACCCGGCCGGCGGGGGGTGCAAAGGAAAATGTGACGGCCAGCAGCCAGGATGGGGTGAGACGATCCACCAGGGCCCATCGCCATGTGGGGCCCCCTCCCCCATCCCCAGCTGGGAGCTGCAAGGCTTCCAGCAAAAGTTCCTCTGGGAAAAGAAGCTCATCCAGGCAGAGGAGTGGAGTGAAGGCTTCTACCTCAGGCTCCTCAGAACCCCAGCAATGGGGGGTAAAGGAGCCAAGGGAATCCCTGGAGACTTTCGGATCTAGAATCCAGGCAAAGATGGCCCAATATGAACAGCTTGGGAAACAGCTTCGTGGTCTTAGAGAAGACATAAAGTTTGCAACTTACCAGGCGGATACAGCAGCCAAGGGCAAGAAAGCATCATTCACTGCAAAGGTGAGAGCACTAAAGAAAGAGGTGGAGGAGATTGTTCAGCTGAGAGCGGACATTGTGGCTGGAGCCGGCTTCTTCAGTGAGAAGATTCTTAATGAAGAGAGGTTCCCCAAAAAGGGGGTCTCCAGAGGTGCAGAAAAAGAAAGTCACCAAGATGAGAGTGAGGAGGAGATGGAGGGAGGTGAGGAGGGGGATGTGAGTGAGGGGGATATGGACACGGGTTCTGCTTGTACCACCACTGTTACCCCAGACCCCCCACTTACCCTCAGTGCGGACTACATAAACCCGGCTCAGGTGGCCTTACCTCCCTCCAGTGAGGACGATGAGGATGGCAGTGACTGTAGTGATTGCAGCGGCTCGGCAGATGGGGGTCTCCTGCGTGCAATTGTTATGCAGGAGTCCCCCACCCGTCTGGAGAACTTCACTTTTGGTGATGATTTGGGCCCAGAAGAGAAGGGGAAGAGGAAGAAAGTGAAGGGCAAGAAGAGGAAGAAGGCACAAGGAGTGAAATTTGTATTTTCTTCTTTCCAGCAACCTGGGTCGGCTGAGAAGTCAGCTCAGGGTGCTGGGTCCCCCAATCTGCCAGACCCCGTTTCTGTAGTGGAGCGGGGCCAGCATGGGGGATACAGTAGTGCACCCAAAATGGCCGCGGGTGCTATAGAAGAAAAAGGGCACCATCCTGTGAGGGGGGAGGGTGTCCAGGCACCAGAAAATGGCGGCAGTTTCTCCCGTTCAGGGGGCGGTCCCCGGGTTGAAGTGAGCGGTACAAGTCCTGGCGCTGCAGGGCACTCCCCTGTGAGGGGGGGGAGTGTCCGGGCACCAGACCTTGGTGGTTCAGGGGGCGGTCCCCTATGTGCGGTTGGTACCGTTTCTGGCGCTGCGGGGCACTCACCTGTAAAGGGGGAGGTTCCCTGCACGTCAGCTGCAGTAGGCGGGGCAGGAGTGCGTCCGGAGGGACAGCTCCTGCCAAAATCCATGACTTCGTGTGAGGGGGCGGTGCCATCCATATCAGAGGCGGAGCCTGTGTCTGCACCCCAGAAGACTGGAAATGCAACCTTAGTCCTGAAACCAGCGACCCTTATACATAATGCAATAGACCCAGCCAGCCCAGCCTGTAATATACAGAGTGTAAGCAAGAGTGAAAGTGAGAGCAAAAATGTGTGGAAAAATGGTAATGTCCAGAGTGTGAGTTATGGTAGTGCGCATGGGAGGAGTTGTAGTAGCAGTGTGGATGAGGGGTGTGCAAGTGGGGTGCAAGAGAGGGGTGCAAGGGGAGTGCAAGAGAGGGGTGCAAGTGGAGTGCAAGAGAGGGGTGCAAGTGGAGTGCAAGAGAGGGGTGCAAGTGGAGTGCAAGAGAGGGGTGCAAGTGGAGTGCAAGAGAGGGGTGCAAGTGGAGTGCAAGAGAGGGGTACAAGTGGAGTGCAAGAGAGGGGTGCAAGTGGAGTGCAAGAGAGGGGTACAAGTGGAGTGCAAGAGAGGGGTGTAAGTGGAGTGCAAGAGAGGGGTGCAAGTGGAATGCAGGTGAGGAGTGGTAGTGGAATGCCAGAGAGAGGTTTGACTGACACCTCAGCTAAGAACAAGGGTCCTGGTTTGGGATCTGGGTCAGGTCCTGGTTCGACTGCCCCCCCGGTAGTGGCTGCTTCTCCCAGAAGCTATGCCAGAGTCACTGCCGGGGGATCAGGGGGATCCCCATCTCCATCTGGCTCTGGGGGTCACTTGCAACAGCGCCTCCTGGAGGCTCTACGTAGGGGAGACAGGTCAATCCATGTAGAGGGGAGGGGTGAGGTTGACCTGTCTTTTTGGATAGAAAGACACGGCTTAGGCGCCTTCCGAGAACAAAACGGGGAGGTGGTCTGGTCCCTCCCGACATCCGGGCAGGAAAGTGGCCGTAGGAATGTGGTCCGTTTAGTGTGGAGGGGCGAAGATGCATGTCCGCCTCGGGGTAAGGTGGTTGAGCTCCTCCTCTGGATGGAATTCAGGGCAAGTGACATCTTTGCCCTGATCCACCCCTACGGTACTTCCGAATTTGACATCAGCTTCGTTCGGCCGGAGGGTTTGGAACTCTTCTGGTCGAACTATGAGGTGGTGAAGAGTGAGCCCGGCTGGCGGGATTTCGCCGTAAAGGCGATATCCCGTCAGAATCTGGCCAAGAAAGTGACCGTATTGACACGTAACGAGTCACTATCTTGCTATGACATCATGACCTGGCTCAGCCGATATGGGGATGTGACGGACATGCCAAAAAAGAACTATGACGAACATGGGATCTGGTCTGGGGCCTGGACGTTTTCCGTCAAACTGAAGCGTTCGGGGAGCACTGTTGCCCACATCCCATCAGCTGCTTTTCTTGGGAGAGACAGAATCCAAGTTTTCTACCAGGGGCAGCCCAAGGTCTGTCACAGATGTGGCAGCCCCACCCACTTTAGCGCAGCTTGTACCGTGCAGGTCTGTGCACTGTGCGGTGGGGTAGGTCATCTTGCCGCATCCTGTAGGCAGATCCGGTGTCATCTGTGTGGTGTCTTAGGACACCCTTTCAGCCGTTGTCCTAGCGCTTTTGCCCGGGCAACTGTCACCTTGGCTGGGGAGAGCAGTAATGTTGCCTCAGCTGGGGAGGGCACGAGTGCGGGTGAAGGTGCAACAGGGTCAGTGAAGAGGAAAAGTCCCGCCAAGCTGAGGCGGGAGGCTAATCGCAGAAGGAGCAGGGAACTGGAGAGTTCCCATGTGGCAGGGGTAGCTTCTGACCCTGCTCCAGAGGTTAGTCCTGAAACTGCTGAGGCCCTGGAGGAAAATGTGCTGGAGGAGGAAGTGAGGAGAATCTGTGGAGAAGAGGGCAGCAAGGCCGATCTTTCCGATTCCTCCCACTTTGAAAGTGTGGATGAGGAGGGTGAAGAGCGGCCAAAAAAGAAGGGCAATAAAAGGGGAAAGAAGAGGTCGGAGCCCTCTAGTCCCCGTGCTACGGACCAGGTCCCAAGCGGAAGCCTACCTGCCCCCCCTCTGATTGATCTGTCTAACCGGTTCTCTGTCCTTGATGACATCTCCTCCCCCTCTTTGGAGGGGGTGGTCGAGGATGGGGTACCTGAAGTGGGGGAGCCTCCGGGGGGAACTGGGCCCTGTCCTGATGGGGCAATTTCCTCAGGGGATGGGGCCAAACCAGAGCCAGACGGAGATGGGGATTCAAAAATGGACCAATCAGAGTCTAAAAAAAGGCTAAAAGAGAAAGAAGCCTCCTCGTCTGGGGATGAGGGGGTAAAGAAAAGACAGAAGTGAGGGGGTTAGGGCCGTCTAACTCAATCACCCATGATGGCGGCACTCACCCCATTGACGTTGGCATCTATTAACTGTGCCAGTATAAAGTCTGATACGGCTAGATTCGCAGCCTTTGATTTTCTCGGCCGTGTTGAAGCCGATATTTTGTATCTGCAGGAGACCAGGTTGTCAGATCTTGCCTCCCTGGTAAAAGCAAGGAGAGAGTGGAGGTGCGGGCCCTCCCACTGGTCTCTTGCGGCTGAGCCGTATAGTGGGGTGGCGGTCCTTTTTACCGCTCCGGTTGAATGCAGACGGGTTATTGAGTTAGAAATGGGGAGGTGCCTGATCTTAGATGTCCTCATGAAGGGACAGGAGCTCCGGCTCATTAACATCTACGCCCCACAAACCAAGTGGGGCCGCAAAGATCTCTTTATGAGGATCAAGCCCTTCCTTTTTACTAGCCGGCAAGTGATCTTTGGAGGGGACTTCAATACTGTCACAAGGTCCCAAGATAGGAGAGGTTCCAATGGTCCGCTGGCTTACGATAGCATAGCTCTCAAAAATATAGTTAGGGAAGCTCGCCTAGAGGACGCCCACATCCGGAGCCCCTCAGGCCACGCGGGTTTCACCTATCATCGAGGTAGCTGCAGGTCTAGGATAGACAGGTTTTATTTAAAGGAGGAAGCCGTCTCTTCCGCAGTGTCCGTGGTTGAGGTGGAGTTCTCCGATCACTGTATGATTTTGTTTTCCTTGAATGTTTCAGAGACCCCCCGGATGGGTAAAGGTTATTGGAAGCTGAATTCGTCCCTCCTGGAGGAAGCGGAGGTAAGACAGTCCTTTGAGGATTTTCTTCAGAGTCAGGTACCTTTACTGGACCTTTGTAGTAGTAAGTCAGAGTGGTGGGAGATATTCAAGAAGCGGGTTGCGGGGTTCTTCCGCCAGCTCTCGAGCCTCAGGTCCCTGAACAGGTATCGCTTGTATCAGGGTCTGAGGAGGAAACTCGAGCTTCTCGTCTCGACTGGAGGTAGTCGTGATGATATCTCCAGAGTGAAGTCCTTGTTGATGAGGTGTCAGTATGATAGGCACGCATCTTTGGTTTTTGAGAGGGATTTTGGGAAGTACCGCTCGCCCGACCCTTACAGAAACTGCAAGATGTCAGTGAGTAGTAAAATCATCTCAGGACTGATTGATAGTACGGGATCTCTGAATCGGTCCAGATCAGGGATCCTGGAGGTCGTCAGATCCTTCTACTTGCACCTCTTGGGGAGGAAGGATCTAGATCGGGACAAGATGTCGGCTTTCCTGGCTGAAACCATTCCTGAGCCAGGGGTAGACCCCTCTCTTGGCGTTTTGGCAGAAGAGATTAAGGAAGAGGAAGTGAGACTGGCGATCGAGGGGCTTGCCCCCAAGAAGTCGCCAGGTCCGGATGGCTTAACATCCGAGTGGTACAAGACCTTTAAGGAGTCTTTAGCTCCCCTCTTGACTGTGGTATTCAATGAGTGTCTCTCCTCGGGCACTCTGCCTAGGTCAATGAGGAGGTCAGCCCTGATTCTTCTCTCAAAGGGTAAAGATCCTAGCCGGATTGAGAATTGGAGGCCCATAGCTCTTCTCAATACGGACAGGAAGCTTCTGGCCAAGATACTGTTTAATCGGTTGGTGGATTTTGCACCCCGACTCCTTTCGGGGGCCCAGCACTGCTCTGTTCCAGGCCGAAGCACGTTAAGTGCTGTCCTCAGTGTCAGGGAGGCAGTGGAGCGGAGCAGTGCAGGTCTCTGGAAGGGGTACTTACTGTCCTTGGATCAGGCAAAAGCATTTGATCGGGTGAACCATGACTACCTCTGGTCCGTCCTTCTAAGATATGGCTTACCGAGTACTTTTGTTAATTGGCTCAAGATCTTGTATGCAGGGGCAGAGAGTTTCCCGCTGGTGAACGGTTGGTCTGGCCGCTCTTTTGAGGTTGGGTCCGGAGTCCGTCAGGGTTGTCCTTTGAGCCCGCTGTTATACGTGTTCGCAATCGATCCCTTCGTCCGGAGGGTAGATTGTGGACCGTTGGCGGGAGTCGGGATGAGTCTGGCGGAGCCGGATGTCGCCCAGAGAGTTGTGGCGTATGCTGATGATGTCACCATTTTCGTCTCCTCGAGGGGGGAGGTCGATGTGGTGATGTCAGAGGTGGACCGCTACTCGGAGGCTTCCGGGTCTAAGATCAACCGGGATAAGTGTGAAAGTCTCTGGCTGGGAGGGGGGGATCCCACATTTGATCTCCCGGACACCCTTCCGGGGCCCCAAGAATCAGCAAAAGTTTTGGGCATCACATTCGGCCAGGATGATTATCCCACCAAAAACTGGGATGGTAAGCTCCAGGATGCCACTCAGAGGGTGAACCAGTGGAAGGGTTGGTCTATGATCCTCAGGGAAAGGGTACACCTGATCAAATCGTACCTGCTCCCCTTGTTTATCTACCTGGGCAGCGTATGTATCTTGCCAGAGGCTTACTACACTAGGGTCTACAGCCTGTTTTTCCAACTGTTATGGGGGAACAGGATGAACCTAGTCAAGAGGGAGGTTACGTACCGCACGAGGAGACTAGGGGGTTTATCTATGGTAAACCCTGTGGTGTTCTTAACAAACACCTTCTTGAAAGCCAACATCTCAAACCTCTGGTCAGAGAGGGCTTTTCCGTGGGTACTCTCCTGCAGGGAATGGTTTCGGCCTTTCTTCCAGGAATGGGAGACAGGAGGGCAAGTGAAGGACCTCCGTACGCCCCATGGATATCTTCCGGCTTATGCTACCCCGACTCTGAAGGCGATACGTCGGTGGGGTCTGGGAGTGTGGGAGATCAGGACCCAGTCAAGGCAGTTCCTTGACAAACGGGTTCTGTTGACCCACTTCCAGAAGCCTCTGGCGCTCAGGGACTGCCCAGGTCAGGATCTGAGGGTGGGGTTGTTTCTTTTAAACATGAAAAGGATCCCCCAGAAGTTTTGGGACTTGGCCTGGCGCTGCTTTCAGGGGAAGCTATATGTGAGGGACAATTTGAAGTGTAGAAGATCTGATGACCGGGACTGTCCCCGAGAAGAGTGTGTGGACACGCTGGAAAGCATGGACCATTTCCTCCTTCATTGTCCCTTTAATATAGGGGTTTACAACAGGGTGGGCGCTTCCATTGGCTGGAGTCAACTTGCCGGCCTTACCTACCCGGAGTGGGCTTATGGGGCATTCAGGAACCTGGGTGGTCGAGACCGGGGCACTTTATTCTTAGTTAGCTTAGTGATTAGGTACCACACGTGGAACGCACGGTGTTTAGTGTCTACGCAGCGTAAAGTCCTCTCCGAGGTGGAGGTCTGTAGGAATATCACAGGTGACCTCGGGAAGATCAGGTCTTTGGAGTATGGCAGTCTTGGTACCAGTAGGGCTTCTCTCCTATGGAGAGGGTTTTCTTTTGATGTGCCCTAGGTACTAGACCTTCTGGGTAGAGTACCCTTGTTTTGGTTAGGGACAGTGATGTAAGGGGACAGGGTTAGGGTGATAGTAGGGTCAGTTTCTATTTTAGGGATAATGGTAGGGTGAGAGGTAGGGAGGTGTTAGGGAAAGTATGTAAATTTTTGTATGTATCAGGATTGCCATCCTTCTTCCTGGTGGTGGGCTAATGCATGTGTACCATAGCTTTTTGTTTTGTTTTCCGATGTTTAGGTTATGAAGGGCTTACAGGCACCGAACTTGGGCCTAGTGTGGGTTATATTGTTTATGTATGTTATAAAGTTGGTTATGGTTAAGTTGGTTGGGAGGAGTTCTAGGTTGGGTGGGTGTATTTGGTGGGTGGTGGTTTTTTTTTGGTGGACCTGGCATCGGTCAGTCGTGGCTGGACATTGAGAACTGTGGACTCTGACCCATGTACAGAAGGGCGGGTGGTGTGGGTGAAGGGATAGTTTAGAGTAGGATGTTTTATTGTATATTTAGGTGTGTTTCCTGTATAATAATAGGTGTGTATATAGTGTATATAGTTTATATGTATAAATTGTGTACATTACATGTAATTACTATAAAAATATATATATAATTTTTTTTTTTTTTTTTTTTTTTATCTTGATTTGTGAATTATATATTGTTTATATTGTGTTTATAGTAGAGATAGATATGGCAGTCGAACCAGATGTTATTTTTGTAGTAATTTTTGTATCCAGTTGTGGTTTATGTCTTGTGGGATAACGTAGAAAACTAATGTATATATGTGTGTGTGGAAGGGGGGAAAAAAAAGTGTGTGTGTGTGTGTATATATATATATAACATTTGGTGTGCAGTGGGAGTGTTTTCGGTTTGTAATATGTGATTTTTCCCAAGTTTGGGTGTTTTTTGAGTTGTAGATTAATTTATCTTTATGCCTTTGTAAAGTTATGGATCTGTGATGCATGTGTGTGGCATAGTATTATTATTATTATTATTATTATTATTATTATTAGTGTTATTATAAAAAAAAAAAAAAAAAAAAAAAAAATAAGTTTACAAAAAAAAAAAAAATACAAAAAAAAATAAAAATAAAAATAAAAAAAAAAGGGGTGTGGTGTGTAGTGGGAGTGCTTGTTGTGTTTTCTGTGTGTTTGTGTTTTTCCCAAGTCTGGGTGTTTTTGAGTTACAGCTAAATAGTGCTATTTTTATGTTTCTTTTTGGTTATGTAAGTTGAGTATGCATGTGAGTGTGTTGTTAGATATTAGGTTATGTAAGGTGTGTTTCTTTTTGTTAGGAAAACTGGGCTGGCCGGTTAGGCAGGATTTATGTTCTTTTATTTTAAATGTAAAGTTTTGGTTTATGTTATTTCATGTTGCTGTTTTCAGTTATGGCCAAGTTGTGCTGGTTTTGTGTTTTTGTTATGATTTATATTTTTCTAATAAAAGATCTACAGGATATAACTCAGCTATTGGAAGCTGAATTCGTCTCTCTTGGAAGAAGCGGAGATAAGACAGTCCTTTGAGGATTTTCTTCAGAGCCAGGTACCATTGCTGGGCCTTTGTAGCAGTAAGTCAGAGTGGTGGGAGATCTTCAAGGAAAGGGTTGCGAGATTCTTCCGCCAGCTCTCGGGCCTCAGAAGCCTAAACAGGTACCGTTTGTACCAGGGCCTGAGGAAGAAACTTGAGAACCTTGTCTCGACTGGAGGTAGTCGTGACGATATCTCCAGAGTGAAGTCCTTGTTGATGAAGTGCCAGTATGACAGACACGCATCTTTGGTTTTTGAGAGGGATTACGGGAAGTACCGCTCGCCCGACCCTTACAGAAACTGCAAGATGTCAGTGAATAGTAAAATAGTCTCAGGACTGATTGATAATCCTTTCTTCCAGGAATGGGAGACAGGAGGGCAAGTGAAGGATCTTCGCACACCACACGGGCATCTCCCGGCTTACACTACCCTGGTTCTGAAGGTTATTCGTCGGTGGGGTCTGGGGATGGGGGAGATTAGGACTCTGTCGAGGAAATTCCTTGACAAGAGGGTCCTGTCTTCTCATTTCCAGAGGCCATTGGCGCTCAAGGACTGCCCAAGTCGGGATCTGGAGGTGGGTTTAGAGCTTTTGAATTCTATCAGGATCCCCTTGAAGTTTTGGGACTTGACTTGGCGCTGCTTCCACGGGAAACTGTGTGTGAGGGACAATCTGAAGTGCAGGAGCTCTGATGACCGGGGATGTCCCCGCGAAGAGTGTGGAGGCATGCTGGAAAGCATGGAGCATTTTCTGCTTCATTGTCCCTTTAACACAGAGGTTTATAACAGGGTGGGCGCTTCCATTGGTTGGCCTCGGCTGGCCAGTCTCTCCTATGCGGAATGGGCCTATGGGGCATTCAGAAACCTTGGAGGCTGGGACCGGTGCACTTTATTCCTAGTCAGCTCAGTGGTTAGGTACTACACGTGGAACGCACGGTGTTTAGTGTCGACGCAGCGTAAAATCCTCCCTGTGGATGTGGTGGTTAGGAACATTCTCGGTGACCTGGTGAAGGTGCGTTCTCTGGAGTACGAGAGGCTGGGTGCTGGCAGGGCCTCTCGTCTATGGAGGGGCTCTGCTTTTAAAGTGCCTTAGCCTGTTGTCTCCCCCTGGTGGTGGGCTGATGCTGGCACATTAGTCTTTTTGTTTTGAGCAGTTGGTTTATGGTAATATAGGGCTTGCAGGCGCTGAACTTGAGCTTTAGGGGTTTGTTGTTTGGCTTATAGTGTTATATGTATTTGTTATTGTATTTATTGTTGTAGTCTATTTGTATACTTATGTATTGTATATATTGTTAGTCTGTGTATATTTTATGTAATGTATATATTGTATATATTGTGTGATGCCACCTGGGGTTTGGGTTTAGTTTAGGTTGGGTGGTGGGTTAAAAAGGGGGGAGGGGGTTTGTATGGGACTTTTATATATACAGAAAATCCTGGACTGGTTCATGGACGTCTGGTAACATGTACTGGGGGCATGGGATGCGGGACCAGCTCAGGGCCAAAAAAAAAAAAAAAAAAAAAAAAAAAAGTGGTGTTATTTTGTTAGTGTTGGTTTTTATTATTTTGTATATATTATTATTGTTGTTGTTGTTATTCTTTTTGGTATATTACTGGTATTGGGTTTTTGGTATTGCAACTGGGCCAGGAAATTCACATTTAGTATTAGTGTATATTAGTGTATATAGTTTATTAGTATGGTATGGGTATTATGGGTATTATAGGAATATGTCTTTTGTAAATATTGTATATATTTGTTTGTGTGCAGGAATGAGTGTGTGGTGGACCGGTGTTGTATTTTATGCTATGGTGTTGGTTTTATGATCGTTATATTGATATGTTCTGTCGGATATGATATGTTTATGTTTTGTAATTTTTTTATTGTTATGTTTGAAATTTTAATAAAAGATCTACAGGATATAACTCAGGATCAGTACAGGATACGTACGGGGGAGGGGATTATCAGATTATGCATGTGAGGGGAGGATAATAATGATTATTATAATCCTCCCCTCACATATATGTAACATCTCCCCCTCACATGTATAATCTGATAACCCCCTCCTCACATGGATAATCCCCTCACATATAATCTGATTATGATATTATATATGTGAGGGGATAACCAGTGTGAGGAGGAGGTTATCAGATTATACATGTGAGGGGAGATGTTACATATATGTGAGGGGAGGATTATAATAATCACTATTATCCTCCCCTCACATGTATAATTTCCTCCCTTCTCACATTATATAATAAATCCCCCCCACTCCCACACTATATAATAAATCCCCCCTCACATTATATAATAAATCCCCCCCCCACATTATATAATAAATCCCCCCCACTCCCACACTATATAATAAATCCCCCCTCACATTATATAATAAATCCCCCCTCACATTGTATAATAAATCCCCCCTTACATTATATAATAAATCCCCCCTCACATTATATAATAAATCCCCCCTCACATTATATAATAAATCCCCCCCACACTATATAATAAACCCCCTCACATTATATAATAAATCCCCCCTCACATTGTATAATAAATCCCCCCTCACATTATATAATAAATCCCCCCCACACTATATAATAAATCCCCCCCACACTATATAATAAATCCCCCCCACACTATATAATAAATCCCCCCTCACATTATATAATAAATCCCCCCTCACATTATATAATAAATCCCCCCCCACACTATATAATAAATCCCCCCTCACATTATATAATAAATCCCCCCACACTATATAATAAATCCCCCCTCACATTATATAATAAATCCCCCCCACACTATATAATAAATCCCCCCCACACTATATAATAAATCCCCCCTCACATTATATAATAAATCACCCCCACACTATATAATAAATCCCCCCTCACATTCACATTATATAATAAATCCCCCCCACCCCCAAACTATATAATAAATCCCCCCTCACATTATATAATAAATCCCCCCTCACATTATATTATAAATCCCCCCCACCCCCACACTATATAATAAATCCCCCCTCACATTATATAATAAATCCCCCCCACCCCCACACTATATAATAAATCCCCCCTCACATTATATAATAAATCCCCTCCCCACACTATATAATAAATCCCCCCCCACACTATATAATAAATCCCCCCTTACATTATATAATAAATCCCCCCCACCCCCACACTATATAATAAATCCCCCCTCACATTATATAATAAATCCCCCCACACTATATAATAAATCCCCCCTCACATTATATAATAAATCCCCCCCACCCCCACACTATATAATAAATCCCCCCTCACATTATATAATAAATCCCCCCCACACTATATAATAAATCCCCCCCACACTATATAATAAATCCCCCCCACACTATATAATAAATCCCCCCCCACACTATATAATAAATCCCCCCTTACATTATATAATAAATCCCCCCCACCCCCACACTATATAATAAATCCCCCCTCACATTATATAATAAATCCCCCCACACTATATAATAAATCCCCCCTCACATTATATAATAAATCCCCCCACACACTATATAATAAATCCCCCCTCACATTATATAATAAATCCCCCCACCCCCACACTATATAATAAATCCCCCCTCACATTATATAATAAATCCCCTCCCCACACTATATAATAAATCCCCCCCCCACACTATATAATAAATCCCCCCTTACATTATATAATAAATCCCCCCCACACTATATAATAAATCCCCCCTCACATTATATAATAAATCCCCCCACACTATATAATAAATCCCCCCTCACATTATATAATGGAGGTATGATTGCTATACAGTGTATGTATAATGGATGTATGATTGCTGTACAGTGTATGTATAATGGTGGTATGATTGCTGTACAGTGTATGTATAATGGAGGTATGCTTGCTGTACAGTGTATGTATAATGGATGTATGATTGCTGTACAGTGTATGTATAATGGAGGTATGATTGCTGTACAGTGTATGTATAATGGAGGTATGATTGCTATACAGTGTATGTATAATGGATGTATGATTGCTGTACAGTGTATGTATAATGGATGTATGACTGCTGTACAGTGTATGTATAATGGAGGTATGATTTCTGTACAGTGTATGTATAGTGGATGTATGATTGCTGTACAGTGTATGTATAATGGATGTATAATTGCTGTACAGTGTATGTATAATGGATGTATGACTGCTGTACAGTGTATGTATAATGGAGGTATGATTGCTGTACAGTGTATGTATAATGGAGGTATGATTGCTGTACAGTGTATGTATAATGGATGTATGATTGCTGTACAGTGTATGTATAATGGAGGTATGCTTGCTGTACAGTGTATGTATAATGGCGGTATGATTGCTGTACAGTGTATGTATAATGGATGTATGATTGCTGTACAGTGTATGTATAATGGAGGTATGCTTGCTGTACAGTGTATGTATAATGGAGGTATGCTTGCTGTACAGTGTATGTATAATGGCGGTATGATTGCTGTACAGTGTATGTATAATGGCGGTATGATTGCTGTACAGTGTATGTATAATGGATGTATGATTGCTGTACAGTGTATGTATAATGGAGGTATGATTGCTGTACAGTGTATGTATAATGGAGGTATGATTGCTGTACAGTGTATGTATAATGGAGGTATGATTGCTGTACAGTGTATGTATAATGGATGTATGATTGCTGTACAGTGTATGTATAATGGAGGTATGCTTGCTGTACAGTGTATGTATAATGGAGGTATGATTGCTGTACAGTGTATGTATAATGGAGGTATGATTGCTGTACAGTGTATGTATAATGGAGGTATGATTGCTGTACAGTGTATGTATAATGGATGTATGATTGCTGTACAGTGTATGTATAATGGAGGTATGCTTGCTGTACAGTGTATGTATAATGGATGTATGATTGCTGTACAGTGTATGTATAATGGAGGTATGCTTGCTGTACAGTGTATGTATAATGGAGGTATGATTGCTGTACAGTGTATGTATAATGGAGGTATGATTGCTGTACAGTGTATGTATAATGAATGTATGACTGCTGTACAGTGTATGTATAATGGACAGGGCCGTCTTTAATTTTGATTGGACCCTGGGCAAGCAATTTTTTTTGGTCCCCCCGGTCCCCCACCCCCATCCCACACATACTCGGGATCAGTACAGGATCAGTAATGTAATGTATGTACACAGTGACCTCACCAGCAGAATAGTGAGTACAGCTCTGGAGTATAATACAGGATATAACTCCGGATCAGTACAGGATAAGTAATGTAATGTATGTACACAGTGACCCCACCAGCAGAATAGTGAGTACAGCTCTGGAGTATAATACAGGATATAACTCAGGATCAGTACAGGATACGTACGGGGGAGGGGATTATCAGATTATGCATGTGAGGGGAGGATAATAATGATTATTATAATCCTCCCCTCACATATATGTAACATCTCCCCCTCACATGTATAATCTGATAACCCCCTCCTCACATGGATAATCCCCTCACATATAATCTGATTATGATATTATATATGTGAGGGGATAACCAGTGTGAGGAGGAGGTTATCAGATTATACATGTGAGGGGAGATGTTACATATATGTGAGGGGAGGATTATAATAATCATTATTATCCTCCCCTCACATGTATAATTTCCTCCCTTCTCACATTATATAATAAATCCCCCCCACTCCCACACTATATAATAAATCCCCCCTCACATTATATAATAAATCCCCCCCCCCACATTATATAATAAATCCCCCCCACTCCCACACTATATAATAAATCCCCCCCACACTATATAATAAATCCCCCCCCACACTATATAATAAATCCCCCCTCACATTATATAATAAATCCCCCCACTCCCACACTATATAATAAATCCCCCCTCACATTATATAATAAATCCCCCCTCACATTGTATAATAAATCCCCCCACACTATGTAATAAATCCCCCCTCACATTATATAATAAATCCCCCCCACACTATATAATAAACCCCCTCACATTATATAATAAATCCCCCCTCACATTGTATAATAAATCCCCCCTCACATTATATAATAAATCCCCCCTCACATTATATAATAAATCCCCCCCACACTATGTAATAAATCCCCCCTCACATTATATAATAAATCCCCCCCACACTATATAATAAATCCCCCCTCACATTATATAATAAATCCCCCCACACAATATAATAAATCCCCCCTCACATTATATAATAAATCCCCCCCACACTATATAATAAATCCCCCCCACACTATATAATAAATCCCCCCCTCACATTATATAATAAATCAGCCCCACACTATATAATAAATCCCCCCTCACATTCACATTATATAATAAATCCCCCCCACCCCCAAACTATATAATAAATCCCCCCTCACATTATATAATAAATCCCCCCTCACATTATATTATAAATCCCCCCCACCCCCACACTATATAATAAATCCCCCCTCACATTATATAATAAATCCCCCCCACCCCCACACTATATAATAAATCCCCCCTCACATTATATAATAAATCCCCTCCCCACACTATATAATAAATCCCCCCCCCCACACTATATAATAAATCCCCCCTTACATTATATAATAAATCCCCCCTCACATTATATTATAAATCCCCCCTCACATTATATAATAAATCCCCCCTCACATTATATTATAAATCCCCCCCACCCCCACACTATATAATAAATCCCCCCTCACATTATATAATAAATCCCCCCCACCCCCACACTATATAATAAATCCCCCCTCACATTATATAATAAATCCCCTCCCCACACTATATAATAAATCCCCCCCCCCACACTATATAATAAATCCCCCCTTACATTATATAATAAATCCCCCCCACCCCCACACTATATAATAAATCCCCCCTCACATTATATAATAAATCCCCCCCCACATTATATAATAAATCCCCCCTCACATTATATAATAAATCCCCCCCACCCCCACACTATATAATAAATCCCCCCACACTATATAATAAATCCCCCCTCACATTATATAATAAATCCCCCCCACCCCCACACTATATAATAAATCCCCCCTCACATTATATAATAAATCCCCCCCACACTATATAATAAATCCCCCCCACACTATATAATAAATCCCCCCCCACACTATATAATAAATCCCCCCCCACACTATATAATAAATCCCCCCTCACATTATATAATAAATCCCCCCTCACATTATATAATAAATCCCCCCACACTATATAATAAATCCCCCCTCACATTATATAATAAATCCCCCCCACACTATATAATAAATCCCCCCCCACACTATATAATAAATCCCCCCCCCACACTATATAATAAATCCCCCCTTACATTATATAATAAATCCCCCCCACCCCCACACTATATAATAAATCCCCCCTCACATTATATAATAAATCCCCCCACACTATATAATAAATCCCCCCTCACATTATATAATAAATCCCCCCACACACTATATAATAAATCCCCCCTCACATTATATAATAAATCCCCCCACCCCCACACTATATAATAAATCCCCCCTCACATTATATAATAAATCCCCTCCCCACACTATATAATAAATCCCCCCCCCACACTATATAATAAATCCCCCCTCACATTATATAATAAATCCCCCCTCACATTATATAATAAATCCCCCCTCACATTATATAATAAATCCCCCCCACCCCCACACTATATAATAAATCCCCCCTCACATTATATAATAAATCCCCCCACACTATATAATAAATCCCCCCTCACATTATATAATGGAGGTATGATTGCTGTACAGTGTATGTATAATGGAGGTATGATTGCTGTACAGTGTATGTATAATGGAGGTATGATTGCTGTACAGTGTATGTATAATGGAGGTATGATTGCTGTACAGTGTATGTATAATGGAGGTATGATTGCTATACAGTGTATGTATAATGGATGTATGATTGCTGTACAGTGTATGTATAATGGAGGTATGATTGCTGTACAGTGTAGGTATAATGGAGGTATGATTGCTGTACAGTGTATGTATAATGGAGGTATGATTTCTGTACAGTGTATGTATAATGGATGTATGATTGCTGTACGGTGTATGTATAATGGAGGTATGATTTCTGTACAGTGTATGTATAGTGGATGTATGATTGCTGTACAGTGTATGTATAATGGAGGTATGATTGCTGTACAGTGTATGTATAATGGAGGTATGATTGCTGTACAGTGTATGTATAATGGAGGTATGATTGCTGTACAGTGTATGTATAATGGATGTATGATTGCTGTACAGTGTATGTATAATGGAGGTATGCTTGCTGTACAGTGTATGTATAATGGCGGTATGATTGCTGTACAGTGTATGTATAATGGATGTATGATTGCTGTACAGTGTATGTATAATGGAGGTATGCTTGCTGTACAGTGTATGTATAATGGAGGTATGATTGCTGTACAGTGTATGTATAATGGCGGTATGATTGCTGTACAGTGTATGTATAATGGATGTATGATTGCTGTACAGTGTATGTATAATGGAGGTATGCTTGCTGTACAGTGTATGTATAATGGAGGTATGATTGCTGTACAGTGTATGTATAATGGAGGTATGCTTGCTGTACAGTGTATGCATTATGGATGTATGATTGCTGTACAGTGTATGTATAATGGAGGTATGCTTGCTGTACAGTGTATGTATAATGGATGTATGATTGCTGTACAGTGTATGTATAATGGAGGTATGCTTGCTGTACAGTGTATGTATAATGGATGTATGATTGCTGTACAGTGTATGTATAATGGAGGTATGCTTGCTGTACAGTGTATGTATAATGGATGTATGATTGCTGTACAGTGTATGTATAATGGATGTATGATTGCTGTACAGTGTATGTATAATGGAGGTATGCTTGCTGTACAGTGTATGTATAATGGATGTATGATTGCTGTACAGTGTATGTATAATGGAGGTATGCTTGCTGTACAGTGTATGTATAATGGAGGTATGATTGCTGTACAGTGTATGTATAATGGAGGTATGATTGCTGTACAGTGTATGTATAATGGAGGTATGATTGCTGTACAGTGTATGTATAATGAATGTATGACTGCTGTACAGTGTATGTATAATGGACAGGGCCGTCTTTAATTTTGATTGGACCCTGGGCAAGCAATTTTTTTTGGTCCCCCCGGTCCCCCACCCCCATCCCACACATACTCGGGATCAGTACAGGATCAGTAATGTAATGTATGTACACAGTGACCTCACCAGCAGAATAGTGAGTACAGCTCTGGAGTATAATACAGGATATAACTCAGGATCAGTACAGGATACGTACGGGGGAGGGGATTATCAGATTATGCATGTGAGGGGAGGATAATAATGATTATTATAATCCTCCCCTCACATATATGTAACATCTCCCCCTCACATGTATAATCTGATAACCCCCTCCTCACATGGATAATCCCCTCACATATAATCTGATTATGATATTATATATGTGAGGGGATAACCAGTGTGAGGAGGAGGTTATCAGATTATACATGTGAGGGGGAGATGTTACATATATGTGAGGGGAGGATTATAATAATCATTATTATCCTCCCCTCACATGCATAATTTCCTCCCTTCTCACATTATATAATAAATCCCCCCCACTCCCACACTATATAATAAATCCCCCCTCACATTATATAATAAATCCCCCCCCCCACATTATATAATAAATCCCCCCCACTCCCACACTATATAATAAATCCCCCCTCACATTATATAATAAATCCCCCCTCACATTGTATAATAAATCCCCCCACACTATGTAATAAATCCCCCCTCACATTATATAATAAATCCCCCCCACACTATATAATAAATCCCCCCTCACATTATATAATAAATCCCCCCACACTATATAATAAATCCCCCCTCACATTATATAATAAATCCCCCCACACTATATAATAAATCCCCCCCACACTATATAATAAATCCCCCCTCACATTATATAATAAATCACCCCCACACTATATAATAAATCCCCCCTCACATTCACATTATATAATAAATCCCCCCCACCCCCAAACTATATAATAAATCCCCCCTCACATTATATAATAAATCCCCCCCACCCCCACACTATATAATAAATCCCCCCTCACATTATATAATAAATCCCCTCCCCACACTATATAATAAATCCCCCCTGACATTATATAATAAATCCCCCCCCCACACTATATAATAAATCCCCCCTCACATTATATAATAAATCCCCCCCACCCCCACACTATATAATAAATCCCCCCTCACATTATATAATAAATCCCCCCTCTCATTATATAATAAATCCCCCCTCACATTATATAATAAATCCCCCCTCACATTATATAATAAATCCCCCCCACCCCCACACTATATATTAAATCCCCCCTCACATTATATAATAAATTCCCCCCACACTATATAATAAATCCCCCCCCACACTATATAATAAATCCCCCCTCACATTATATAATAAATCCCCCCTCACATTCTATAATAAATCCCCCCCACCCCCACACTATATAATAAATCCCCCCCACCCCCACACTATATAATAAATCCCCCCTCACATTATATAATAAATCCCCCCCCACACTATATAATAAATCCCCCCTCACATTACATAATAAATCCCCCCCACCCCCACACTATATAATAAATCCCCCCCACATTATATAATAAATCCCCCCCACCCCCACACTATATAATAAATCCCCCCTCACATTATATAATAAATCCCCTCCCCACACTATATAATAAATCCCCCCTGACATTATATAATAAATCCCCCCCCACACTATATAATAAATCCCCTCTCACATTATATAATAAATCCCCCCCACCCCCACACTATATAATAAATCCCCCCTCACATTATATAATAAATCCCCCCCCACACTATATAATAAATCCCCCCTCACATTATATAATAAATCCCCCCCACCCCCACACTATATAATAAATCCCCCCTCACAATATATAATAAATCCCCCCCACACTATATAATAAATCCCCCCTCACATTATATAATAAATCCCCCACACTATATAATGAATCCCCCCTCACATTATATAATAAATCCCCCCACACTATATAATAAATCCCCCCTCACATTATATAATAAATCCCCCCCACACTATATAATAAATCCCCCCTCACATTATATAATAAATCCCCCCCACACTATATAATAAATCCCCCCTCACATTATATTATAAATCCCCCCCACCCCCACACTATATAATAAATCCCCCCTCACATTATATAATAAATCCCCCCCACCCCCACACTATATAATAAATCCCCCCTCACATTATATAATAAATCCCCTCCCCACACTATATAATAAATCCCCCCCCCACACTATATAATAAATCCCCCTTACATTATATAATAAATCCCCCCCACCCCCACACTATATAATAAATCCCCCCTCACATTATATAATAAATCCCCCCACACTATATAATAAATCCCCCCTCACATTATATAATAAATCCCCCCACCCCCACACTATATAATAAATCCCCCCTCACATTATATAATAAATCCCCCCCACACTATATAATAAATCCCCCCCCCACACTATATAATAAATCCCCCCCACACTATATAATAAATCCCCCCTTACATTATATAATAAATCCCCCCCACCCCCACACTATATAATAAATCCCCCCTCACATTATATAATAAATCCCCCCACACTATATAATAAATCCCCCCTCACATTATATAATAAATCCCCCCACACACTATATAATAAATCCCCCCTCACATTATATAATAAATCCCCCCACCCCCACACTATATAATAAATCCCCCCTCACATTATATAATAAATCCCCTCCCCACACTATATAATAAATCCCCCCCCCACACTATATAATAAATCCCCCCTTACATTATATAATAAATCCCCCCCACCCCCACACTATATAATAAATCCCCCCTCACATTATATAATAAATCCCCCCACACTATATAATAAATCCCCCCTCACATTATATAATAAATCCCCCCCACCCCCACACTATATAATAAATCCCCCCTCACATTATATAATAAATCCCCCCCACACTATATAATAAATCCCCCCTCACATTATATAATAAATCCCCCCCACACTATATAATAAATCCCCCCCCACACTATATAATAAATCCCCCCCCACACTATATAATAAATCCCCCCTTACATTATATAATAAATCCCCCCCACCCCCACACTATATAATAAATCCCCCCTCACATTATATAATAAATCCCCCCACACTATATAATAAATCCCCCCTCACATTATATAATAAATCCCCCCACACACTATATAATAAATCCCCCCTCAAATTATATAATAAATCCCCCCACCCCCACACTATATAATAAATCCCCCCTCACATTATATAATAAATCCCCCCTCACATTATATAATAATAAATCCCCCTCACATTATATAATAAATCCCCCCACACTATATAATAAATCCCCCTCACATTATATAATAAATCCCCCCTCACATTATATAATAAATCCCCCTCACACTATATAATAAATCCCCCCTCACATTATATAATAAATCCCCCCTCACACTATATAATAAATCCCCCCTCACATTATATAATAAATCCCCCCTCACACTATATAATAAATCCCCCCTCACATTATATAATAAATCCCCCCCTCACATTATATAATAAATCCCCCTCACACTATATAATAAATCCCCCCTCACATTATATAATAAATCCCCGCTCACATTATATAATAAATCCCCCCTCACATTATATAATAAATCCCCCCTCACATTATATAATAAATCCCCCCTCACATTATATAATAAATCCCCCCCACCCCCACACTATATAATAAATCCCCCCACATTATATAATAAATCCCCCCCACACTATATAATAAATCCCCCCACACTATATAATAAATCCCCCCTCACATTATATAATAAATCCCCCCTCACATTATATAATAAATCCCCCCCACACTATATAATAAATCCCCCCCACACTATATAATAAATCCCCCCTCACATTATATAATAAATCCCCCCTCACACTATATAATAAATCCCCCCTCACATTATATAATAAATCCCCCCTCACACTATATAATAAATCCCCCCTCACATTATATAATAAATCCCCCCCTCACATTATATAATAAATCCCCCCTCACATTATATAATAAATCCCCCCTCACACTATATAATAAATCCCCCCTCACATTATATAATAAATCCCCCCTCACATTATATAATAAATCCCCCCCACCCCCACACTATATAATAAATCCCCCCTCACATTATATAATAAATCCCCCCTCACACTATATAATAAATCCCCCCTCACACTATATAATAAATCCCCCCTCACATTATATAATAAATCCCCCCTCACATTATATAATAAATCCCCCCTCACATTATATAATAAATCCCCCCTGACATTATATAATAAATCCCCCCTCACACTATATAATAAATCCCCCCTCACATTATATAATAAATCCCCCCTCACACTATATAATAAATCCCCCCTCACATTATATAATAAATCCCCCCTCACATTATATAATAAATCCCCCCTCACATTATATAATAAATCCCCCCTCACATTATATAATAAATCCCCCCTCACACTATATAATAAATCCCCCCACATTATATAATAAATCCCCCCCACACTATATAATAAATCCCCCCCACATTATATAATAAATCCCCCCTCACATTATATAATAAATCCCCCCTCACATTATATAATAAATCCCCCCTCACACTATATAATAAATCCCCCCTCACACTATATAATAAATCCCCCCACACTATATAATAAATCCCCCCTCACATTATATAATAAATCCCCCCTCACATTATATAATAAATCCCCCCTCACATTATATAATAAATCCCCCCTCACATTATATAATAAATCCCCCCTGACATTATATAATAAATCCCCCCTCACACTATATAATAAATCCCCCCACACTATATAATAAATCCCCCCTCACATTATATAATAAATACCCCCTCACACTATATAATAAATCCCCCCTCACATTATATAATAAATCCCCCCTCACATTATATAATAAATCCCCCTCACATTATATAATAAATCCCCCCTCACATTATATAATAAATCCCCCCTCACACTATATAATAAATCCCCCCTCACACACACACACGCACACTATATAATAAATACCCCCACACACACACATTATACATACTCACATATCCGGCGGTGGGTCCCCTATTGCGGCCTGGATCCTGGAAGCGGCCGTGTGGGGACTGAGAGGAGCGGGAGACTCTCTCTGCTCCGCTCCTCTCTATGATGCCGCCCGTGACGTCGTACGTCACCTCACGTGACCATCTCCCAGACAGCCATTGCGGTACTGGCTGCCTGGGGATGAGTGACGGCGGCGGCGAACATAAAAAGGTAGCGTGCGGCGCAATACCCGCCCCCGCCCCCCCCCCGGGCCCCCTCCCACTAACATTTTGGCCGGGCCCCTGACGCCTGGCCCGCCAGCCTTTACCAGCTTTATCAGGGCCCATGGGGCATAAGGGGCGAGCTGCTTTTGGGCCCCAAGGAATTACAGGGCCCGGGGCAGCTGCCGCTTTTGCTCCACGGCCGCGGTGATTAGGGTGTGTCTGGGCACACCCGGCACACCCTGTGCGCACGCCTATGGATATGAGATAGATATGAGAGATAAATAGATATGAGATAGATACATAAATAGATATGAGATAGATATGAGATAGATACATAGATATGAGATAGATAGATAGATATGAGATAGATAGATATGAGATAGATAAATAGATATGAGATAGATAAATAGATATGAGATAGATACATAAATAGATAGATAGATAAATAGATATGAGATAGATACATAAATAGATAGATAGATAGATATGAGATAGATAGATACATAAATAGATAGATAGATAGATATGAGATAGATAGATATGAGAAAGATAGATAGATATGAGATAGATAGGAGATAGATAGATAGATAGGAGATAGATAGATAGATAGATATGAGATAGATAGGAGATAGATAGATAGATATGATATAGATAGATAGATATGAGATAGATATGAGAGATAAATAGATATGAGATAGATACATAAATAGATAGATAGATAGATATGAGATAGATAGATATGAGAGATAAATAGATATGAGATAGATACATAAATAGATAGATAGATAGATATGAGATAGATATGAGAGATAAATAGATATGAGATAGATATGAGATAGATAGATAAATAGAAAGATATATATATATATATATATAAATAGATAGATATGAGATAGATAGATATGAGATAGATAAATAAATAGATAGATAGATAGATAGATATGAGATAGATAGATATGAGAGATAGATATGAGATAGATATGAGAGATAAATAGATATGAGATAGATAGATACATAAATAGATAGTAGAAGAAGAACAGCACAGCCAATGGAAGAAAAAATATCGTAGGGGGGTGCACGCAGCTCCTGGATCCTTGGTTAGGGGATCATCTTTCAAACAGAAGAAAAAATCTTGTCCACAGCACCAAAGTTCATGAAAAAATGTGTGTTTTATTCCATAAAAGGTGTCAATACAACAGCGCTGTTATACTGACACCTTTTATGGAATAAAACACACATTTTTTCATGAACTTTGGTGCTGTGGACAAGATTTTTTCTTCTACATAAATAGATAGATAGATAGATATGAGATAGATAGATATGAGAAAGATAGATAGATATGAGATAGATAGGAGATAGATAGATAGATATGAGATAGATAGATAGATATGAGATAGATAGGAGATAGATAGATAGATATGAGATAGATAGGAGATAGATATGAGATAGATATGAGATAGATAGGAGATAGATAGATAGATATGAGATAGATAGATATGAGATAGATAGGAGATGGATAGATAGATATGAGAGATAGATATGATATAGATAGATATGAGATAGATGGATATATAGATAGATAATAGATAGATGATTGATAGATAGATCAATGTTTCCCAACTAGGGGGGCCTCCAGCTGTTGCAAAACTACAACTCCCAGTATGCTCATAAAGCCAAAGGAATGCTGGGAGTTGTAGTTTTGCAACAGCTGGAGGCCCCCTGGTTGGGAAACTGATCTATCTATATCATATCCATCTATCTCCTATCTATCTATCTAATCTATCATCTATCTGTCTATATCATATCTATCATTTATCTATCTATCTCCTATCTATGTATCTATCATCTATCTATCTATCTATCATCTATCTATCCATCTATTTATGTATCTTTCTATATATCATCTCTCTATCTATATATCATCTATCTATCTATCTATCTCATATCTATCTATCTATATATATATCTTCTATCTACCTATCTATCTCTCATATCTTTCTATCTTTGATCTATCTATTTCTCATCTATCTATCTCTCATCTATCTGAGTTAGATAGATATGAGAAAGATAGATAGATAGATATGAGATAGATAGATAGATATGAGATAGATAGATATGAGAAAGATAGATAGATAGATAGATAGATGATTGATAGATAGGAGATAGATATGAGATAGATAGATAGGAAATAGATAGATAGATAGGAGATAGATATGAGATAGATAGATATGAGATAGATAGATAGGAGATGGATAGATAGGAAATAGATAGATAGATAGGAGATAGATAGATGATTGATAGATAGGAGATAGATAGATATGAGATAGATAGATAGGAAATAGATAGATAGATATGAGATAGATAGATAGGAGATAGATAGATAGGAGATGGATAGATAGGAGATTGATATATAGATAAATAGATCAGTGTTTCCCAACCTGAGGGCCTCCAGCTGTTGCAAAACTACAACTCCCAGTATGCTCATAAAGCCAAAGGAATGCTGGGAGTTGTAGTTTTGCAACAGCTGGAGGCCCCCTGGTTGGGAAACTGATCTATCTATATCATATCCATCTATCTCCTATCTATCTATCTATCTATCTATCTAATCTATCATCTATCTATCTGTCTATATCATATCTATCATCTATCTATATCATATCTATGTATCTATCATCTATCTATCGATCTGTCTATCTATCATCTATCTATCCATTTATTTATGTATCTTTCTATATATCATCTCTCTATCTATATATCATCTATCTATCTATCTCATATCTATCTATCTATATATCATCTATCTACCTATCTATCTCTCATATCTATCTATATATCATCTATATATCATCTATCTACCTATCTATCTCTCATATCTATCTATCTTTGATCTATCTATTTCTGATCTATCTATCTCTCATCTATCTGAGTTAGATAGATAGATATGAGAAAGATAGATAGATAGATAGATAGATATGAGATAGATAGATACATAGATATGAGATAGATAGATATGAGAAAGATAGATAGATAGATATTAGATAGATAGATATGAGAAAGATAGATAGACAGATAGATGCATGGATGGATGGATGGATGGATATGAGATAGATAGATAGATAGATAGGAGATAGATATGAGATAGATAGATAGATGATTGATAGATAGGAGATAGATATGAGATAGATAGATAGGAAATAGATAGATAGATAGATAGATAGGAGATAGATAGATATGAGAAAGAAAGATAGATAGATAGATAGATAGATATGAGATAGATAGATAGATAGACAGATAGATATGAGATAGATGATTGATAGATAGGAGATAGATATGAGATAGATAGATAGGAAATAGATAGATAGATAGATAGATAGATATGAGATAGATAGATAGATATGAGATAGATAGATAGATAGGAGATTGATAGATAGATAGGAGATTGATAGATAGATAAATAGATCAGTGTTTCCCAACCTGAGGGCCTCCAGCTGTTGCAAAACTACAACTCCCAGTATGCTCATAAAGCCAAAGGAATGCTGGGAGTTGTAGTTTTGCAACAGCTGGAGGCCCCCTGGTTGGGAAACACTGAACTACCTCCCACTGTCTCCCGAACTACAACTTTCTCCCTCTCCCCCAAGCAAGTTACTTACTTTAAAAGGGCAGCATGAGCAGTGGGCAGGTAAGTCTTCATACTGGTGGTGTCCGGGCCTGTATACACACAGCGGGCCTGCTCCACAAGGTCCAGTATACAGGGGAGAGGGGGAGGAGCTTCCTGTCTGCTCTTCCCAGTCTGCATAGCGCGGCCCCTGCGTGGTGACAGGGCTGCAGGCTGAAGGTTTATATAAAAAAGATGGCTCCGGGGGGGCGGGGGCTCGGGCCCCTTACTGGTGAACTAGCTGTACCCCCTGATAGCCATGAGAGCTGCTAGTGACCTACTGCTGCTAGGGGGGGCACAAGGGGGGGCCAATCATGATGTAGGGGGGGCCGTGGCCCCCTCTGCCCCCCCCCCTAGAGACGCCACTGAGAAGACCTGCTGTTACTACTTTGTAAGAGAGGGCACTTTGGTTTTCTTTTATTGCAATTTAAGTTGTTAGTTAATGAAAAATAATAAATATTGTTTTATATATAACTCAAAACAATGAAGTAGAAAAAAGTCGGCAGCTCACCAAAGAATTCAACGCAAGCTTCTTTATTGACCAGCGTGTGCAGGTTACAAAACTTGAAGTGCAGGTGCTCTACCCCAAAACCGCACGAACAACGTCCGTTTCGCACTAACTGTGCTTCCTCCGGTTCGTTGTCGTACTATCCCTCCTCCCCTTATATAGTTCCCCCCAATCAGGATTCTAACAGGGTAGGAGTGTCATACAATTGCGACCATCTCAACTACATCACATCCGTTATGACATCATGTCAGTGCGCGGTCAGCTGACGCCGTTGCCGTAGATACGTTTCTTCCCCAACAGTGCGGAGATAGTCACGTGATGCTGGGTTGCTGTGGATACGAAGGAAGTTGTAGCGGACCAGCTGATGAAGTTTTCTACATCGCAACTTCCGGCACAGATGGCCGCGTCCTGCCCGTATCTACGGCAACGGCGTCAGCTGACCGCGCACTGACATGATGTCATAACGGATGTGATGTAGTTGAGATGGTCGCAATTGTATGACACTCCTACCCTGTTAGAATCCTGATTGGGGGGAACTATATAAGGGGAGGAGGGATAGTACGACAACGAACCGGAGGAAGCACAGTTAGTGCGAAACGGACGTTGTTCGTGCGGTTTTGGGGTAGAGCACCTGCACTTCAAGTTTTGTAACCTGCACACGCTGGTCAATAAAGAAGCTTGCGTTGAATTCTTTGGTGAGCTGCCGGCTTTTTTCTACTTCATTGTTTTGCGATACACGGTCACTTGAGCTTTGCACAGCCTGTGCACCACCAGTTTCTCAAGCGCCAGCAGGTGACTGTGCCTTTACGACTACGCTGGGCAGAGGAAGATTAAGGTGAGGGGTGTATCCGGGAAAGAAGCAGTGCCAGCTGATACTTCTACATTGTTTTATATATACCTACAGTTAAGGGGAATGTTTTATCAGTTATTCTGCCTAAACATCGGGCAGCATAAAACTGGTGCAGACATCACGATCCCAGGACACCAGGAAAAACACTGAGACACTCGGTCATTCAGAGTCATCTTAGATTGAAAATCCTGCTGAAACCCCGGAAATGAGTCCCTGGGGCTGGTCCCAGCGGGGCGGGTGACGCATCTCTCCCTATGCCAATGGTCTCCAAACTGTGGACCTCCAGCTGTTGCTTAACTAAAACTCCCAGCAAAACTACAACTCCCAGCATGCCCAGACCATTTTTGGAACAACTAGCAGTCCACAGTTTGTAGCCCTAGTCCCTATACAGTTACATTCCTGGCTTCTGCACTACTACTGGAATTGTGTTCCTGGTATCTGGCACTTCCGGGTCAGGTGACGTCATATAACTAGCCATCCAATCAGAGGCTGAGGCTGGACATTGCTTCGGCCCATAACTGAATGAGCAGCTGTGTAAAGTCACCTAACCCAGAAGCGCTGGACACTGGGAACTGAATTTCGTGATTCTGGCGGTAGCGCAAGAGCAAGGAAGAGAGGGTTTTTTTATATACTATCTTCCCCAAGCATTAATACCACATTTCTGCCACAACATAGCTTTCTTATGGAGGCCTGGCAAATCAAATGTCAGGCTTCCCTGTCCCTTCCCTGCTGCCGGCGGCTGCCACAATGACACAATGCTGTGGGGCTGGTATGATCATTTTTTCAGGGTTGGTTTTTAGCCCCAGTTCTGCCCTGGGTGGAGAGAGATATATCTAGCTAAGGCTGCATTCACACCACAATTGTTACAAACCGGATCTGGCTGGGAGATGTGAAAACCAGGCGCTCCCGTATCTCAGCCGGACCCGGACCACATCTCGTTTGGATGAGCCGACCGGAGTCAGATAATGACTCCAGTCGGCTCAGTTTTGCCCCGTATCCAGATTTGTGACCGTACTTAAAACTGTAGTATACCACGGTTTTAAGTCTGGTCACAAAACCGGATATGGGGCAAAAATAAGCCTACCGGAGTCACTATTTAACTCCGGTCGGCTCATTCAAATGAGATGAGATGGGGGCCGGGTCCGGCTGAGATACGGGAGTGCCTGGTTTTCACATATCCCTATCGGATCCGGTCCCGTATGTAACAATCGTGGGGTGAATACAGCCTAATGTGGAATGGAGGTAGAAGTGGGAAGAAGCCTGCCTACCTACCTAATATATTAAAGGGGTAGTCCAGTGGTGAAAAACCTATCCCCTATCCTAAGGATAGGGGATAAGTTTGAGATCGCGGGGGCCCCGGCTCTCCGCCGAGATAGCGGGTGTCGACCCCCGCACGAGGCGGCGGCCGACACGCCCCCTCAATACATCTCAATGGCAGAGCCGGAGATTGCCGAAGGCAGCGCTTCGGCTCTGCCATAGAGTTGTATTAAGGGGGCGTGTCGGCCGCCGCCTCGTGCGGAGGTCGACACGCCCCCTTCCCGCGGGCTGTCGGGGCTCCGTACAGGAGATCGCAGGGGGCCCCCAGCGGTCGGACTCCCCGCGATCTGCAACTTATCCCCTATCCTTAGGATAGGGGATAAGTTGCTCACCACTGAGTCACCACTGGACTACTCCTTTAAGGCTGAACATTTACTTAGCTAAGAAGGGGAGAGGGAAGGGGGGCACCTTTGTAGTGTTGGTATCTCTCTGTATATGATCACTGTATGGAGTTAACCTTGGTCTTTGCCTAGTGGATTTTTTTCAGTAGCAGTGCGGGGATATTAGTCATTCTGCGGTGATACTGGTCATGATGTGGCGATATTACTTGTCCCTTGTATACTGATATTGATAATTTCAATGTCAGTTCACAGGATTTGGTCAGTAACAGTATGACGGTAATATGTATGGGCATAATATTCCTCCTTGTATACTGGTAATATTGGTTTCAGTATACAGGATTTGGCTAGTAACAGTATGATGGTAATATGTATGGGGATAATATTCCTCCTTGTATACAGGTATTATTGGTCTCCGTATACAGGATTTGGCTAGTAACAGTATGATGGTAATATGTATTGGGCATAATATTCCTCCTTGTATATTGGTAATATTGGTCTCAGTATACAGGATTGGCTAGTAACAGTATGATGGTAATATGTATGGGGATAATATTCCTCCTTGTATATTGGTAATATTGGTCTCAGTATACAGGATTTGGCTAGTAACAGTATGATGGTAATATGTATGGGGATAATATTCCTCCTTGTATACAGGTATTATTGGTCTCCGTATACAGGATTTGGCTAGTAACAGTATGACGGTAATATGTATGGGGATAATATTCCTCCTTGTATATTGGTAATATTGGTCTCAGTATACAGGATTTGGCTAGTAACAGTATGATGGTAATATGTATGGGGATAATATTCCTCCTTGTATACTGGTATTATTGGTAATATTACTCTCAACATACAGGATTTGGTCAGTAACAGTATGACGGTAATATGTATGGTGATAATTTTCCTCCTTGTATACTGGCATTATTGTTAATATTGCTATCAATATACCGGATTTTCACATATAGCCTTTTTAAAACATTGCTGCCATTTTTCATTATAAGCAGGGCCGGTGTTATGGCGGGGCAAACCAGGCAATTGCCTAGGGCCCCCATCCCCCAGGGGTCCTGCCGTCTGCTCAGTAGGGGGGGGGGGGGGGCAACTGTTTTAAAGTGGCCGCAGCGTTGGCTTCTTGTTAAAGATTAGCAGGGGGGCCACTTTAAAACAGTGATCAGCTCCGGGCCCCGTGCCCGCAGGGGGGCCCCGTCACATTTGGGACATCCCTGTGTCCCGAAAAATCTTTTCAGGCCACAAGGATGCCCCGTTTACTTCATAGCGGCCCCGCGTTAACTTTAAAAAACGCTGGGGCCGTTGGGAGGAAGCGCACGCAGTGACGGCACTGACGTCACGTGCGTGCGCCCATAGCAACAGTACAGCAGAGCGCAGCAGTGAGGAGGACGTGCGGGGTATGGTAAGTGACCTGCGGTCATCTTCAGTGTTCCGACCGCCGCTCCCGGGATGGCCCATAGGCCATAGCAGTAGATCGTGACCAGGATGGCCCATAGGCCATAGCAGTAGATCGTGATCCAGGAGCGGTGGTCGGAATACTCAAGTGGGGCAGTAAACAGGCATACAGCCTCCAGCCATACATTGTATATGGCTGAAGGCTGTATGTCTGTAGGGGAACATTAGTTGCACTATAATTCCACCACATTTGGTGCAGTATAGTTCCCCCACATTAAGTGCAGTCACTTAATGTGGGGAACTATACTGCACCAAATGTGGTGGAATTATAGTGCACCTAATGTGGGGGAACTATACTGAACCTAATGTGGGGAATTATACTGCACCTAATGTGGGGGAACTATACTGCACCTAATGTGGGGAATTATACTGCACCTAATGTGAGGGAACTATACTGCACCTAATGTGGGGGAACTACTGTATACTGCACCTAATGTGGGGGAACTACTGTATACTGCACCTAATGTGGGGGGACTACTGTATACTGCACCTAATGTGGGGAGAACTATACTGCACCTAATGTGAGGGAACTATACTGCACCTAATGTGGGGGAACTATACTGCACCTAATGTGGGGGAAATACTGTATACTGCACCTAATGTGGGGAAACTACTGTATACTTCACCTAATGTGGGGAACTACTGTATACTGCACCTAATGTGGGGAACTACTGTATACTGCACCTAATGTGGGAGGACTACTGTATACTGCACCTAATGTGGGGGGACTACTGTATACTGCACCTAATGTGGGGAAACACCTGTATACTGCACCTAATGTGGGGGACTACTGTATACTGCACCTAATGTGGGAAACTACTGTATACTGCACCTAATGTGGGGAACTACTGTATACTGCACCTAATGTGGGGAACTACTGTTTACAGCACCTAATGTGGAGGGACTACTGTATACTGCACCTAATGTGGGAGACTATACTGCACCTAATGTGGGAGACTATACTGCCAACCTAATGTGGGGGAACTATACTGCCAACCTAATGTGGGGGAACTACACTGCCAACCTAATGTGGGGGAACTACACTGCCAACCTAATGTGGGGGAACTACACTGCCAACCTAATGTGGGGGA